>NC_044347.1:5446896-5802791 GCF_007364275.1 Archocentrus centrarchus
TGCTCTTAATGGGGAATCTTTTTAATATTTTATACACTGAGGGTTTTGGAGGTACATTTATTCAGTGATGGAGCATCCACACAGTGTATTCTCAATTTTAGGAGCAAATAAAAATAAAACCCTAAATGTCCTATTAAGAAAATCTGCTCCAATTGAGATCTTCAGTGTGTTTAGATGAGCTGTTAGAGCACATTTAGTGCTTTCTTTTCTCTTCTAGTCTGATCCTGCTGTTGTGGAGCGCATTCATTTCCTTTGGTGCTTGTTTGGCTGCCCAGTGCCTGATGGTGGTGAGCAGGATCACAGCATTAAGTGTGTAGTGTGGGATTATAGTAGGGTGGAGCTGGACTGTTCCAGAGAAACTATCAGGATCACTGCCCTCCAGTGGTCACTGTCAGTAACTACAACTCTGCACATCCAATAATCCTGACATTATGACACATTTCCTGCAGTGTTTCAGCACTAATGTTCATCAGTGTGATAATGACGCTCTATATGTGAACACAGATTAAATAGTGACGTCAGCACTGAGAGTTTTCTTTGTAATCTGAGTAATAACACAGCAGATCCTCATATGAGGCTGACAGGATTATTAGGATCAATGTGTAACCATATTGATGTTTCCATGGTGACTGCTGAACATCAACACTGAGGCTGCTTTTCATGTTACTAATGTGTCTCCTTGTGTCCTTGCTTCCTTCACTTGCATTTCTTCCTCATGTTTGAGCTCCTCTCAGTGAGGATGTGAGAGAGAGATGTGAGGATGGAGGAGCTGAAAACACCAAATGAGGAAGTGATGTCAGTGATGATGTGCTGCACAGCTGGATCACATGACCAATGAGTGGGACAAATAACAGAAGCTCTTCTCTCGGCTTTATAGAACAAAGCAGATATTTAATCATTTGGATCAATAAATGAATGATTACAGACTTTTGTCTTTTCATGGAGTCTGAACCACAGAAAAATCAATGTTGGCGAATAATGAAATTTCTATCTAGTTTCTAAAGGATCATTTAATTGTCCAAATGCCACCACAGACAAGTTAAAGTGTAGTTGTGATTTCATCATTCTAACAGCAGTAAAATAAATGTCAGGATGAACTCTGGCTGCTCACCAAACTTGTGTTCATTGGACAATAATGTGTGAACGTCTCTGAGCAGTTTGTAAATTGATGTTTTGGGTCAGTGCAGCTCAGTGATTCCTCTCTGATATCACAGTTTGTCTCATCTGCAGCAAACGAACTGCAGCTGACATGAACTGAATCATCTCAGCTGAACTGAGCTTCAGAGAAACACAACATCCTGATATTCACTGTGAAGCTCTGAGTGGAAAAAGACAGAAAAACAACATGTGGATCCTGGAATAATGGCAGCTTCCATCTTTAAAGGACTGAAGAGGAAGAAGTTTACAAGGAATCATTGAGAACAGTTTCAAACATCAACTGATTGAATCCATGAATCTGAAAACGTGTTTGTGAGTGAAAGAGACTAGGGTGCAACGATTAGTCGACATTAGGGCTGCATAAACGATTATTTTAGTAATCGAGTATTCTATCGATTATTCCAGCGATTAATCGAGTAATCGGATAAGAAATACTTTTTTTATTAACAGTTTATCTGCATATTTTAACTTCCGTACTGCAGTTTTCTCGCCATGTGAACAAACAGCGGTGAATGGAGCAGCTACAAAGTTCTCTTTTCTTCACCTAACACTTGCTGATCAGGTGCTTGATGAAGGACCTCCAGCTGTTTCACAGATTTAATGATTGTTACTAAAGAAAAAGCTGCTGTTTGGACGCTGGAAAAACATTTCCTTTTTCACTACTTGAGCTCACCGTCACAGCTTCGCCTCTTTGCGCTTGCGCAGTTAAAACCGCTGCCTGCTATGAGTGTTTCAAAAACTAGTGGCTGCGGGAGCCATGGCGCATGTGTGAGTAATGGTGTAATGCTTTGTATTCACAAGCATTCTCGAAAATACGTTTCTACTGCAGGTCTATATTTAGTCACTAATAAGGGATTAAAGTATAAAAATATTTTGAAGGAGCCCCTCGGTCCTGGGGGGCGGGCCTTCCGGTACCGAACCATCGCTAGTGCTAATGGCCCGCGCTCGCTAGCAAACCAGTTCTGGTAGCTACAGCTGAAGTAAAGACAAAAATAGCAGCTGAAATTCTCAGCGAGCACAACACACACAGACGCACAGAGAGCAGTGGAGGCGTGGAAATGCATGTCAGCGACAGTTGCCACCCGTCCCGTAAAGTACGGAACACGGCATGTTACGGAGCCGTATTCCACGGAGTCCCGTAACATACGGGGTTCTGTATTTTACGAGACAGGTGGCAACTCTAGTGATGATCCACTCTGTGTTAAATGAAATCCATCGCAGCGACGGAGAGCTTTTTAGAATGTGTGCTTGTGTATACGTGAGTGATTCACACTCCAGTCCAGTAGGTGGCGGTAATGCAGTTCTATGTTGGTTTGCCAGCCCCCAATAAACCCACAAAAAAACGTCAGCACTAATGCTGCTAATGCTAGTGAGGAGCGCCGCTTACACCGAGACAGCTGAGCGCTGCAGAGTTTAAACGAAGCATCGACACAGTAAATTTGTGTCGATAAATTTTTAGAATCGATTTAATCGAGTTAATCGATGAATCGTTGCAGCCCTAGTCGACATTGTCGACAATAAAAATAGTCGATGACTGAATTTAATTGTCGTTTATAGTCGTTTTTATTACTGGTGATTTTTTTTTTTTTTTTTAACTGAGTGAGACGTCTTCTTGTCCATCTATCTCTGGCGAGCTTCACACATGCGCAATAGCATTCAGCGGCACGTTTAGTCACGGCGGCTACTGAAACAACAGGCGCGCTAGACGATCGAAGGTCTGGGACAATTTCACCCTCAATAAGAGAAAAAATAAGTTATCTGCAACATTTGCAAAGCGGAGCTCACATATCATGGAAGCACTTCTATGATGCACGAGCATTTAAAAAGGAGGCACATCGGACATCTGGAAGCAGACACGGAGTTGGACGCACCGGTAAGATATGCTTGTAAGCTAATTAACAGCACACATGAGGAGACAACTCGTATATACTGTTATTTGCCGAAAAAAGGTTGCGTGTATGACTGCAGAACCAATAACAAAAAATACAACTTGAATTAATTTTAAAGATGTACTTTGGTTTGGAAACAAGTGTCTCCGAAGAGGACCATGGATGACTTAGTGCAAAGGAGGCAGACCTGTACTCCGGAGCAGGCGACTGCTCTCACTGAGTCTGTATTAAACATGCTGATAAAAGACATGAGGCCGCTCTGCCTCATCGATGGTGAAGGGTTTCAAGAAATGATTCGCCAGTTCAATCCAGATTACATCCTCCATCCAGAACCCATTTCACCCACTTGATGGAGAAAAAAATTTTGAAGGTAAAGCACACACGCATGCACTCATACACACATTATATTTCTCATAAGAAATTCTATATTTGATTCATGTAACTGATAAATATTTAATATTTTGGTTAAATCATGAGATAAATGCAATAATTAATTAAAAATATAAAAATGTCATAAACCTACTGCGACTATTTTGTGGGTTGTTGTTCTTACATATATGTACTATAAAAATATTTACAAATTCAACTCTGTCTTAAAAGATCAAGGAGATCATAAAAGAGGTCAGCAGCGCCCTCACACTGACAGTGGATTTGTGGACCAGCTATGCCACAGAGGCATATCTTGGAGTGTCCTGCCATTTCATCACCAAAAATTGGCAAATTAAGACTTTCAACCTTGCCACCATGCCTCTGGAGGAGAGGCATACTGCTGCAAACATTGTGACATGGATGGAGGAGGTGATAAAGAAATTTGACATCTTGCCCAGCAAAATTAAAGCAGTAGTTCATGACAGTGGGTCTAACATTGTGGCAGCAATGCAGATTCTGGAAGAACAACATGGTTGGGCTTCAGTCCGCTGCGCTGGGCACACTCTTCAGCTCATAGTTAACAGTGCCCTCAAAGAGCCCATCATCAGCAAAGCTGTTGGTGCTGCAAGAAACCTGGTAGAACACTTCAGGAGAAGTGAGCTGGCCAATCCAAAACTGAAGAAAAAACAGCAGCAAATGAACACCCCAGAGCACAAGCTGATTCAGGATGTCAGTACAAGATGGAACAGTACTTACTCTATGGTAGAGAGACTCCTTGAACAGCGGTGGCCTGTCACTGCAACTCTGTCACATCCTGAGGTAACTCCAAGAGGCAAGCACTACTTTGACTTAAAACCCGATCAGTGGGTGTTGCTTGAGCAGCTGGAATGAGGGTTGCAGCCTTTTGAGTGTGCCACCGTTTACCTCAGTGGACAGGAATATGCAACGGCTTCATGTGTTCCAAAACTGGTCAAGGACCTGCAACTGTCCATACAGCAAGCACATTTTGAGACAAGCTCAGGAAAAAACTTTCAGGGCAGTGCAGGAAAAGAGATAACAGAGAGATGGGGGAATCTGTACACCCTCTCTGTAGAGAGAGAGAACCCACTTGTTCTTGCAGCTGCCATTGACCCAAGATTCAAAAAGCTGAGGTTTATGATCGCTGAAGATGCTGCAAGGCTGAAAGCTGCAGTGGAAGTTCTTGCTATCAAAGTAGCAAAGGTGGAGGATGAAACACATGATGGCTGCGACCCTGAGCTACAGCAGAAGAGGGTGTGTGTTCCAGGGGAAAACTCAACACTAAACAGCCTGCTTCAGTCTGACACAGACAGTCTGAGTGAGGGAGATGAAGAAGCCCAGGAGGCCCAAAAGATTGAAATGGTGAGAAGGGAAGTTCAGATGTTCTTCACAGAGCCAGCAACATCAAAAAAGGAAGACCCTATCAAATGGTGGAAAGAAAATGAAGGGCGTTTTCCTACACTGTCAAATCTGGCAACATCTCTTCTGTGCATTGCTGCAACATCTACCCCAGCAGAGCGAATTTTCTCTGCAGCAGGGAATATCTGCTCTCAAAAGAGAGCGAATCTGACCCAGGACCACGTGGAGATGCTGACATTCCTTTGTATGAATGAACTGTGACTGAAATGTCTGCATTTTGCAGCTTGCTACAGGATGTTCTGAACTGTTTTACTGCTGCTAATGTGGCAACTTTGTTATTGTTTTTTTACCCGCAAACCTGATTAAAATTTTTGAGAAGTATCCATCCTTCCGTGTGTTTACTACCACATTTTAGATAACCTTATGCTAAATGTAAAAGCTGATAGCTAAATAAGTGCCATTTCATATCATAATGATTCATAATCCGATTAGTCGACTAATCGTTTCAATATTCGATGACTAATTGAATATCAAAACAGTCGTTAGTTGCAGCCCTAAAAGAGACAGACATGTACAGACTGAACTATCTGTTCAACAGTCAGAGTTTCTCTGACAGGAGGACACTCTTTACACTAAACTCAGCACAGAGACACTGAGGAAGCAGAAGACCAGACTGTAAATCCAGGATAAAGAGGTTCAGTGAATGTGGTGTTGAAGGTGTGGAGGTGGATCAGAGTGTCAGAGGAGACTCTGTAGAAGGACAGAGTGTCAGCAGGACAGTCCACATACACTGCTACTCTGTCATAGACAGAGGAGGAAGAGGATGTTTCTCTCTTATTGTGCCAGACAGAGTAACCAACTCCAAAAGAACCATCATAATCAGAGCACCTCAGACTCCAGGACTGATCATTCCTTCCAAACAAACAGTCTTCTCTGTTTCCTTTCCTGCTGATTCTTCTGTAACTCACTGATATCCGAACCTCTCCGCTCCACTCGACCTCCCAGTAACAGCGACCAGTCAGACCATCTCTACACAGCAGCTGAGGACACTCATCAAATCTGTCTGGATGATCAGGATATGAGGAACAAAATGGGAACAGACTTGTCACCTTCCTGTTGTTGTCAGACAGTTTGAGGTTTCTGTTCACTGTGTTTGGGTCGATTGTGAGTTGACAGGAATCTGATGGAGAGAACAAACACAATCCAGCTGCAGTTATTGATCCATCATCTGTTCATTGATTGACACTTTGATGATGACTCCTGACATCAGAGATGTGAATGAGTGATGTGACAGTTTGAAGATGGTTGAATGTGTGCTGCTTTGTTTTCATCAATCACATTAAAAACACACTTACACTTCCTCAGACCTGGGATCAGCCATCGGACTCCAGCAGGCCCCACCCTGAAAGGAGGAGGGGGGTCAGAGCAGCACAGTCTCTTTCATTGTGCACACATGGACATTACATCGCTCTCAGACACACACTGTTAGACACTGATAAAGGAACAGCAGGGCTTTCAAATTAAGCCGGCGGCAGGCGCATTTTCCGCTTACTCCACCACACCGTCTACTCCGTTTCCGTCTACTTTTTAATTTTCCTAAAAAAAATAATTTGAGCCATCCACCGTCTCCATTTCCAGCGCCATGTGGACGCACATGGCAATATTTACATTCTTTCAATTTGAGCCATTTGATTGGTTCACGTCTGCCATGTGACTATTCATATCGTCTGCTGCCGTCATGGCTTCTCATGTCTGTAAGAGAAATAAGAGAAAACAGCAGTCGTCACAAGTAGCCGCCAGGCTTGGGGACCAGATGATTGGACTTAAGAAATGGTTCAAGCCCACGTCCGAGGTTGAAAGTAAATAATCTAGGTATACATGATCAATGTAAACAACAGAATTGTAATGATCAGATGAGAGAAAGGCCGCCGGCCTTGTGGAATGTGATCGTCTGCATGATTTGATGATGAATTTCAGAGCCGACCATTCTGTTTGTTCAGTTTGATGATAAAATAATGTGCATTAGCACAGCTTCTCTACTTTTGAAGATTAACTTTCAAAATTATTTAAAATCAGAGGTGGGAAGTAACGAAGTACAAATACTTTGTTACTGTACTTAAGTACATTTTTCAGGTATCTGTTTTACTTGAGTATTTATTTTTCTGACTATACTTTTACTCCCTACATTTTTACACAATTATCTGTACTTTCTACTTCTTACATTTTGAAAACAGACTCGTTACTTTAGTTTTAACGTGTCTGAGAAAAGTTTCCATTTCTGTCAAACATCAAGCGATCTGAGCCTAAACGGAGGAACAATAACATATAAGAGACAATCGTACTGGCGTATCCTCCATCACCGGGCTTATCGCATACAAAGGGATTAAATATGCAAACCCATATAAATAATGTCTCATTTATAGCGCTATAATCAGGGGTTACAGCGGGCCGGACCGAGTCCGTAAGTTGTGCTCGCGGCACATAAACAGCTTAGCTAGCGCTACTGAAGAGGAGCGAGCATGAAGGGAGTAATGTGTGGCAGGTAAATGCAACGTTTCTAAATGCTCAACAAATATCAGCAAACACACAAAGTGTGTGCAGTTTGTCACACAGTGTGTCTGCTAGCTAAAAGAAGAGCTGCTGTATTTCAGGGAGAGCAAAGAGAGAGAAGTTCACTCAGAGATGGAGAAAGAGGACAGGAGAGGAAGGAGAGAGGTTAGAATTAAAGGTAAGGACTGCAAAACAAACTCAAGTATGCTAACTGTGTTATTCAAAGATTGTATGAAAATACTGCAGTTTAGCATGTAATAAATAGGTTAGTGTGTTATACTGTATTTACAGTAAAGCTCTGTGTTGGTGCACAGAGGCTGTGTTCATGGTCAGAGTTACAGGTTACATCAGTGCAGCAGAGATGAGTTTGAATCAAAGCTGCTGATGCTGAGATTCATTCACTGAATCCAACATTTCTACAGCCTGTATTCTATCAGTGTAGGGGATGGAGATCAGCTCAGATAGCTGTGAAATACTGGGTTACATCTTTGTGAGTTCACTTCATCCACACAGAGCAGTAAACCTCAGAGCAGCAGCAGCAGGTCAGCTGATCACAGCCTGCACACCAACATCATTTAGTGGAGCTCACAATAGAAAGCTGTGATTCTTCTGTACTTAAGTACAGAAATTCAGTACTTTTGCCACCTCTGTTTAAAATTAAACCATAACATTGTTGAGATGCATTGCATATACAGTAAGTAATGGTTTGTGAACACATCGGCCGTAGCATTTCTTCCTTTCATAGTAGAAGTTGTTCATTTATAGTGACTTTGATATATTTATGGGAGTACTGAATGAAAGTCTTTAAAAAAGTAGTAAAATTTAGGGGATAGTGCTCATAAAAGCAAAACAGATAGGAAAAGACGCCCATGGAGGACAGCAAAGATCTCTGTCATAAGGTGCCTGCTACTTTGGCATGCCCCCCCCCCTGCTACTCCAAAACAATTTGAAAGCCCTGAACAGTCCAACATTTGGACACAGCAGTGCAAAGCCCATTATCCTAGGTGTCCAGTTAGGTTAATGAGTGAGCCAGTAATCTGTTTATGTTTCCACTTGTTTGTTCTAAGCTAGGCTAACAGCTTCCACCTACTTCCAGTGTTGGTGCTAGGCTAGGCTAAACATGTCCTGGACCTGTCTCTGCACACACATGAAACTTAATCCCATTGATGGTCAGAGGGTAAAAATGTGAGACTGTTCCTCTGCAGAGATCACTTTGAACTGGTTGCTCCATTGTTGTTGATGGAGATTTTCTCCTTTGAGACCCCCATACAGATATCTACTGTTTCTGTTCAAGCAGACTTTCTGATAGAAGCAAAGTAAAAAGGTTCCTCTATGTGTGACTGTTCAGATAACACTCGTATCCAGCATGAAGTCATCAGACAGGGCCAGAGTGAAGTACAGCTTCCTCCTCTATCAGACACTGTCTGTGGCTGCAACAGGCCTCTCCATACCTGAGAGTTTCCAGTCTCAGCTGCTCCAGCAGCTTCACTCCTGCCTCTCCTGGATGGTTGTAGCTCAGGTCCAGCTCTCTCAGATGGGAGGGGTTGGAGGTCAAAGCTGAGACCAGAGACTTACAACCTTCTTCTGTGATCAGGCAGCCTGACAGCCTGCAGACATGACAGATACTCTTAGAGAACAGCAGAGCAGCTGCATGCAGACAACAAACTGCAGCAACAAATCAGTTTAAAATGAAAAGACTGAAACAGGAGTTCAAAATAACCAAGTCAGTCTAAATGTTAAAGTCTACAAGTGATAAAATCAGTGAAGTCAAAATGATGATCAAATCTACATAAAGTAGGACTGAGGCTGATGGGAGTGTCATTAGTTTTGCTGCTTTTTGGTTTGAATGAAAGTTTTGGTCAAACTAGACGTCTGAGCAGATGATGGCACTAAATTAAAAGTCTGCTGATTGTTGAAGTTCTTATATTTCATTGTGAGGACAACATGAACATCTGAAACTAATTTGATCACAACCCATCAAATCTTTGCAGAACCAAAGTGGCAGCTAAACATCATCCTCCACTGAACTGTTGGAATATTTTTATGCTGATATTTAAAGTTATTATTCCTACTTCTGTTTATTTGCAACTGAACTGCTTTCTGCTCTGAAATAAAATTCATACTGTGTGTCTAAAAGTAGGAGGAGGACTTGAGGCCTATTGGAATTGCTCTTATTCATGTTCAGGGGCTGCAGCCTATATTACACTGTCTGCTGTGGCCCAGTGTTGAACTTCTTGCCTAATTCAAATTCATGCCTAGTTTGGCAGTTTGTTAGAATGCCCTCATTGGGTTCATCTTGAGGACATCCCAATTGTTGCCAGAAAAGTGTAAATCTGTCCTCACATCCAGCCCTTTAGTAAATTTGGCCCTAAACTCTCTCCAATGTTTGGCTAGTGTACGCTCTGGGGCCTTTGTGCCCTTCTAGATAGTAGATGAGAGCCCCTATCGTACAGTCTGACAAATATGGCGGATGATTAGGTCTCCAAAAGTGCAGACCGAGCACAAAATCATAGACAAAGGACGACGAAGAGTATAAATACCATGCTTAGAAGAGGAGTGGGAAATAAAGAAGAGAAGATGTTGCAACAGTCTTTGTCCGTGTTGTCCGTTTTTCCAGCAACTACTAAGGCACAACCTCCTGGGAGGGCTTCTTGGTTTTTGCTTTTTTGTCATTTGCTTTTTGTGTTTGTATATTTCTGAGTACTAGTAACTTTTTGTAACAGAGCTTGCTCATCATCATGGATCATTTGGACAGTTTGATTTTATTCAGACTCGTACTTAATCTCAGCACGGGCTTTCCTCGGTCAGAGGGTGAGACGAGGAAGCCGGGGCATGATCAACAGGTTCTTTCTTCTTCCCTCCATCACTCTTTGTGTGTATCTCTGTATTAATCATGCTACTGTCTGTGTCTTTTTAACTATTTGTGTGCAACTAAGATGTCTAATAAACAGCCTGCATCGGAACCTGCTCAACCCTGTGATTTGTTGGTAACTATGGTTTTAATTTACAGCCAATAAGGAATATGGAGACCCCTAAAATGTAACCTACAGAGCTGTGCTGCTGGTGAGGCTGACATCATTTAAAGGTGCACATGAGGAAATAGTTCATTAGAAATAAGACAAAGAGAGAGGAATAAAAACAAACTGTATGTAGAAAACAGGATTTCACCATGGTGAGCAACATCCAACACTTTTTGTATGTTTTTTCTTTTTGATCAGATCCATCAGCCAGTTTAGAAAAACACTGAAAGCATTTCAGTCCAGATTCAAAAGCTCAGGAGCTGATTTAAAATAAAGAAACTCAAAAAAGAAAATTCTTTGAGCAGAGAAAAAACTGCCACAGTTTAGATAGTTTGACAAATCATAGCAGACACAGTCCTGCATCAGTTAGACACTAATGGAAACCAGATTTTAGTCATCTGTTGAACATTTGAAGAATGCTGACCTGAGTGTTTCCAGTTTACAATGTGGATTCTCCAGTCCAGAAGATAAAGCTTTCACTCCTGAGTCCTTCAGGTCATTGTTACTCAGGTCCAGCTCTCTCAGACTAGAGGACTGGGAGCTGAGAACTGAGGACAGAGTTTCACAGCTTCTCTCTGAGAGGTTACAGACACTCAATCTGAAAAGACAATAATAAGAAAACAAGTAGTAGAGGATTAGTCTTCTTAAGTAATATTGAGTGTTTTAATTTAATTGGAGTGCTATTAGTGGGTGGAACAATCCGAAATTGATAGTTGATATCAGTGATGGTATTGGTATCAGATCAATACTATAGTTATAGAATACAATACTCCATTGCTCCTGTTTCATCAAAAGTTCAACATTCCTCGCACACTTTGCTCCTCCCCCCCATCCTCTGCTCTTCTGTGATTTGTTGCTGTGCCATCACATGACTCAGCCACAAAAAGTTAAAAGGAGCATCCTGTGGAGATATTTTACAACTGTAAATGAAAACTGCAATGTATGTATGTATGAAAGCTATTGTCTATTGTGGAAACATCACAAATTATTACAAGCACATTATAATAAGAGGCAGAGGGAAATCCCTCAGACAGATCCAGACCCTCAGCACAGAGACAGAGGCCTTTCAGAGAGGAAAAGAATATCAGGTAGCTCATGTTAGTGATTAAAGTATGTTATTCATAATATATTCATATGTGATTCTGCTAATGGTAATTTTGCCTGAAATGCAGCATTATAAAAGTAACAGAATAAGTGAGAAGAATCATTCTGTAATGGTTGTGAATGAAGTGCAGTAATGTCATGAACAGGAGGTCTTTCTCAGGTCTGTTGCTAACAGTTAATCATGTATAATTATAATAATTATTCAAGACCTTGTAGGTGAGGAGCAGGATTTTAAATATAATTCTCATTCATTACACTGATTATGAAGTATGAGGTTAGGAAGATAAGCTGTACTGACCTGAGTGTGAGGATGAAAATAAGAAGTGCAGTAGAGCCTGTTTAGGCAGGCTGTGTGATACAGGGAAGTACTGAATGTGCCAATAGGATGAAGTGTGTGTAAATGCATGTCTGCATGGGGGTGTGTGGCTCACAAAGTATGTGTGAAAGAGAGAAGAGGAAAAGTGATGCATCTGGACAAACGGGTATAAAAGGGGCTGTTAGGAAGGTTCAGGGTTCTTCCTCTAGTTTCCTTGTGGAGCAGAGAGCAATTTCAGTGAGAAGCACCACAGGATTAACCTCTGCCCAACCACTGTGGACTTAATGTGGAGTCACTACTTCCCCATTTGGATTTTATCAGGCACGGTTCAGAGCGGAGATCATCTCAGATCTGTGTGGACCCCTTCTCCTTTCTCTCAGTCATCTTAACAGCAGTATCAGAAACCAGCATCAGCACAGAGTAGATCAGTTTGGTTAAGATACATTTCAGGTGATTTGATTCTGTGATTCTTATTATTTGATTGAGCTTTTGCTTTGCTCTTGTAATGATGATTCCATTCATTCAAAAAAAGTTTTGCAAACCTACCTGACCCTGTGTGAAAACATAATTGCCCCTCAACCAAATAATGGGTTGGGTCACTCTTGGCAGCAACAACTGCAATCAAGCATTGGTGATAACTGACAACGAGTCTCTCTCATCACTGTGGAGGAATTTTGGTCCACTCTTCTTTACAGAATAGTTTTAATTCAGCCACATTGGAGGGTTTTCCAGCATGAACGGCCTGTTTAAGGTCAAAGCATCTCAGCTGGACTTTGTTTTAGCCAATCAGGGGTGGACTTGCTGGTGTGTTTTGGATCATTGTCCTGCTGCATAACACAAGTAAGCAGAGCTTCAGGACACAAACAGATGGCTGGACATCTGCTCTATATGATAAAAGTACAGAAGGTTCCTTTAAAAGTTAAAAGCATCAGTGATACTGGCCCTGTTTCTATTTGGTATCAGATCAATACCAAATTTTCCAGATTAACATATAAATTGGGCAGTATCAAATATTACATTTCTGTTAGCGTAAGTGTAGTTATTTACATTTCTGCTTTTTTCTGTCAAGATGGGGAGCTGAGTGAACATTAATGAGAAATAAAATGAACTTTTTTGATTTTAGCAAATGGCTGCAATGAAACAAAGCGTGAAAAATTTAAAGGGGTCTGAATACTTTACGTACCCACTGTATAATGTGGGGTTTGTGCTGATGGACGATGTTATCAACAATGGTCAAACTGACTGGCAATTGTTCACCAATCAAGGCAAGCTTTTAATCTAATTTCCCCATTAATATATTAAATTGATATTATCATTGTTCTGAGAGTCATAATCAGTTAAATCTGCTTTGCTACAGTTTCACGTTCAATCTTCCACAAACAACTGACACATGTAACACAGATGTGTCTGAGAGTCAACTGACACGTGCTTTGAATATATGTGTGTGTGTGTGTGTGTGTGTGTGTGTGTGTGTAGTTACACTGAACTTTCAGCACTATCAAATATAAGAAAATAGAAGGATATTTCTGACTGTTGGGCTGATTTTTTTCTTCTATAAATCAGAGTTTAATGTAAGTGTGAATTCACAGAGATGTTCTTTTATCTTTTCACTTGTTTCCTCCACTGTTGTCACAGTTCGGCTGATATCCAGCCAACATATGTTGCTTAATTAAGAGGATAAATCAGAAAGTGGTGTTTGTCAACGTGCTTCTTCATGCTGGAAGTCAGAAACAAACTTATGGTGTGTCTGTTTGTGTTTCACTTGTGTTTTTTTTTTTTGTTTGTTTTGTTTTGTTTTTTTCAGATAGCAATACCACAATGGCAGGCTCTTCTGCTCTTGGTCATCAGCAATGCCGCGGGGCAACTGGACAACTGGACTATGAAGCAAATTGCCCAACCCTGATACAGTGCTAAGAAAAAGTATTTGCCCCCTTACTGATTTCTTTGTCACATATTTGTCACACTCACATGTTTTATATCGAAGAAATTTTTACATTAGATAATAATAACTGTATTTTATATTTACTCAGGTTATTAAGTAATGATTTATTCAATTAAGGGAAAATAATAAATGAAATCAATTATCTTAAAAAACTACATGTTGTGTGGCGTCAGGGTGGCTCAGCGGAGGAGCAGACGACCATGTATGCTGCATGGCGGAGCAGATGGTGCAGGTTCACATCTCGACCCGTCACCATTCACTGTGTGTCATCCCCCATGTCTCTCCTCCTTTCACTCTCCCTCCACTTCTGACTGTCAAATAAAGCCACAAAAAGGCCAAAAAATAATATTAAAAAAGAAAAAAATCACATATATAACAAAATACATTGTTATATTATTAAAATTTGTTTGCTAATCTGGAAATATGTAAGTGTGAGAAATATACAAAAACTAAGAAATCAATAAATTTTCACTCCACTGTATGGATCATAAGAAAATAAGTGATTTCCTGTGGTAAGTCATAAAGATTTATGATAGCTTCAGTGTTCTAGCTAGCGGTTGATCGCCAGGTGCTGCGCTGAGGATTTCACTGCTTCGCTTTCGTCACTGCATTTAGCAAACAGGAGCGCGCCCCATGGACTCCACCCTGGCTAGAACACTGCTTTTATTGCTGCTTGCACCTGTATTATTTCACTGCAATTTACAATCTACCACAGAGCATGGACAGTTCACTATGTGGACGTTTGAGCTCCCTACGGTCGTGCGCACACTTAATTTTGTGGGCTACAGAAATTGAAATGACAACCGGCATGAACGCGAGGAGAAGTAAGAGGAAAAAAACGAAGATCAAATGAAAATTTCAGGCATGATTTAACATGAGTGGATCATCGCTGACAAGTTTTTCCCACGCCTCCATTACTCTGTGCAGTGAGTGTGTGTGTGGCTGCACGCGCGTGTTGCTCCCTGTGCAGAGAAATCAGCTGTTATTTTTTTCTTTATGTCAGCTGTAGCCACCAGAACGATCACTATAACCACAGTTTGTTGGCGTGAGCTGTCATAGCACTAGCGATTGTTTGGTTAAGCTCATGCAGCCCCCAGTTTTTCAACAAAAGCACAACAGCAGCTGTTTCACAGTCTGTCTGCACATGCACAGCAAGCGCAAAGAGATGGAGCTGTTACTGAGAGGGTGCACTCAGGTGGAGCGAGAGGCGTCCAAAGGAGCAGCGCTTGCTCCTGTAAAGACCTTAAAACTTTTATGGGGAAACAGCTGGAGGTCCTTCATCAACCACCTGATCAGCAACATGAAGAACAGAGAACTTTGTAGCTGCTCCATCTACCCTGTTTGTTTCACAGAGAAACATCTGCAGTATGGAAGTTAAAATATGCTGATGAATTGTTAAAATGAAAAATTATTTCTTATCCGATTACTTGATTAATTGATGGAATAATCAATAGTTGCAGCCCTACTTGTATTCAGAAAACCATAATCAAACATTACTTTTCAGCACCAGTGGAGCTATGAAAGACCTTCAAGAAAAAACTACAATTCCCAGCAAGATGATGTCACTTCCTGTTGTTGCATTGAAATCATGACGCTTACAACACAGGGACTGATGTTTGAACGTAGGAATTGCTTTTAGCAGCTGATTGATAAAAACACGTTATGTTTTTATCGGGTATGCTTTTTACATGATTTCTGCAAACACATTAGTGAAAGTAAATGGCAGTCTGGGACACATAAGTGTAACTTTTCTGGATCATATGCAAAATTTATCACTCTCGATCTAATGAGGCCTAATTTAGTGTTCTGCATCAGTCCTACGTAAATAACCAAAAATCATCTCTGAACCTAGCCTGACATGCACCTCAATAAAAGTAACTACAGGTTCACAAAGGTTCTCTTCCTGCTCTTGACGGAGACGGTCGCATTCTATCTCTCTCCCTGCCCTCCCTATCTCTCCGCTTGCTGTGAGAGCGTCTCTCACACACTGTCTGAATAAGAATAAGATTGAGAGCAGGCCCTGGGCCCTGAACACCATTGATCGAATTTTTTCCACTATGAGATCGGGGAAAGGGGAGCCTGCGTGTCCGAGTGGAACAGACCCGGTTGGATACGTCATCGATTCTTGGAGCTCGTGGAGACCTGTGTGCATCTCAGCCCCGGAGGTCGAGGACGTGGAAGACGTCTACATATTTGGCTATGTGGTAGGGGTATCTCTCTTGCTTGGGCTCGGAGGATACCTGAAATTAAGAAAATCTGGGCAGCAGTTCGACATCTGCAGAGGCTGCCGACCCAAGTGGATGGGCTGTGCAGGGCTGTACAAACTCAGACTCAAAGCCTGTCGGACCTGAGCCGTAAAGTGGACGGGTAGTCCAGCTGAGAGTGTGCTCGCAGGCGAGAGGGGTTCGATCTGGAGATAAGGTTCGGTTCTGCATGGTGAGGACGGTAACTAATGAATTTGGAATATTGGATTACTGAATGGTTCCCCAGTGAGACTGAAGGCTGTTGGAAAAAAAAGAAGCAGCCTGTTCCAAAACAACATCTGCATTATCAGGAATTCGGCTGGCAATCATATCTCTCCAGGCCTATGTGTGATGGTCGCTTTCCCCCTTCAGCCCTCTCTGTGATTTGTGAAGCTGGATCTGGTGTACCACGGCCGCTGATGAACTTCCACCACTATCAGTGAACTGTTTTGGCAGTACGAGATGATTTTTTTGAACCTACCTATCCCAGTGTATCTCTTTCTGTATCTCTTTCTGTTCTTCTGCTAAAGGTAGCGCTGCAAGTCGGCTGCATGACCTCGGACACCTGCCCCCCCGTGTTTGTGTTTGTTGTATTCATGGATGGGTGCTCTGTTAACTGCAATTTCCAATGTGTGAACCTGCTCACCCACATGGCAATAAAACCTTCATTCATTCATTCATTCATTCATTCATTCATTCATTCATTCATTCAAGACTGTGATTACTGCCTAGGCTTCAGAGGTGCTTTCTGGTTACATATATAGGCCCTGTCACTCAATTAGCAAGTGGGAGCGGCTTTTAGTGGTTAGCATTAGCTTGGTAATTAGAATTAGCAGCCTCCCCCCTTTTGGGGGGGGGGGGGGGGGGGGGGGGGGGGGGGGCACCGGGCAGAAGAAAGATACTGGCTAGAACCCTGAACTTACAGAGCTTTGTCGGAGGCTTTGACCACTGGCAGCAGCCTCAGCAGAGCCTCCTCTGAAGCAGAGTATTTCTTCAGGTCAAACACATCCAGATCTTCTTCTGATGACAGTAAGATGAAGACCAGAGCTGACCACTGAGCAGGAGAAAGTTTATCTGTGGAGAGACGTCCTGATCTCAGGGACTGTTGGATCTCCTTCACTAGAGAACGATCATTCAGTTCATTCAGACAGTGGAACAGGTTGATGCTTTTTTCTGCAGACAGATTCTCATTGAGCTTCTTCTTTATGTACTGGACTGTGTCCTGATTGGTCTGTGAGCTACTTCCTGTCTGTGTCAGTAGACCTCGTAGGAGAGTCTGATTGGTCTGCAGTGAAACACCCAGGAGGAAGCGGAGGAACAAGTCCAGGTGTCCATTTGGACTCTGTAAGGCCTTGTTCACAGCACTCTGGTGGAGAGATTTTTCCCTGAAGTACTGAAGTTGTATTAGATAAGTAAATAATTTAGACCACTTGGAATTTGTCTGTTGTTCTTCCAGCAGATTGACTCCAGAGTTGATGAAGGTCAGATGGACATGAAGAGCAGCCAGAAACTCCTGAACACTCAGATGGATGAAGCAGAACACCTTGTCCTGGTACAGCCCTCTCTCCTCTATAAAGATCTGTGTGAACACTCCTGAGTACACTGAGGCTGCTCTGATATCGATGCCACACTCTGTCAGGTCTGATTCATAGAAGATCAGGTTTCCTTTCTGCAGCTGATCAAAAGCCAGTTTTCCCAGAGACTCAATCATCTTCCTACTCTCTGGACTCCAGTGTGGATCTGTCTCAGCTCCTTTATCATACTTGACCTTCTTCACTTTGGTCTGAACCACCAGGAAGTGGATGTACATCTCAGTCAGGGTCTTGGGCAGCTCTCCTCTCTCTCTGGTTTTCAGCACATCCTCCAGAACTGTAGCAGTGATCCAGCAGAAGACTGGGATGTGGCACATGATGTGGAGGCTTCGTGATGTCTTGATGTGGGAGATGATCCTGCTGGCCTGCTCCTCATCTCTGAATCTCTTCCTGAAGTACTCCTCCTTCTGTGGGTCAGTGAACCCTCTGATCTCTGTCACCATGTCAACACAATGAGCAGGGATCAGATTGGCTGCTGCAGGTCGTGTGGTTATCCAGAGGCGAGCAGAGGGAAGCAGGTTCCCCCTGATGAGGTTTGTCAGTAGCACATCCACTGAGGTGGACTCTGTAACATCAGTCAGGATCTCAGTGTTGTGGAAGTCCAGAGGAAGTCGACACTCATCCAGACCATCAAAGATGAACACAACCTGGAAGTCTTCAAAGCTGCAGATTCCTGCTTCTTTGGTTTCAGTAAAGAAGTGATGAACAAGTTCCACCAAGCTGAACTTTTTCTCTTTCAGCACATTCAGCTCTCTGAAAGTGAATGGAAACATGAACTGGATGTCCTGGTTGGCTTTGTCTTCAGCCCAGTCCAGAGTGAACTTCTGTGTTAAGACTGTTTTCCCAATGCCAGCCACTCCCTTTGTCAGCACTGTTCTGATTGGTTCATCTCTTCCAGGTGAGCCTTTAAAGATGTCTTCATGTCTGATTGTTGTTTCTGGTCTGTCTGGTTTCCTGGATGCTGTTTCAATCTGTCTGACCTCATGTTCCTCATTGACCTCTGCAGTCCCTCCCTCTGTGATGTAGAGCTCTGTGTAGATCTGATTCAGAAGGGTTGGGTTTCCTGCTTTAGCGATCCCCTCAAACACACACTGGAACTTCTTCTTCAAAGCAGATTTAAGTTCTTGTCGACAGAGTTGAGCCATGTATTCTGAAAATGCAATAATAAGCTGTTAAAATGAATTATTATATATTAAGTAGGCCAACATGTTGGTCCGTCTGTTGAGACATTAGTAAATATTTTATTTTTGCAGCAGCTTAAATCTTCAGAGAAATCCTCTTACTGCTCTGCAGATGGTCAGCCAGCTCCTCCTGCTTCATTCTCCTCAGGAAGTGCAGTGTGATCTTCACAAAAGCCTCTCTGCTTCTCTTCTGCTCTTTATCCTCACCCTCCAAGGCCGTGTCACCCTCCCCATGACTCTCTAAGCATTCTGGGTAATCTGGACTCAGAACCTTCTGGATCTTCTTCAGTTCGTTCTTCACAAAAGTGATGATGTTGTCCTCCAGCAGCTGGAACAGAACACTATATGAACGACCCAATCAGACTGACTCATAGAGCCAAACATCAGATCACAATGAGAAATCTACTGGTCTACATCAAAGATGTTTCTAAAATAAATGCAGTCAAACTTCACTCATTTTAGGCCACTGAGATTAAAAATGATGCTTAGTTGTTGGTTGGTTCTAGTTTCCATGATATGCTTCAAGGTCTGTTTTAAAACCAAAACTTCTTCATTGAAACCAGAAACCACTAAAACTTTGAGATCTTATGATATTATCTCTATTTGACCTTTGACCTCTAATCTGACCTTGGATTTGACTTTCCTAATAGCAGAAAATTTGAAATGCTGCAATGTAAAATTACTCAGCAAATATGCCCCCTTGAGGCCCACAGTGCCCCTACATGGGCCCCAGTGGGACAGCCCATAGTGTGGGCTGACTGTGGTCTGCTCACACTAAGCAGAGAGTAGCTCACAGTGGGGTCCATTGTAAACCTGCAGTGTATCCATAATGTGGCCACACTTCTGGTGGGCTGTCTTATCTTCTACACTGTCACGGCTGCGTGCTGGCAAGGCAGGGAGGACCCCAGTGCAGGACACGGCGAGAGCAGGTTTAGAGAGAAGTTTATTTTAAAACTTCAATAATCGCGAAACAGGAAACTCGAAACTTGAAAGCAGGAACTAGAAACGCCAAAACTCAAAGGTACTAAACACACAGGCAAAAACTGACAAGGACCTGAACACTGAACTAAACAACACTGAGACTTAAATACACAGATGGAACGAGGGGGAGTGGAAAACAGCTGAGCACAACAGGTGAAAAGAATAACACTAATAACACAGGAAGTAAAACATAACAGAAAACACAGGGAACACCGGACTACCAAAATAAAGCAGGAAATACTAAACATAACCGATGCAGACCTAACACCGAAAACTTGACAAAGGCAATATTACAAAATGAAACAAGGGAAACCAAACCGCACACTCAAACAACAAACAGAGAAACTAAAAGAAACACCATGAAAACAACCTGAAAAGTACAACAAAAGAAAGCTACACAAAAGAACTCAAAACGTTGGGCCACCGGCCCAGGATCATGACATACACAACAGTCACATTTCCCTGTATTTTGTTTCCTTATTATAAATAATGTGCCAGCAAATATTCCCATGCAGGCCAAAAGTGGGTAGGTGTGGGTGAACTGTGGGGTAGTGCCCAGAACAGTTTTGCCCTTTAGGGCCCCTGTATGTGTTTCCTATGTGTTGCCCAGTGATGTGCGGTGAGGGTCGTGACTGGTGAGGCACTGACGTCATCACATCAGATTTACAAACATATAGCTTATTCACCATTTGATTGGCAACAGTTGTTTTGTTTAACATTAACATAGTCTGAAGCAAACCTTTTAGCTCCGGTGTTGGTCTTCCTTTAATTATTATCTTCTGCTTCGATTGAAAGTCCAGTTTAGAAAATTCTTTCAGTTGAGTTATGTAATCTTCCATGCTGAACATAAGGCCAAGCAACAGGAAAAACTAACTGGCCTTGCTAACTGTTTATGGTAGCTTGCCACCGAGGAGTCGTAGAGTCCCTGGGATCACCAGCGCCCCCTACCATGAGGCACGAGAACTGCGTGCCTCACCTAGTGTCTCTTCGCAGCAGTTTCATGATCGCTCAACACAAGAATGCATTACACACACATACAGTTGTTAATGAAAAAACCAAAAAAAAAAACTGTGCATTATATACACCAGCTAAAATATAGAAATTTAGTTCATATAGTAAAAGTGTTAGAACATTTTAATAGCCACATGCAAAGGGAAAGTAATCCGGTCTCACTGCATAGCATGCCAGCACAGTTAGTAGTCATTGGCAATGACTATACTGAGCCGCACCACGGATTGCGCAATCCGTGGTGCGGCTCGCCGGGCTGGTGCCTCACCGTTCGTCTCTTAGTATTTGACCGGCAAATGCGAAAATTCAACGATTTTGAAAAAAACTAATCTAAAAATGGTGTAGTTAAATGGAAAAGAACTTTAAAATACAAATCACTGAATGAATATAACCATTTAATTTATTTTTTAATTTTATATTTCCACGATGACAGGTGAGGCCGTGCCTCACCTGCCTCCCCTGACTGCACGTTGCCCATAGAAAACCCTCATGGGGACTGTAAAGGCCAAATGTGCTGTAGATCTCACATGGACTTGCCTGCATGGGCCCCATGTGTGTTTACTCTGAGCAAACCCACTGTGGGGTTCACACAGGATTTCCTTTGGGGAGCCTAAAAGGGCAAAACTGCTATGGACCCCAAATGAGGTTTTTGTGGGCAAACACACATGTTTATATTTTTAAAAATATTAAAATATTGTACAAGCAGGAGTTAAAGTGGTCTGGAACCTTCAATTAATGAGCAATTAAATCTCACATATTACACATGAATATGACTGAGGTGCTCCAGCTGACAGCATAGAGATACTTGCTCAGTAATAACAAGATAATGACATCCACACAAAATGTTCTGATCACTTCCTCTGCATTTCCTCTGTTGCTGCTCTACATGGTTCAATAAAAATGGTTGTGGAGCATCTATAGACAGAGATCCATAAGAAAAAGCACATTTTCTCTGTGAAGCAGACATCTTTGGTAACAATGTTGAGCAGTGCAATCCACTGGTGTACAAAGTGCAGCATGGAGATGACTGAAAGAACAGATGTAACAGTAGTTGGTGTACATGTACAAACCATCAATATGGAGTCCAGCTGTGATTGATGCTGCTGGGCAGACTGACCACTGGGAACCTCTGAGCTCTCCTGATCCACTCTGTGAAGGAATCATGAAGAATTAGCTCTCATCCACACAGGGACCAACACAAGCTCAAAGTCCATGAAGTGATGTTTGGATGAAGAGTGAAGCAGATGACTCCCTGTAGCAGCAAAGCTTTACTAGCCCTCAGTGATCCCACTGAGAATCTACAGCTCAGTCTGCAGCTGTTCACAGCTTTCAGCTCACTGTGGTTTAGTCCTAACAGCTCTCACCAACTCCTTCACAAAGATTTCCTTTCAGCTGAAGCGCCCTGGAGTAAGACAGTCTCTCTCTCTGTGCTTTCACTGCTGAGCTCCCAGTTCTCAACAACTTCCTCTGAGTCACTAAAACACTATAGATCGAATGCACTGTGTGAAATGATTTGGTTTGGAAGTAGCACTGATCAATTCGAGCTCTGCTTCCTTTCAACAAATGCCTGCTACTCTTTGGAAATGTCTTTAGGAGACTCAGCATTTCCTTCCATCAATCTGTTTATTAGCTGAAAAATAATCAGTGTGATCTTTTCTATCTCTGCGTATTAGAGGAACTAATACATGCTTCTACATTTAGAAGGCCTGACTGCAGTATTCTGCTCTCTGTTCTACCTACAAATGTTAGAAATAGAAACTAGAACTGATTCAGAACTGCATCCAGAATGCTTACGAGGACCAGAAGGAGAGAAATGGTTCCACCTACAGTGCCTTGTGAAAGTATTCGGCCCCCTTGAACTTTTCAACCTTTTGCCACATTTCAGGCTTCAAACATAAAGATATAAAATTTTAATTTTTTGTGAAGAATCAACAACAAGTGGGACACAATCGTGAAGTGGAATGAAATTTATTGGATGTGTCAAACTTTTTTAACAAATAAATACCTGAAAAGTGGGGCGTGCAATATTATTCGGCCCCTTTACTTTCAGTGCAGCAAACTCACTCCAGAAGTTCAGTGAGGATCTCTGAATGATCCAATGTTATACCAAATGACTGATGATGATAAATAGAATCCACCTGTGTGTAATCAAGTCTCCGTATAAATGCATCTGCTCTGTGATAGCCTCAGGGTTCTGTTCAAAGCGCAGAGAGCATCATGAAGACCAAAGAACACACCAGGCAGATCCGAGATACTGTTGTGGAGAAGTTCAAAGCCGGATTTGGATACAAAAAGATTTCCCAAGCTTTAAACATCTCAAGGAGCACTGTGCAAGCAATCATATTGAAATGGAAGGAGTATCAGACCACTGCAAATCTACCAAGACCCGGCCGTCCCTCTAAACTTTCACCTCAAACAAGGAGAAGCCAAGAGGCCCATGATCACTCTGGATAAACTGCAGAGATCTACAGCTGAGGTGGGAGAGTCTGTCCATAGGACAACAATCAATCGTACACTGCACAAATCTGGCCTTTATGGAAGAGTGGCAAGAAGAAAGCCATTTCTCAAAGATATCCATAAAAAGTCTCATTTAAAGTTTGCCACAAGCCACCTGGGAGACACACCAAACATGTGGAAGACGATGCTCTGGTCAGATGAAACCAAAATCGAACTGTTTGGCCACAATGCAAAACAATATGTTTGGCGTAAAAGCAACACAGCTCATCACCCTGAACACACCATCCCCACTGTCAAACATGGTGGTGGCAGCATCATGGTTTGGGCCTGCTTTTCGTCAGCAGGGACAGGGAAGATGGTCAAAATTGATGGTCAAAATTGATGGGGCCAAATACAGGACCATTCTGGAAGAAAACCTGTTGGAGTCTGCAAGAGACCTGAGACTGGGACGGAGATTTATCTTCCAACAAGACAATGATCCAAAACATAAAGCCAAATCTACAGTGGAATGGTTCACAAATAAACGTATCCAGGTGTTGGAACGGCCAAGTCAAAGTCCAGACCTGAATCCAATCGAGAATCTGTGGAAAGAGCTGAAGACTGCTGTTCACAAACGCTCTCCATCCAACCTCACTGAGCTCGAGCTGTTTTGCAAGGAATGGACAAGAATTTCAGTCTCTCGATGTGCAAAACTGATAGAGACAAACCCCAAGAGACTTGCAGCTGTAACTGCAGCAAAAGGTGGTGCTACAAAGGGGCCGAATAATATTGCACGCCCCACTTTTCAGTTTTTTATTTGTTAAAAAAGTTTGACACATCCAATAAATTTCATTTCACTTCACGATTGTGTCCCACTTGTTGTTGATTCTTCACAAAAAATTAAAATTTTATATCTTTATGTTTGAAGCCTGAAATGTGGCAAAAGGTTGAAAAGTTCAAGGGGGCCGAATACTTTCGCAAGGCACTGTATTTGAAGTCCCTACACTGACAGTTACTGATTTGAAAATCACTCCACTGTTTTTACTGTTTGAAACCTTCATGCTCACATGGAAGCAACGTATGAACCATTACAGCCCCTCAGACATGTGAGGATAGAACAATGATCCATAAACCTTCATGAAGACAAACGTGTCACCAGGACATCAAATACAGACTCACAAAGGTGTCTCCTGTGTTTGAAGCACAGCTCAAAGGAGCCCCCTGCTGGAGCAGCTGCAGTCCTACAGAAACTCAGCCTCTTCACTACACAAACACCTCCTACAACATCCATTCTTTACACTCTGACTGCTGTGTTTGTGGAACAAACTCCAACACACACCGCTTCACATATGAGCACAGAAATGTGTGTGAAAAAGAGCTGAGCTGACATTAAACATGATGGAGAATTTATTCAGAAACACTGAGTCAGGAACAACATTTAGACACACATTACCTCTCTGCAGGAGGAGGAACACCTGATTTAAAGTTAAGAAAATAATCCTTTGAATCATCGCTCTTTAAGGACACACAGCTGGGTTCTGGTTCAGGTTCAGGTCCAGGTCCAGGTTCAGGTTCAGGTTCAGGTTGGTTCCTGTGAATAATGATGCAGCAGTGATGTGAGTGCTGAGCTGTGACATGGAGAAGAGTCATGGACAGTTAGAGATGGTCATCTCACCTCTGAGCTTTGGTCTGGCTCTCATGTTCCCCACACAGAGTGGTTTTAGAGGGAGGGACTCCCTCCTCTCTGTCCTCACACTGATCCATGCTGCTGAATTCACATCAGCTCACACACACTTTCTACCTTCACCTGCAGAGGAAACACACATCAGCCCAGCACACACACACTGATTCACTTTGACACTGTGACGTGTACTTAAAGTACTGAAAGTAGATCCTGTTACACTCAGTACATGTAAGCTGTACTTTGAATCTGTACAGGCTGAAGTAACTGTAGCTGTGAAAAAGTGTCGAGCAGAAAAAAGAGAAACAACCTGCAAATATTCAAATATTGTAGCAGAACTTTAAGAGAACAAAGAAGTAAAGCACTGAAGTAAATGTACTTGGATACTTTAATTCAGACTAAGAACAGTGTTGCTGTTTCCTTCATTCATGACTGGATTTGATCTCATAGAGACTTTGACCTTAACCTGCCTCAGCTGCTGTTCTTTCTTCCTGCTTTGATCTGTTAAACTTACTGCATCACTCTGTTCATGCCTAAAGCAAAGGAAGAAAGGATGCTGCACAGCTTTAAACCACTCGTTCTCCTGAAGTGAGGACACAAACAAACTGCTCTTGTTTAAGGTCCTGGCTGGCTCAGAGACTCCAGCAGCAACAAGAATGTGTGTAAAATAAATGCAGAGGGAGGGTAAGAAGCTCACCAACACTCGTGTCTTTCTCCAGACTGAGGATATTCATTTATTTTCAGCTCATTTCCAATGATTCAAACCATCAAAGTGGATAAAGTCAAAATAGAGTGACATTCTGCTTTCATTCATTTCTCATGACTCAAAACCATCTGCAGTTACAGCTTTTTCACATCTCCAGACGACTCTTTGAAATCCTGGTGAACAGCACATGTATACTGCAGCTTTAATGTGCTACAGGCTCCTATTTAAATAGAGCAAACTCAGTGCATCACCTGTGCTTTCACACAAGTATGTTTAGCTTATTGATAATTGGACTCAGCACTTTGTTATTTTAATGAACTCTAAACTCTCTTGGCTGTAACAAACTTCTCTAATACAGCAAGTTCACACTGACAGTCTGGCATTAACAACATTAATAATCTGGAACTGTGCAGAATTCTCTGCTTATAAAACTCATCAATCACATCAGCAGTTATACAAGAAAGACTGGGAGACATTTACATATGAAGGATGTGATTAATGTGCTCGTTTCGCTTCTTGGAACCGCGTTTCAGGCGAGAATTCAGTATCGAAAGAAAGACGCTAATTATCGCGAGACTAACGAGACCGATACACAAAGGTTTCGCTGCTCCACAGTATCATTGAAACAGGAGTAAACAACCATAAACCCGATATTCATGCAGGCTATAAAGGAACACTTATAGAGTGACATTAAAACTGTAACGTTTAAACCGACACCAATGTGGTTACATCATTTAGATGGACCACACTCTCATCCACGGACTCACACTCACACGCAAAATAGCGGCACGCTCGGCCTCGGTGTTCCTGTTGTGAGTCCGTTACCGTGAAGTATGGAGCGGCAGATTTGTGGTGTTTCTAAGCTGCACACAGCTGATGTTAGCCAGGAAAAGCTCCCAGACTGCTTCATTACCTTCACACGGAGCTTCACACGGAGACGATCATCTGCAGCTCCGAGTTCAGGAGAGAGAAAGTGAAAGTTTAACAGGAAGGAAACACACAGAGAGGCGTTTGAGGTCAAGTTCACAGTCAGGAACATCAGAAACTGATCAGCTGGGCTTCAGTTCTGTTTCCATCTTCAGAAACTTCTGGAAACATTTGGAGGTTTCACAGAAACCAGCATCACTGTCCTGTTCTTGAACGCAGCCTCTAAAATGATGTGTTTATATTGTGAGTCTGAATTCAAACTGCTTTCACTGCATATGAAAGAAAAGAGTGCAGTTTAGTTTGAGTGGTTTTAGCTGAGCTGCGTCCTTAATCACATGTGAACTGAACAGTTTGTATTGTTGAGGAGCAGGAAGCCTCTCAGTGAGCACTGTGAGGAAATCACTGTTTTTCTCTGGGACTCTTTATCTGCTTTATCTTTGACACAAGTTTGACTCTCAGAGGAAAGCTTCTTCCACATGTCTGTTTCATTAAGACTTGAAGTATTCGCTAATGGCTGGAGTACAAGAAGAAGTACATTTGTTACTTTACTGCCAACAGCAGCCAGGACCACAATGAACCCTGACCTCCAGGAGGCTCTCAGGATCCAGCTGCTCCAGTAAGCTGTTCCTGATAATCCAGAACATTTAAATGAGCACATCTGGAAATCAAAGACAGAACATGTATTTAATGTGACCGAGGTTTTTACTGTCCTTTGTCATAAGACACAATAATGTGCAGCGCCTCTCAGTGTACAGAGATGAATTATTGCTCATTTGAAATCAGCTGCTAAAGGCTGAACTGCATCAAATGTGCAGTAAAAGTAAGTGTGACACATGATCACAGAGCTGTGAGCTTCTCTCTTTACACACTGCACCTCTGGAGGCCAACAAGCCTTTCTCTCCAAGATCGCAGCACAAACGTCAGTGATCGAAGCAAACAGAAGCAACGAGGCACTGAAGGCACACCCAGCAATGACAATGAAATACTGAAGGCTCAATTAATCTGTGATGAAGAAAAAATAATTAAAATGAAAACATTACTTTGGTTTTACCAAAAAACAAACAAATAATCAAAAAGGATGAAAAAATGAGGCGTTTCTGTTTTTTTGTCTGTGTAAATTGTAGTGAAAAATCAAACTGTGTGAATGCACATGGAGCCCATACAGGCCCGAGATGTTCCTGTTTGAGACGATGACAAAGACACTTTGTCCTCATTCAGTGTCCACGAGCTCTGATCATTTCTGTCTGAAATTCAAACACCACAAATAACAAATTACTGCTGTTTTCTCACTTTGTGTCTTTAATGTGTTTGATGAGTTGTGTCCTTGATAAAGTCTGGATTAAATTCACACTGATGGGGAGAAACCTCTTAATATGCATTTGTTACAGTGTATCTGCTCTCTGAAGCTAACCTGCAGTTCCTCTCTGTGACCACCTGAGGGCAGTAAGCACTCATCAGCTCATCTCTGCTGACGTCAGTGTTTAATAACCTCTGTGTTCCCATATAGAGCGTCATTATCACACTGATGAACATTAGTGCTGAAACACTGCAGGAAATGTGTCATAATGTCAGGATTATTGGATGTGCAGAGTTGTAGTTACTGACAGTGACCACTGGAGGGCAGTGATCCTGATAGTTTCTCTGGAACAGTCCAGTTCATCCACATTAATATGAAGCTGTTGGTATCAGTGTGATTAACAACAGTTAGCAGCACAATTATAAAAACATTTCAATCATTTGATCATTTAAAACTCTTCATGTAAAACACACTGCTCAAAAACTTCAAGGAACACTTTGGAAACAGCTCAGATTTCAAATGCTGGATATCTGCACTGATATGGAGCGGGTCATGTGTGAGGAATGAAAGGATGCCACATCATTGGATGGAAATGATCAGCCTGCAGAGGCTGAATTCAAAGACAGCCTGAAAATCAGAGTGAAAAAATGATGTGGCAGGTGAGTCCATTTAGCAGAGATTTCACTGCAGCAGCTCAGAACAGCACTCAGTAGATTGTGTGACCCCCACGTGTTTGTATGCATGACTGACAATGTTGGGGCTCCTAATGAGATGATGGATGGTGTCCTGGGGGATCTCCTCCCAGATCTGGACCAGAGCATCACTGAGCTCCTGGACAGCCTGAGGTGCATCCTGGTGGTGTCAGATGGACTGAAACATAATGTCCCAGAGGTGCTTTATTGGTTTTAGGTCAGGTGAGTGTGGGGGCCAGTCAGTGGTATCAGTTCCTTCATCCTCCAGGAACTGCCTGCATACTCTCACTACATGAGGCATTGTTGAAGCAGGACCCACTGCACCAGCGTAGTGCATGCAGATATATTTATATATTTGTTTAAGCTGCAGAAGAAGAAAAGCAGGAGCAGCAGTTGAGATTTTTTACAGTAACATCATCCTTCAGATTCCCAAACATCAGACTTTAATGTGAAAAGTGAAGCTTCAATCTGGCCTCCTTTTCTCAGCTCTTACTTTGAAAGTCTTTGATTTTCCTCTGAATTTCCCTTTCCCAGGAATACAGCAACATTTCTCTCCTTTCCTTCCATCTTCCTGTTCAGGAGGCAGGAGCTTAAACTCAGATCCTCCTCTGAGCTCTAACATGTATTTGCTGCTATCAGCATCCTGTTGGATTGATTACAGTGTGTGTCAGTGACAACTGTGTGGCACAAAAAGAGTCTTATTGTCATGATTTCCACTTCCTGTTGTTTCATTTCATTCCTTTCAAATCTTTGTGTTTGATGGTGTTACGTTTCTATCCCAACAAGTAATCAACTCTTATGGATAATTAAGTTTACAGTTTTAGTCATTTGCTCTTAAGTGTGCACAGCCCGTGTGTCACTTCCTGTTTACGTCTCAACGCAACAGCAACACCCGAAGGAGCAGCGCTAACCCCACAACTTTCTGATTTGGAGTAACAAAGACATCTTCTACAAATGGAAATCTCTGTTTGTGGACTATTGGTTTCAGAACATCATCATATGGGTTGAGCAGTTATTCAATAGTGAAGGACTTTTGCTCAGCTATGAAGAATTTGTCAGAAAATGTAATATCCCTGTAACTCCTGGAGACTATGCCAGGGTATTTGGAGCCGTCCCCTCTGGCGTATGTTTGCTTTTCAAGGGCCAAAAGAGGCTCGATGCTTTCGACCTCACCTGTCTGTCTCCAGCAGACACGCCTGTAGGGAAAACCTGTCTTTGTGGTCAGTGAGCAAATAGCAGAGCTAGAAGAACGTTTGGTCTTGTTAAAAACTGAACACAGAAAAATAACTCTGGATACTTCATCAACTTTCTGATGTTAATGTCAAAATATCATATTTATTGTTGCAAACAACACGACAGATCGCACAAATAGATTTTGTGAGTTCTAAAAACAAGAACTTTGCAGAAATGAACCCTCTCTGAGCTCACAAGTGGGCAAAAATGGAATGATTTGTAATAGTTTAATTTGAGCACATTTGGTTTCCACTGTTGTAAATATTCCTTCATAAGTCGGTACTGTGTGAATATGTGAATATGGACCTTCACTTTGTGACTGAGGGAGGCACAGCAGATGTGATCTCATGAATGAGCTCAGATCGGTCACTCTGTGTCTCCACACAAACAGAAAGCATTGATGTTCAGATTGAACTCCTCACTGTTCAGTGATCAGTGTGAGTGACAGCAGCAGGGAAAGCTCCATTCACTCTGAGTCTGTATTTGTAGTGGAGGTGGAGGGATTTAAACCTCACATGATGAGATGCTAGCAGGCAGAGCAAACATGGAACGCTGTGACCAAGGAGCCGACATAGTACAGGAACATCTGTGCCGAGTATGACCTGGAAGTCCCGAGGTACGAGCCCACAGGGGGCGGAGTTTAAAAAGACACCCAAAAATCACAGAGAAAAATGATGCAGCAGGCTGCTCTATTTTGATGACATTTCATTGGAGCAACTGAAATCATACTCAGTAGATTGTGTGGTCCCCATGTGCTCGCACGCATGCCTGACAATGTTGGGGCATGCTCCTAATAAGACCACAGATGATGTCCTGGGGGGTCTCCTCCCAGTTTTAGACCAGGGCATCACCGAGCTCCTGGTCAGTCTGAGGTGCAGCTTGGCGGCGTTAGATGGACCTAAACATAATGTCCCAGAGGTGTTCTGTTGGCTTTAGGCCAGGCAAGCATGGGGGCCAGTCAATGGTATCAGTTACTTTATCCTCCAGGAACTCCCTGCATCATCTCACCACATGAGGCCGGGTATAATCATACAGCAGGAAAAACCCAGGACCCACTGCACCAGCGTGGGGTCTGACACTGGGTCTAAAGGTTTGCATCCCAATATCTGATGGCAGTCAGGGTGTTGTTGCTGAGCCTGTGGAGGTTTGTGCGTCCCTCCGTGGATATACCTCCCCAGACCATCACTGAGCCATCACCAAAGCGGCCATGCTGAATGATGTTACAGCAACAATGTTGTCCACGGCTTCTCCAGACCCTTTCATGTCTGTCACATGTGCTCAGAGTGAACCTGCTCTCATCTGGAAGAAGCACAGGGCACCAGTGGTGGACCTGCCAATTCTATGGAAAACAGCAGCTGGCTTCACGGTGCCGGGCAGTGAGCACAGGGCCCACTCGATGACATTCGGCCCTCAGGCCACCCTCATGGAAACTGTTTCTGATTGTTTGCTCAGAGACGTTCACACCAGTGACTGCTGGAGGTCCTTTTCTATATCAGGCAGTGCTCGTCCTGTTCCTCCCACAAAGGAGCAGATACAGGATCTCTCTCCGTCTCTATTAGAGCTTCAGTCAATGTTCAGCACAGTTTGAACACATAGAGGGATTTTCTCTGCTGATCAAACAGGAGAGTCTCACTGATGTACGGTTTAATCACAATCACTTTATTATTCTGACACTGAACAGACTCACAATCAAACTAGAAAACTGAAGTCCAGGAACAGGAAATGATGTTCCTGCTACATCACTGAAACTGTCACATTCAGCAAATATTGCTGATCCAAGTTACACACTTTGACTTTAGTACTGTACAGATTCTCTGCTGAAGCAAAACATTTAAAACCTGCTGAGCCAGATCTGACTAACACAACACAATAAGGTCATGCAATGAAGTTACAACACTGTAACATATGCTCCATAGTCAGGAATTTACATCAGCTGGTGATACAGGAAGTAAATTTCACAAAATATATTAAAAAAATCAATGTTGTCAAATAATGAAATTTCTATCTAGTTTCTAAAGGATCATTTAATTGTCCAAATGCCACCACAGACAAGTTAAAGTCTAGTTGTGATTTCATCATTCTAACAGCAGTAAAATAAATGTCAGGATGAACTCTGGCTGCTCACCAAACTTGTGTTCATTGGACAATAATGTGTGAACGTCTCTGAGCAGTTTGTAAATTGATGTTTTGGGTCAGTGCAGCTCAGTGATTCCTCTCTGATATCACAGTTTGTCTCATCTGCAGCAAACTAACTGCAGCTGACATGAACTGAATCATCTGAGCTGAACTGAGCTTCAGAGAAACACAACATCCTGATATTCACTGTAGTGTTATAGTCAAGACCACACAACCCAAGACGGTGACAAGACCAAGACTTTTAGGGTCCAAGATCAAGACCAATGCCTGATGCTATATGACATAATATAATGTGAAACATGATCAAAATCACTTCTAAAAATTGATCTGAAAGATCCACATTCCCATAAAATCATCCTGATATTAAACACTCACAGCTCAAATAAATATAACCATCTTTATTTAATACTCCTGGGTGACTTCCATCATTTATCACAGAATGTAAAACAATTATTCATAGTTCCTCACAATAGTCTTAACTTTTCTCTTCCTTTCATAAACAATACATAAAGTTGTTTTTAAACCAACAATCTTTGTAAAAATGGGTGCTTTTTCAAAACCACATAGATGTGTAAACCACCACAATGTGTAAAACTGAAAAAATGGCAAACACTCATCAACAGTAAGAACTAAAGCCTTTAATCTTATACAGATTAAAGCTGCAGGATGTAACTTTTATAAAAAATCTGTTTTTACATATTTGTTAAAACTGTCACCATGTCACAACAATATGAGACCGATAATCTGCGAAAAAAATGGAGCTCCTCCACCTCCTCCCTGAACCGCTCCCAGTCAAAAACAACCAATCAGAGCCAGGAGGAGGGTCTTAGTACTGTCAATCACTCCTCGTGTATGCTGCTCAATGTAGTTGTGTGCGATACTTCAAGATTTGGTATCGATTCGATGCCAAGTAAACACAGGGCCACTATCACCGATACTGATACCAATACTTTTTAATAATTATGAAGAATTTCCATGAAGTTTAACTGGTTTGAGATTTTTTCCTTTGGATCATTAATTAGTTAAAACCCAGGATAGAAGTGGGCAAAGTTTATATGTAAGTAGAAAATACTTTATCAAAATAAAAGTTATTGTTCTGAAACAATAGAACATTAACAAAACAATTTTCCCCACACATTGATGTCTGGAATTAAGTGCAAACGTTTTCCCAGGTAGATTGTTTAGAAAGTATAAGTGTAGTTGCATTTCCTGAGGTGCGTGTCAGGTTAGGTTCAGAGAACCTAAAAAGAACCAATGCAGAATTTTAAATCCGGTCTTATCGATAGTGATAATTTTTGCATATAATCCAGAAAACTTACATTTATATAACATGCATTTAATGTGTCCCAGAAACATTGTTTGCAGAAATCACATAAAAAAAACATACACAACTAAAACATAATCCAGATTTTTTAACAACCAGATGCTAAAAGCATTTCCTACATTTGAATATCAGCCACCATGTTGTGAGCATAAACTATCACGTTTTTAATGCAACAACAGGAAGTGACATCATCTTGCTGGAAACTAGTTTTTTATTCTTGAAGGCCTTTTACAGCTCCTGTGTGTGCAAACAGACTACACATAAAACAGCTGCTGCTGCGTTTTTGTTGAAAGACTGGGGGCTGAATGAGCTTAATGCTGTAATGCTTTTTATTCACAAGCATCCTCCAAATTACGTTTCTCCTGCAGCTCTATTTTTAGTCACTAATCAGGGATTAAAGATAAAAAACATTTTGACAGAGCCCCTCTGTACTGAAGGGGGGGTGGGGGCAGCTCACCGAACGATTGCTAGTGCTAATGGCAGCCCCCCTTTCCCCAGTACACTGTGGTTATAGGTCTGTTCTGGTGGCTACAGCTGACATCCTCTGCACAACATGCGCGCACATTCAAACATGCACACTCACAGCACAGAGAAGTGGGGGCGTGGAAAAACATCTCAGCGATCCACTCGTGTTAAAGGGTCGTTTTTTTTTGTTTGTTTTTTTTTTCCAAATGACAGAAATCTGTTACAGCGATGGAGAACTAACGTGGAGGAAATGCACCGCTTACACGGAGACACCTGAGCTGCAGAGTTGAAACGAAACATCAAAGCAACAAATTTCTGTCGAAGATTTTTAATAATCGAATTGCGTTACTGCAAGAATCGTTGCAGCCCTAAAACTTGCATTAAATTTTTAGTTTGTGTATCAAATACATGAAGGTTGGTATTTACCTTTCATGCTGGGATTTTTTTGTTGAATCGGAAGCCTGAAATTTTCCTTTGATCTTCATTTTCCCTCTTACTTCTCCTCGTGTTCATGCCGGTTGTTATTTCGATTTATGTGCACACGCATGACCATAGTGAGATCAAAAGTACACATTGTGAATGAAACTGTCCGTGCTCTGTGGTAGACTGCAAACTGCGGTGAAATGATACAGGCGTAAGCAACGATAATAGCAGCGACCTAGCCGGGGCGGAGTCTGCGAGGTGCTACTTTGAGAGGCAGAGGAGCGCAATCTTTGTTGGATTTGAATCAGTACGTTTTGCATCCAGTAAAAGCAAAGATGTTAACAAATAAATTGGACAGTATTCTGGCAATTTATTGATATTTCCAGAGCTGTGGTCTTGACTGGTCTTGAAATAAAATCCAGAGTCCGCAATGTCCGAGTCCATGACAAGACCGAGACCATCAAAAAGTGGTCTCGAGACCAAGGCCGATCTCGAGTACTACAACACTAATTCACTGTGAAGCTCTGAGTGGAAAAAGACAGAAAAACAACATGTGGATCCTGGAATAATGGCAGCTTCCATCTTTAAAGGACTGAAGAGGAAGAAGTTTACAAGGAATCATTGAGAACAGTTTCAAACATCAACTGACTGAATCCATGAATCTGAAAACGTGTTTGTGAGTAAAAGAGACAGACATGTACAGACTGAACTATCTGTTCAACAGTCAGAGTTTCTCTGACAGGAGGACACTCTTTACACTAAACTCAGCATAGAGACACTGAGGAAGCAGCAGGCCATAAATCAGGAAACAAAACCCCAAATCCAGCATAAAGAGGTTCAGTGAATGTGGTGTTGAAGGTGTGGAGGTGGATCAGAGTGTCAGAGGAGACTCTGTAGAAGGACAGAGTGCCAGCAGGACAGTCCACATACACTGCTACTCTGTGAGAGACAGAGGAGGAGGAGGAGGAGATGTATGTTTCTCTGTTATTGTGATAAACAGAGTAACCATCATCATCAGAGCAGCTCAGACTCCAGGACTGATCACTGTTTCCAAACACACAGTCATCTCTTTTTCCTTTTCTCCTAATTCTTCTGTAACTCACTGATATTTCCACTTCTCCTCTCCAGTTGATCTCCCAGTAACAGCGACCAGTCAGACCATCTCTACACAGCAGCTGAGGACAATGATCAAATCTGTCTGGATGATCAGGATATGACTCAGGGAATAGGACAACACGTGTCACCTTCCTGTTGTTGTCAGACAGTTTGAGTTCTCTGTGTATTGTGTTTGTGTCGATTGTGAGTTGACAGGAATCTGATGGAGAGAACAAACACAATCCAGCTGCAGTTATTGATCCATCATCTGTTCATTGATTGACACTTTGATGATGACTCCTGACATCAGAGATGTGAATGAGTGATGTGACAGTTTGAAGATGGTTGAATGTGTGCTGCTTTGTTTTCATCAATCACATTAAAAACACACTTACACTTCCTCAGACCTGGGATCAGCCATCGGACTCCAGCAGGCTCCACCCTGAAAGGAGGAGGGGGGTCAGAGCAGCACAGTCTCTTTCAGCATGCACACATGGACATTACATCGCTCTCAGACACACACTGTTAGACACTGATTTTCAGATTGTGTCCTCTTTGTGTTTGTTCTAAATGGAGAACATCAGTGACTCTGTGAGCTGTTAATTAACAGCTCTGGAAAAAGATGTAACAGGTTTGTTGTATTTTTCTGCATGGAAATGATCACAGAGGGACCTGCTGACTTTTTGTTTTCCTGTCCTTGATGTGCTGCTACTTGGTCTGAATATTAATGATCAGAGTGGATCAATGATCAGATCATTATTGCAGTGCACAGACAAAGGCAGCTGCAGTGAACTACAAAGGAAGCATCTGTCACTTCACTTTTCATTAGTTTCTGTTTTTGGATTCTCCTGCTCTGTTTCACTCACTCTGATTCTCATACTCGTCTGCTTCACTTTGATTTTTCTCACTGACTTTGATGCTCAATATTTCAGATTCTCCTAACAGGAACATGAGCCACTGGAAATCAATAGAAAGGCTCATTTATTGATTTATGAAACTTAATCCCATTGATGGTCAGAGGGTAAAAATGTGAGACTGTTCCTCTGCAGAGATCACTTTGAACTGGTTGCCAATTCAAAGTGATTATAACTGGTTGCAACAGGCCTCTCCATACCTGAGAGTTTCCAGCCTCAGCTGCTCCAGCAGCTTCACTCCTGCCTCTCCTGGATGGTTGTAGCTCAGGTCCAGCTCTCTCAGATGGGAGGGGTTGGAGCTCAAAGCTGAGACCAGAGACTTACAACCTTGTTCTGTGATCAGGCAGCCTGACAGCCTGCAGACATGACAGATACTCTTAGAGAACAGCAGAGCAGCTGCATGCAGACAACAAACTGCAGCAACAAATCAGTTTAAAATGAAATGATTGTGTTAGGGATTATTTTTTACTCAATGAATAAAGGACACATGTTTAAATTTAACTCCAGTAAATTAATTAATAAACAGTGGATCAACCAAATAAACAATTAAATAATACATTAGACAGAGAGCAACTGATCAGAAAGTAGTAGACTAACTTCTCTATTTCAGTGCATCTTATCTTGAGGCTCAGCCACAAGAATGTACAATAAAACACCACCAATGTCACCATGTTCTGTCATTAATCTGGACAAGATTTCTCTCTGACAAATTAAAACATCAGGAAGAAGATGTGCTTTATGACTCCACTGCTGAGGAATCTGGGCTATGAAAAACCTGCTTGAACAAGACTGAATGACAAAGGTCAACTCATAGCGCACAGAGATTGTTTCTGTTTAGATAAGAGGCTGTATAAAAATGTTATGGTTAGACAGGACCATGGGCTCAGAGAGAGAGAGAGCACACACGGTCCTGCTGTCTCCTCCAGGTCCCCGCATATGCATGTGCGATTTTTCTGATTCTTTAACATATTAAATGTCTTACTTTTTTAATTAAAGTGTTTCAGGTGTCTTCCTTCATAAACAACCTGTTTACATGTCAACTGAAACAAGTGTTAAAAATAACCAAGTCAGTCTAAATGTTAAAGTCTACATAATAAAATCAGTGAAGTAAAAATTATGATAAAATCTACATAAAGTAGGACTGAGGCTGATGGGAGTGTGATTATTTTTGCTGTTTTTTGGTTTTAATGAAAGTTAGATGTTAGATTCAACTCATCATCATCACAACAAAATGATGGTTCCAGATCACTCATCCAGAGACGAGCATCTGCGGTCATGCAGCCAGAGACCAGCGCTACCGTTGGGCAATGTGGTTTAAGTTTCTTGCCCAAGGACACGACACAGCTCAAACCTGCAAACTTTCTTTATTTTAAATATTTATTCGAACAAGGTGCTCGCCTTCCAGACGGAACTTTTTTTTTTCCTGTTTAAATTTTTGTTTTCTGGTTCAAAATAATTTTTCAGTTTCAAAAAATTTTTTTTCGAACAAACTTTATGGCCCCAATTTAGCTCCATACATCAGTCCTTCATAACACCATCAAATCTTAGCAGAACCAAAGTGGCAGCTAAACATCATCCTCCACTGAACTGTGCTACTGACATCCTTTAAAGGTGCACATGAATAAATAGTTCATTCAAGGCTCAGGAGCAAAGTTTGAATAAATGTTTAAAATAAAGAAACTAAAAAAAAAATTATTTGAGCAGAGAAAAAAATACCACAATAATTTGACAAATCCCAGCAGACACAGTCCTGCATCAGTTAGACACTAATGGAAACCAGATTTTAGTCATCTCTTGAACATTTGAAGAATGCTGACCTGAGTGTTTCCAGTTTACAATGTGGATTCTCCAGTCCAGAAGATAAAGCTTTCACTCCTGAGTCCTTCAGATCATTGTTACTCAGGTCCAGCTCTCTCAGATTAGAGGACTGGGAGCTGAGAACTGAGGACAGAGTTTCACAGCTTCTCTCTGAGAGGTTACAGAGACTCAGTCTGAAAAGACAATAAGAATGCAAGTAGTAAAGGATTCTTCTTCTTAAGTAAGCATCACTGTAACTTTTAGTGGAAGTTATTGAGTAATTTGCAGGCAGCAAAAATTAAAAAAAAAAAAAAGTTCCAGGAAGATGAAACAAACAAAATTGATTGATTTACAGGTTAATTTAATTGGAGCTCTACTAGTGGGTGGATCAATCCTAAATTGATAGTTGATGTCAATGATAGTACTGGTTTCATATCAATGCTAGAGGGATGGAATTGATACTACATTCCACACTCCATTGCTCCTGTTTCATCCAAATTCAGTATGTAATGGAAAAATTAGTGTTTCAATGCTAATAACATCTGTGTACAACATGATAGTGGGAAGAAAACTCCTAACAGCCAGAATAGAATTGTATCCACATATGAGGTGTAATTTTTCCTTTTCAGTGTCAATGCTGGTGTGGATACATTTGCAAAGGTTTCTTTCAATAAATCTCAGTAAATCAGTTTAGTCTCACAGCTCAGCTTTTTTTTTTTTCTCAAACACCATTCCTTGCACACTTTGCATAAAAGGGCTGTGAAATGTCAATGGGCCTGGGAACGCCTTGGGGTCCCTCCGGATGAGCTGGAGGAGGTGGCTGGGGAGAGGGAAGCCTGGGCTTCTCTGCTTAGGCTTCTGCCCCCGCGACCCGGCCCCGGATAAGCGGAAGAAAATAGATGGATGGATGGATGGCTGTGAAATGTACTCAAAATAAAGTAAAAATAGCTCTTTGAAACACATTTGTTTTCTATTTCTGTTTAAAACTATTTTTAGACTTGTGTTTGGTTAGGTTTTTGTTCTGCTGTTGTGAAGCACTTTGTGATAGTTGTCTTGAGAGGTGCTATATAAATTAAATTTTACTTTCTATTGTTGAGCAAAGCTAACTGAACCTTGTGCTGCAGCTGTCTTCCTGTTTTCAGCTGCTCTGAGTGAAGCAGAGTGGATGAGCTGCTGATGAGTGACAGACTGATGATGATGATGTTTGATGATGATGATGATGTTTGATGAGGAGGAACACATTAGAGGTCTGCTTCACAGCTAAAGGTCAGAGCTTGAGGCTGTGTTCCTAAGTTTGCTTACAGTTTAGATTGCTAGTTTATTAGATTTTCTGAAGCCTGTTATTAGCTATAGTTATTTTATTTCATTCTGGTTTCCCGTTGTTGTTGTTGTCTTCCCCACGTTGCTGTGTTCCTGTGTCTGTCTTGTTCCCCGTCTCATGGTCCTCTGTCTTGTGTTTGGTTTCATTTCCCATTGTTTCCGTGTGTGTTGTGTTTAGGTTTCCATTTAGTCATGTTTAGATTCCCTCTCCATAACAGCCTTCCTATATCTTAAATCTGCATTGTGTTGTGTTTGGTCTCTTCCTGTTTCATTTTAATAGTTCCTTATCTCGTGTGCTTTGTGCTTAGTTTTGTTTCCTCTGTCTCATTAGTATAATTCTGTTCACCTGTTCTCCCCAGATGTTTCCACTTTCCTTGTTACCTCATGTGTATATACTATCTGTGTCTTGTTCAGTTCCTTGTCGCATTGTCATCCATGTTCCCTGCAAGCTGTGTGTTGTTCTGTTAGTAAGTAGTTATGGTGAGATAAAGCTTCATGAAGCATTGAAGCTTTCCATTCAATTGGTGAAACTTTGCCCTTTAAGTTACTTTTTTGACATTTCACTTTCCCCTCCAATTAAGAGGAGTTAGCAAAATGTCAAAAAAGTAACTTAAAGGGCCAAATTGTATGTTATTTTTGACATCAAATCACAGACTGGAAGTAGGGGCGGGGCCGGATGTGGCCTGCGGGCTGCGAGTTTGAGACCCCTGGTCTATACATTCTGCATTTGGGTCCTTCCCTGCCTTCACATACAGCTGCCAATAACACAAATATAGACTTCACTGTTTGTAACCAGCTGTTAACTGCAATAAAACTGGAAGCTTTGCACGTGTTTACAGAGCTAAAAATCTGGGTTTAGATGTAATGAAACTCAAAAAACCTTGAAAGACATTTACAAGTAAGGACATATAAATTAATGTAGCAAGTATTTTGTAAACAGATCTCACATCAAATCACAAACCACATGATCTGACCTGATTGTCTCCAGTTTACAGCGGGGATTCTCCAATCCAGCAAGCAGCAGCTTCAATCCTGAGTCCTGCAGGTTGTTGTTTCTCAGGTCTAGCACTGTCAGGTCAGAGTCTTCTAGTTGAAGACAGGAGGACAGAGCTTTCCAGATTCTCTCTGACAGGTTACAGCTATTCAGCCTGAGAAGATATGACATATAGCATAGGGTTGTGCTGATGGACGATGGTGTCAATGATGTTCACAATGTTGACTGGCAATAGCTCACCAATCGAGGCAGTTTTTTAATCTAATTTCCCATCCATCCATCCATCTTCTTTCTCTTATCCAGGGCCAGGTTGAGGGGACAGCAGCCTAAGCAGAGAAACCCAGACCTCCCTCTCCCCAGCCATTTACACCAGCTCATCCGGAGGGACCCCAAGGCATTTCCAGGACAGCCGAGAGATATAATCTCTCCATCATCTCCTGGATCTGCCCCAGGGCCTCCTCCTGGTAGGACATGCCCGGAATACCTCACCCAAGAGGTGAAGTGCCCAGGAGGCATCCTAGTCAGATGCTCGAACCACCTCAACTGGGTCCTTTCAATGTGGAGGAGTAGCAGCTCTACTTTGAGCCCCTCCCGAATGGCTGCACTGTTCACCCCATTTCTAAGGAGGACACCAGCCACCCTTTGTAGGAAGCTCATTTCCGCCACTTGTATTTGTGATACTATTCTTTTCGTTACTACCCAAAGCTCATGACCACAGGTGAGGGTAGGGATGTAGATCGACCAGTGAATTGACAGCTTCACTTTTACACTCAACTCCCTCTTCACGATGACAGAGTGGTGCTGCATCTGCATCGGTGCGGCATCCTCATCACTGCAGACGCAGCCCCGATCCATCTGTTGAACTCACAGAGCCAGAGTGGACCCTCCACCTTTTTCTAGCTGAGGACCATGGCCTCAGGCTTACTGTAGAGGTGCTCATTCTCATGCCAGCCACTTCACACTCAGCTGCAAAGTTTTCCACTGCGAGCTGGAGGCCACCACCCTATGAAGCCAACAAGACTGCATCATCAGAAAAGAGCAGAGATGAGATTCTGAGGCCACCAAGGCGGTATCCAGAATTGCTTTGAGGCCATCCAAAAGTCTTTTTCTATGACCTCACCAAACTCCTCCCACATTTGAGTTTTTGTTTCGGCCACCTCCCAAGCTGCCTTCCACTTGGTATGCGAGTACACATCAGCTGACTACAGAGTCCCACAGGCTAACCAAGCTGATAGGACTCCTTCTTTACCTTGATGGCTCCCTTCAACTCTGTTAATCACCATCTAGTTCAAGGATTACCAAGAGGACAGGCACCAGCTCTGAGCAGGAGCCTCAACAATTGCGGTGCGGACCACGGTCCATTTGGACTCAATGTCCTCAGCCTCCCTTGCAATGCTGTCAAAGTTCTGCCAGAGGTCGGAGTTGAAGATCTCTGAGACTGGGGCCTCTGCCAGGCATTCCCAGCACACCCTCACAATACGTTTAGGGACACCGGGTCTGTCCAGCATCTTCCCCCACCACGTGATCAAACTTACCACCAGGCGGTCATCAGTTGACAGCTCAGCTACTCTCGTCACCCGAGTGTCTAGAACATATGGCTGCAAATCTGATGATACGATTACAAAATCAATCATCAACCCGTGACCTAGGGTGTCCTTTGAACATAGTGTTCATTATGGACAATCTATGGTTTGCACAAAAATCTAATAACAAAACACTATTTTAGTTCAGACTGGGTAATCACAATCACACCCCTTCAGGTCTCACTGTCATTGCCCACATGATTGTTGAACTCTCCAAGCAGGATGATGGAGTCACCGGATGGATCACACTCGAGCACCCCGCCCAGCGATTCCAAGAAGGGTGGGTACTCTGAACTGTCATTTGGTGCATAAGTGCAAACAACAGTCAGGACCCATTCCCTGTCTACCAGTGAAAACTCCAATGTACAGGAGGCAAGCTGAGAGGATACAAGAATACCCACTCCAGACTGGAACAAAGTCCAGACCCTCGCCAGGATACTGGTTCCACAGCCCAGGCCATGCATTGAGGTGAGCCCAACTATATCTAACCAGTATGTTTCAACCATAGGCACTAGCTCAGGCTCCTTTCCCACTAGAGAGTTGGTATTCCATATCCCAATAGCCAGTCTGGATTGCCAGGGCCTCCACCCTTGGCCACCACCTGACACCTACTGCACCCGACTAATGCCTCCTGCGGGTCGTGGTCTTACAGGTGGGCGGGCCCATCTTGCACCTGGCCGGGCACCCAGGCTATAGCCCAACCTCCAGATGTTCTCCATCGAGCTCCCTTCCCAGTCCTGGCTCCAAGTTGGGGCCCTGGTAACCTTATCCGGGCAGATGTAATAGTCATAATTGTGATGTCTCTTTACGACAGTATGGTCTTTTTGTGTTGATGATGTCACCAGTGTGCGCCCACCGCTCCTCAGTAGAGAGCGCGGGAGATGTGTTTTTGCAGACGGACATTTTGGCTTGAGGTGGACCCTTTCCTTTTCCTTATTTTTTTGTACCCTCATAGGTTGTATGAACACTGCTCGTTTTCATGGGTGTTGATGTAGCAGCCGTTCAACCGGGCTTCATAAGGTTGTGAAGATTACGTTTATTAAAAGGGCAACACTGAAATTCCCAGTGCCAGTGTGGTTGTGCGTTTTTTTGGCTGCCGGATAGGCACGCCCGCCGCCTCCTCTTCACCACCGAACACAACCCAGACGTTACACAGGGTAAACAGTTCCTTTGGTCAAATTTCCAAAGGAGTCTTATGAATTTCTCTTTCTCTGGCCCCTCACCCAGGACCAATTTGCCATGGGAGGCTCTACCAGGGGGACAAGCCCATGGACAGCATAGCTCCTGGGATGACTGGGACACACAGACCTCTCCACCATGATAAGGTGGTGATTTACAGAGCAGCCAATTTCCGAATTAGTTCCTCCAATTAATGAATAAAATTGTGTGTGTGTGTGTGTGTGTGTGTGTGTGTGTGTGTGTGTGTGTGTGTTAGTTCTGAATTAGTTCCTCCAATTAATGAATAAAATTGTGTGTGTGTGTGTGTGTGTGTGTGTGTGTGTGTGTGTGTGTGTGTGTGTGTGTGAGTTCCGAATTAGTTCCTCCAATTAATGAATAAAATTGTGTGTGTGTGTGTGTGTGTGTGTGTGTGGCGTGACAGTTATCCATCGCAATTATAATGAAATGAGAGAAGAGGATATTTATAATTGTTGGACTGATTTTTGTTTTATGTTATTTAAATGGTACTCAGTCTAACTATGCATTCACAGAGATACTCTTTTTGCTCATCCCCTTAACTTGTTTCCTCCACCAGGTGTTTCTGTCGGTGAAAGACTGTGCTGTGTTGGGGAAGAGTGCAGAGAGTAACAGGGGAGATATCTCAAAAACAAAAAAACAAACATACAAAAAAACCTACCTGGATGATTTATCAGAGCTGTTTAAGTTGAAAAGCTTGTAGATGTCATGACTTAATAACGTTGTCAGTGTTCAGCTTATATCCAGTCAAGGTATGTTCAGTAATTAAGAGGCTAAATCAGAAAGTGGTGTTTGTCAGTGTGCAAATGCTTCTTCATGCTTGAAGGAAGAAACAAACTCATGGTGTGTCTGTTATTTAGGATAACTTACAGAATTTTTTTAGAAGCTTTGACCACTGGCAGCAGCCTCAGCAGAGCCTTCTCTGAAGCAGAGTATTTCTTCAGGTCAAACACATCCAGATCTTCTTCTGATGACAGTAAGATGAAGACCAGAGCTGACCACTGAGCAGGAGACAGTTTATCTGTGGAGAGACTTCCTGATCTCAGGGACTGTTGGATCTCCTCCACTAGAGAACGATCATTCAGTTCATTCAGACAGTGGAACAGGTTGATGCTTTTATCTGCAGACAGATTCTCATTGAGCTTCTTCTTGATGTACTGGACTGTTTTCTGATTGGTCTGTGAGCTACTTCCTGTCTTTGTCAGAAGACCTGGTAGGAGAGTCTGATTGGTCTGCAGTGAAAGACCCAGGAGGAAGCGGAGGAACAAGTCCAGGTGTCCATTTGGACTCTGTAAGGCCTTGTTCACAGCACTCTGGTAGAGGTGTTGCTCTGTCTGGGAGGTTGTTTGTTGTTCTTCCAGCAGATTGACTCCAGAGTTGATGAACATCAGATGGACATGAAGAGCAGCCAGAAACTCCTGAACACTCAGATGGATGAAGCAGAACACCTTGTCCTGGTACAGCCCTCTCTCCTCTTTAAAGATCTGTGTGAACACTCCTGAGTACACTGAGGCTGCTCTGATATCGATGCCACACTCTGTCAGGTCTGATTCATAGAAGATCAGGTTTCCTTTCTGCAGCTGATCAAAAGCCAGTTTTCCCAGAGACTCAATCATCTTCCTGCTCTCTGGACTCCAGTGTGGATCTGTCTCAGCTCCTCCATCATACTTGACCTTCTTCATTTTGGCCTGAACCACCAGGAAGTGGATGTACATCTCAGTCAGGGTCTTGGGCAGCTCTCCTCTCTCTCTGGTTTTCAGCACATCCTCCAGAACTGTAGCAGTGATCCAGCAGAAGACTGGGATGTGGCACATGATGTGGAGGCTTCGTGATGTCTTGATGTGGGAGATGATCCTGCTGGCCTGCTCCTCATCTCTGAATCTCTTCATGAAGTACTCCTCCTTCTGTGGGTCAGTGAACCCTCTGATCTCTGTCACCATGCCAACACAGTGAACAGGGATCTGATTGGCTGCTGCAGGTCGTGTGGTTATCCAAAGGTGAGCAGAGGGAAGCAGGTTCCCCCTGATGAGGTTTGTCAGCAGCACATCCACTGAGGTGGACTCTGTAACATCAGCCAGGATCTCAGTGTTGTGGAAGTCCAGAGGAAGTCGACACTCATCCAGACCATCAAAGATGAACACAACCTGGAAGTCTTCAAAGCTGCAGATTCCTGCTTCTTTGGTTTCAGTGAAGAAGTGATGAACAAGTTCCACCAAGCTGAACTTTTTCTCTTTCAGCACATTCAGCTCTCTGAAAGTGAATGGAAACATGAACTGGATGTCCTGGTTGGCTTTGTCTTCAGCCCAGTCCAGAGTGAACTTCTGTGTTAAGACTGTTTTCCCAATGCCAGCCACTCCCTTTGTCAGCACTGTTCTGATTGGTTCATCTCTTCCAGGTGAGCCTTTAAAGATGTCTTCTTGTCTGATTGGTGTTTCTGGTCTGTCTGGTTTCCTGGATGCTGTTTCAATCTGTCTGACCTCATGTTCATCATTGACCTCTGCAGCCCCTCCCTCTGTGATGTAGAGCTCTGTGTAGATCTGATTCAGAAGGGTTGGGTTTCCTGCTTTAGCGATCCCCTCAAACACACACTGGAACTTCTTCTTCAGAGCAGATTTGAGTTCATGTCCGCAGAATGGAGCAATGTATTCTGAAAATGCAATAATAAGCTATTAAATGAATTATTATATATTAAGTAGGCCAACATGTTGGTCCATCTCTTGAGACATTAGTAAATATTTTATTTTTGCAGCAGCTTAAATCTTCAGAGAAATCCTCTTACTGCTCTGCAGACGGTCAGCCAGCTCCTCCTGCTTCATTCTCCTCAGGAAGTCCAGTGTGATCTTCTCAAAAGCCTCTCTGCTTCTCTTCTGCTCTTTATCCTCACCCTCCAAGGCCGTGTCACCCTCCCCATGACTCTCTAAGCATTCTGGGTAATCTGGACTCAGAACCTTCTGGATCTTCTTCAGTTCGTTCTTCACAAAAGTGATGATGTTGTCCTCCAGCAGCTGGAACAGAATACTATATGAACGACCCAATCAGACTGAATCATAGAGCCAAACATCAGATCACAATGAGAATCTACTGGTCTACAGCAAAGATGTTTCTAAAATAAATGCAGTCAAACTTCACTCATTTTAGGCCACTGAGATTAAAAAGTTGTTGGTTGGTTCTAGTTTCCATGATATGCTTCAAGGTCTGTTTTAAAACCAAAACTTCTTCATTGAAACCAGAAACCACTAAAACTTTCAAACCTTATGATATTATCTTTATTTGACCTTTGACCTAAAATCTGACCTTGGATTTGACTTTGCTAATAGCAGAAAATTTGAAATGCTGCAACATAAAATGATTCAGAAAATATGCCCCTGTGACACCCAGAATGTCAGTACATGGGCTCCAGGGGGCAGTCCATAGTGTGTGCTGACTGTGATTGCACTAAGCAGAGAGTGGCTCACAGTGGGGCCCATTGTAAACCTGCAGTGTATCCATAGTATGGCCACACTTCTGGTGGGCTGTCTTATCCTCTACACAATAGTCACATTTTCCTGTATTTTGTTTCCTTATTATAAACACGCCAGCAAATACGCCCATGCAGGCCAACAGTGGGTAGGTGTGGGTGAACTGTGGGGTAGTGCTCAGAACACTTTTGCCCTTTAGGGCCCCTGTATGTGTTTTCTATGGGTTGCCCATAGAAAACAGTGAAAAGGGTCCACACACCAGCAACGCTCCTGAATAATATTTAATGGGAGACAAACCTTAACGAGTGATGTTTCGGGCCATGTATTGCCCTTCCTCAGCCTGAAGAAGGGCAAATATTATTCAAGAGCTTTGCTGGTTTGCAGACCCTTTTCTCTGTTTCCTTGTTATATTTTTTGGCCCAGCACCCATCCTTCAATTATCTTTGGATCTTCATGTCCTTCCTTTTTCCTTTTTGCCCATAGAAAACCCTCACAGGGACAGTAAAGGTCAAATGTGCCGTAGCCCCCACATGGACTAGCCTGAATGAATATGACTGTGGTGCTCCAGGTGACAACACAGAGATATTTGCTCAGTAATAACTAGGGATGGCATGATTCCACTTTTTTATCTCCGATACCAATGCCGATACTTTGCATTTGGATATCTGATGATACCGATACAAATCCGAACTTTTTTTTTAAGTTGTTTTTAAATGTCTGTATTCATTTTACATACGTCAACAGTCTCTCACACAACAAAATCAAAATCTTTGAGTTGTCCCACATACAAGAATAAGGACCAGGGAGGACAGAGCTTTTCAGGCACTGACTCATAAGCTCTGAAACTGTTTACCACTCTAGCTCCCTTTAGCTGACTCTGTGGCTTCTTAAAAAAAAAAAAAAAACAATTGAAAACTTTTCTGTGTAACCAGGCTTTTTGTTGACTTTATTTTTATTCTCTCTCTTTTTAATATGGCAATATTGTTTTTAACATGGTGTTTTATCTGGGTTTTTTTTCTTTTTTTAATATTGTGTTTTAATTATTGTACAGTGCTTTGTGACTTTTTGTCAGCAAAGCCTCTTTGCGCTTGTGCAGACAGACTGCATGTAAAACAGCATGCAGCAAGCTGCAAGAGCATAATCTTGTAATGCTTTATATTCACAAGTATTCTCCTAAATACAGTTCTACTGCAGGTCTATATTTAGTCACTAATCAGGGATTAAAGTATAAAACAATATTTTGACAGTGAAGGGGTCCTTCTGGTATCCGATGATCACTAGTGCTAATAGCTGTGCGAGCACAACACACAAACACAGCTTGCAAATGGAATAGACAACAGGTGGAAATTATTGGCAATTAGCAAGACACTCTCAATAAAAGAGTGGTTCTGCAGGTTCTACCAGGAGACAGGCCAGGACACCAGGAGATGTGGAGGAGGCCATAGGAGGGCAACAACCCAGCAGCATGACCGCTACCTCCGCCTTTGTGCAAGGAGGAACAGGAGGAGCACTGCCAGAGTCCTGCAAAATGACCTCCAGCAGGCCACAAATGTGCATGTGTCTGCACAAACAGTTAGAAATCGACTCCATGAGGATGGAATGAGGGCCCGACGTCCACAGATGGGGGTTGTGCTCACAGCCCAACACCGTGCAGGATGCTTGGCATTTGCCAGAGAACAACAGCATTGCCAAATTCACCACTGGCGCCCTGTGCTCTTCACAGATGAAAGCAGGTTCACACCGAGCACATGTGACAGACGTGACAGAGTCTGGAGACGCCGTGGAGAGCAATGTGCTGCCTGCAACATCCTTCAGCGTGACCGGTTTGGCAGTGGGTCAGTAATGGTCTGGGGTGGCATTTCTTTGGAGGGCCGCACAGCCCTCCATGTGCTCGCCAGAGGTAGCATGACTGCCATTAGGTACTGAGATGAGATCCTCAGACCCCTTGTGAGACCATATGCTGGTGCGATTGGCCCTGGGTTCCTCCTAATGCAGAACAATTAGGAGGACACACTCCAGCCTCATGTGGCTGGAGTGTGTCAGCAGTTCCTGCAAGATGAAGGCACTGAAGCTATGGACTGGCCCACCCGTTCCCCAGACCTGAATCCAATTGAGCACATCTGGGACATCATGTCTCGCTCCATCCACCAACGTCACGTTGCACCACAGACTGTCCAGGAGTTGGCGGATGCTTTGGTCCAGGTCTGGGAGGGGATCCCTCAGGAGACCATCCGCCACCTCATCAGGAGCATGCCCAGGCGTTGTAGGGAGGTCATACAGGCACGTGGAGGCCACACACAATACTGAGCCTCATTTTGACTTGTTTTAAGGCCATTACATCAAAGTTGGATCAGCCTGTAGTGTGTTTTTCCACTTTAATTTTGTGTGTGACTCCAAATCCAGGCCTCCATTGGTTAATAAATTTGATTTCCATTGTTGATTTTTGTGTGATTTTGTTGTCAGCACATTCAACTTTGTACAGAACAAAGTATTTAATGAGAATATTTCATTCATTCAGATCTAGGATGTGTTATTTGAGTGTTCCCTTTATTTTTTTGAGCAGTGTATGTCTATGGGGCGCACACCCAAACAAACACTCATAACAGCCCATAGTAAGGAGGCAGCGTAAGAATGAGCTCCAGTAAGTGAGGAAAATATAGAAAAAATATAATATAGAGTGGGAGAAAGAGAGCGCACTTAAAGAATGGATCTGAGCTCAGATGAGAGACAGTGGTGCAAAAAGTCGGTATGCACTATATGCAATGCATAGGGGCACCTCACAAGAGGGGGGCACCAAAGCGATGCGGGGGAATTATTTCTCTAGTCGCATTTTCTGTATTTAACAGCTGTTGATATGATATTATTAATAGCAGAGGAACGGCGCTGATTAGGTGCTTAAAAATGTGTCCGCATACACCTCAGAAAGTAGCTGCGGTCCTTATGGGAGACGTCTCAAAGGTATTTAGCAGATTTTGCAAGTGTGAAATATGTGCTCACCTGCTGATTTGATTCAACACGCTAATACCGAGAAGCGCACACACAAAAAAAACTGTGTACCTTTCTCTTTTATGAGGCTAAGAAACATGGTTTCACTGCTCCAAAGCACAATGAGATAAAACAAAGAAGTGAGCTATAGTACTGTTTAAAAGCAGCCTCAGTTTTACACAATGTGGTGGGTTTCCAGTTGGGCTTTTTTGGGGGCTTGTTTTCATAGAGCTGGTTGCTTGTTTCTATCACAAGATCTGGCAACACTGGTAATGCAGCTAATGTGGGTGAAATGCTATTTAATGGATTGTATTGCATTTTTTAAATTTCTTTCTGATATTTCATCCAGTAATTTAGGTCAGGCTCGGACCGATACTGAAAATCGGATTGGCGCATCCCTAGTAATAACAACTTAATGACATCCACACAAAATGTTCTGATCACTTCCTCAGCATTTCCTCTGTTGCTGCTCTACATGGTTCAATAAAAATGGTTGTGGAGCATCTATAGACAGAGATCAAAATCCATAAGAAAAAGCACATTTTCTCTGTGAAGCAGACATCTTTGGTAACAATGTTGAGCAGTGCAATCCACTGGTGTACAAAGTGCAGCATGGAGATGACTGAAAGAACAGATGTAACAGTAGTTGTTGTACATGTACAAACCATCAATATGGAGTCCAGCTGTGTTTGATGCTGCTGGGCAGACTGACCACTGGGAACCTCTGAGCTCTCCTGATCCACTCTGTGAAGGAATCATGAAGAATTAGCTCTCATCCACACAGGGACCAACACAAGCTCAAAGTCCATGAAGTGATGTTTGGATGAAGAGTGAAGCAGATGACTCCCTGTAGCAGCAAAGCTTTACTAGCCCTCAGTGATCCCACTGAGAATCTACAGCTCAGTCTGCAGCTGTTCACAGCTTTCAGCTCACTGTGGTTTAGTCCTAACAGCTCTCACCAACTCCTTCACAAAGATTTCCTTTCAGCTGAAGCGCCCTGGAGTAAGACAGTCTCTCTCTCTGTGCTTTCACTGCTGAGCTCCCAGTTCTCAACAACTTCCTCTGAGTCACTAAAACACTATAGATCGAATGCACTGTGTGAAATGATTTGGTTTGGAAGTAGCACTGATCAATTCCAGCTCTGCTTCCTTTCAACAAATGCCTGCTACTCTTTGGAAATGTCTTTAGGAGACTCAGCATTTCCTTCCATCAATCTGTTTATTAGCTGAAAAATAATCAGTGTGATCTTTTCTATCTCTGCGTATTAGAGGAACTAATACATGCTTCTACATTTAGAAGGCCTGACTGCAGTATTCTGCTCTCTGTTCTACCTACAAATGTTAGAAATAGAAACTAGAACTGATTCAGAACTGCATCCAGAATGCTTACGAGGACCAGAAGGAGAGAAATGGTTCCACCTATTTGAAGTCCCTACACTGACTGCCTGACAGTTACTGATTTGAAAATCACTCCACTGTTTTTACTGTTTGAAACCTTCATGCTCACGTGGAAGCAACGTATGAACCATTACAGCCCCTCAGACATGTGAGGATAGAACAATGATCCATAAACCTTCATGAAGACAAACGTGTCAGCAGGACATCAAATACAGACTCACAAAGGTGTCTCCTGTGTTTGAAGCACAGCTCAAAGGAGCCCCCTGCTGGAGCAGCTGCAGTCCTACAGACACTCAGCCTCTTCACTACACAAACACCTCCTACAACATCCATTCTTTACACTCTGACTGCTGTGTTTGTGCAACAAACTCCAACACACACCGCTTCACATATGAGCACAGAAATGTGTGTGAAAAAGAGCTGAGCTGACATTAAACATGATGGAGAATTTATTCAGAAACACTGAGTCAGGAACAACATTTAGACACACATTACCTCTCTGCAGGAGGAGGAACACCTGATTTAAAGTTAAGAAAATAATCCTTTGACCGGTCGCTCTTTAAGGACACACAGCTGGGTTCAGGTTCAGGTTCAGGTTCAGGTCCAGGTCCAGGTTCAGGTTGGTTCCTGTGAATAATGATGCAGCAGTGATGTGAGTGCTGAGCTGTGACATGGAGAAGAGTCATGGACAGTTAGAGATGGTCATCTCACCTCTGAGCTTTGGTCTGGCTCTCATGTTCCCCACACAGAGTGGTTTTAGAGGGAGGGACTCCCTCCTCTCTGTCCTCACACTGATCCATGCTGCTGAATTCACATCAGCTCACACACACTTTCTACCTTCACCTGCAGAGGAAACACACATCAGCCCAGCACACACACACTGATTCACTTTGACACTGTGACGTGTACTTAAAGTACTGAAAGTAGATCCTGTTACACTCAGTAACATGTAAGCTGTACTTTGAATCTGTACAGGCTGAAGTAACTGTAGCTGTGAAAAAGTGTCGAGCAGAAAAAAGAGAAACAACCTGCAAATATTCAAATATAGTAGCAGAACTTTAAGAGAACAAAGAAGTAAAGTACTGCAGTAAATGTACTTGGATACTTTAACTGTGGATTTGTGTTGGTGTTAAATCTGTGCTGGATGTAAAAATCCATGTGAAACTCAGTCATCACTGAGGTGGATTTAATGGCAGAGCCAATAAAGACAAACTGGATGGTCAAAGGAAAGCATCAGATTATCTGTGGCTGTGACATTCAGCCTCTAACAGCTGATCAATAATAATGTGTCAGCGCTGCAGCAAAGGGAAAGAATGGCAGAGAGAGAAGAGGACAGATGGAGGAGAGCACAGAGAGGTGGAGGAGGAGGAGCTGATGAAGATGAAGCTGAGGAGAGGCAGATGAGTTTATGATGTGTTCACAAAGTCATTCAGCATTTGAGCACATGCTCAGTTCCAGCTGACCTGTGTCTGTAAACTCATCTCAGTGGTTACACAAAGTTAGAAAGCAGCAGCAGCTCAAACTGATGGATTGTGGGCTTTTCAGGAGCCGCTGCTGACAAAGCAGCAAATAAACATCATCAATATTTCATCTTTAAAAGGACATTTCTTTCTGTCTGTGACACAACACTAAAGAGCAACACAGGTGTCTGCACTGATGCCTGTTCATAATTTCCCTAAAGTTAATAAACTGTTTGGTAAATGTTCTTGTTGCTGTTATTATTCTTCACACATCCTGTTATTGATCTGAGCACATTCAGCTCTACAACTACAGGATCAATGATCTGCACTCAGATGGAGGGATGTGAGTCCATCAGTGCTGAACTGTGACAGTCCAACCAGTTTAACCTGTAACACAGCTGCATTCATACAAACTCGACACTTCCTGTTTCATGTACAAAACAACACACACAACCTCTGCAGCTGTTTTTATTTACTGCAGAGAACCTATGGAAAAAAAAAAATTATATATATATATATATATATATATATATATATATAAACACGGACTTGATGTTAACACTAAAATTTGTTGAGAAAGTGTTTGTTCTTTTTTTAATAACAGGACTGTAACTGTGTAACTCTGCAGCACAGTTTGATCCTGTATATCCTGATTGCTTAACATCTCAAAGGAAGAGAAAATACATGTTTTCTTTTTCATATGTTGTGTGACAAATTTATGACACAAACACACAAAAGTCAAATGCAACAACCACTAGTGGAACAAATCAGAGCTGGGCCGGGGATGTGGCAAATGACAGAGCACTTTATACGTTAATAATAAAGCTCATCATAACATCACAATGAACAAAATATGTGTCCAGTTTTTGTAACTTTGTAGCTTTTCCTTGCCCTCTTTTTTCTTTTCTTTCCACTTTGCTGCTCCACTTTTATATTTATATGAAGTGCTACTCATGTTAGCGTAGTCTGTAAACTAAGTGGAGCATTTTTACAATCTGTTGCCAAGTGACTGATGATGACGTTGGTGGACGGTTGGTGACGAGTTTTACCCACAGTACACTTGTAGAAAATATCGTCAATCCACTTGAAAATTTGTGTGTCATAAAGTTAAATGTAAAGGCCGTTTCACACCAGATGTGTTGCGTTAAAAAACGACAAAATTCTTTCAGATGTGAACTTGTGTAACCTACATACACACCGGATGCATATGCGAATAAATCGCCCTCATAAAACGCACTGTGAAAGAAATGAAGTCAGCATCAAAAGATCATGTAATGAGGTGATGTTTCTAAACAAGAGAAGGAAGAAACAGAGATTCTGGGTTCATCCTCATAAGAAAGCGGCAGCAGGGAGAGTTTCACGGTTTGATCCCAGAGTTGAAGCTGCATCACGGCCACTTTCTTAGGATGACATCTGATGAAACAGAGAACAATTTCAGAGAGCCGACTGACCTGGAGCAGCATGTAACTGTGTGTCTGAGGTAAAATAGTTTGATATGGGAACAATAAAATCACTTTATGTTCAGGGCATTGGTGCGTGTATTGAGTTATGACATCACATGTTGCCAAATGCAGTGGGTGCTCTTTTTTTTTTTTTTTTTAAGCCTGTCATGTCTGGCAGATCTTGCAAACAGAACTGTGATCTGAATCCATTGTTGTGCCAAACATATTTGCCATTTCAAGATGAGCTCTATAGGTTCTCTATAGGGTGTGCAGTGGGTGCTCTTATTTGTCAGATCTGTTTCTTCACTTGCAAAAGTCAGAAAAATCAAACTTGATACAATAAAATAAATGCCGCAAATTCGTTCTGTGAAATGATGTGGTTGGTGTGAAGGACAGGCGATTCTGAAAAATATTCTTCCTTCTTCTTCCTGCTTCTTCTTCCTGACGGTCGCACTATCTCTCTCTCCCTGCCCTCCCCATCTCTCCGCTTGCTGCTTGCTGTGAGAGCGTCTTTTACACACTGTCCGAATAAGAACAAGATTGAAACATGGATCTGGCAAACTGGGCATTCTCCATCATTGATCGAATTTTTTCCACTATGAGATCCGGGACAGGAGAGCCTGCGTGTCCGAGTGGAACAGACTCGGTTGGATATGTCATCGACTCTTGGAGCTCGTGGAGACCTGTGTGCTTCTCAGCCCTTGGAGTGGAAGACGTGGAAGACGCATATATATTCGGCTTTTTGGTAGCGGTATCTTCTCTGTTTGGGCTCGGTGGATACCTGCTTTACTGGCAAATTAAGAAAATCTGGACGGCGGTTCGACATCTGCAGAGGCTGCCGACCCAGGTGGAAGGGCTGAGCAGAGCCGTACAAACTCAGACTCAAAGCCTGGTGGACCTGAGCCGCAAGATTAGCGAGCTCGCAGGCGAGAGGGGTTAGATCAGGAGATATAGTTCGGTTCTGCACAGTGAGGACGGCAATCAACGAATTTGGAATATTGGATTTTTGAATGGTTTCCCAGTAAGACTGAAGGCTGTTGGAAAAACAAGCAGCCTGTTCCAAAACAACATTTGTTATCAGGAATTCGGCTCCCCTGCCGGCCTTGGGTTGGCAACCATATCTCTCTCCAGGGCTCTGTGTGCGGCTGCTCTTCCCCCCACTCCGCGTTGTGATTTGTGAAGCTGGGTCTGGTGTATCACGGCCGCTGATGAAATTCCATCACTATCAGCGAACTGTTTTGGCTGGAACCTGGCATCTGGCTCCACAATGCCCCCACCTCTCGTCTCCGTCTGCATTCCCTCCTGACCTGACCTCACCTACCGCCGCTGTCCTAGCTTTACATGTGCAAATGCTTTGCTAAGGTGTTTTTTTTTGGACCCTGGTATAGTGCTCTTTTTGAGCACTGTACCAGATGACTTTTTTTTTAACCTAACTTCCCCATGATGTGTTGTTTTCTCCTCCTGCCAAAGGTAGCGCTGCAAGTCGGCTGCATGACCCGAGGACACATATCCCCCCATGTGTGTTGTGTTTTGTGTATTCTTGGATGGTGTTCTGTAACTGCGATTTCCAATGTGTGAACTTGTTCACCCACATGGCAATAAAACTTCATTCATTCATTCATTCATTCATATTTCTAATGTACGAAACATTCGCACGGAATTTATGCGTTCGGTGTGTAAAGGCCTTAAGAGTGAAAATAAAGCCAGTCATACAGCAGAACATTTTATTCATATTACATCACTAAAGTCAGTCGGTATTGTAAAGTTTTTAGCAACCATGATTCAGGCCTGACTGTGGCAAACTTTAAACCCCTGCGTAAAACATGAATGAGGGGTGATGTAAAGCTGGCTATGCCTTTGGCCATATGCTGTGCTCATCTGAATACAATTAGGAGAGGGGCCGCCTTCTCCAGCTCTCCTCGAACGTGATAGAGGCCTGGCTACCTGAAATCTTATCCTCTCCCCCATCCGGGCCCCCTCTAGGCCCGGCCAAGGCCAGGGGCGTGTCGTCCTCCCAGCCCCCCCTGAAGCTCCACCCCTGGCAACAACTGAAAAGAATAATAAAGTTCAAAATTTTATAAAATGTGGGATTTTTTTAGCCATTTTTCAGAGAATATTAATAACACAAACTTTTCTTTCATTAAAGGTTCGTGGTTGAGTGATGCCATTTATTATCAAACAATTGTGTTTGACCTTTTTAGGTTATTATGACAACAGGAAGTACCCAAATGAACCTGATCCACAGTTTACAAACCCTGGAGGTTTTGGGATGATAATGTCACACTTTAATGATCACACTGATGTGACCTGAGCTGCAGTGAGTTCAGCACAGAAACATCTGGTAGAAACGTCCTTCAAACAGCTGCTTTGAGAACATTTCAAAGTCTCTATGTTAGCACTTCAAAGGTGCGTCAGGATTGGTTCAATGTTTTTTTTTCTTTCAATAAAGTATTTGTACTTCTACTTAAGTGAAGTATGTGTACCTTTGCCACCTGTGGGTGCTTTTTGATGGCTGTCATGTTGGATTTTTTTTGCATACCAGCATACCAAGATCAGTGTTTCTGAATTTGCTCCCTGCTGTAAGTGCATCCACAGTAATAATGAGGCTGGGTTCAACTGCTGACCATCAACTAACTCTGAGCGCATGCGCGCGCACGCGCGCACACACACACACACACACACACACACAAAGTTCGAGCTGTGAGTTTAAAGTGAACAATGGAGCAGCTGATTTTAATCTATATCCTGATCATGTGATTTGTTTCAAAGAATGATCCAAAGTTTTTCCTGAAATCAGAGCTGAACATCCAAACCTCACAGAGCAGAAACAAACAGTAAAGTTCCTGAAGACAAACTGTTAAAGGAAACAAAGCAAACTTACAGTTTCTGCAAACAGAGCAGAAGAAGAAGAAGCTCCACACCACACCTGGCCACCAAACACTGACACGCAGGTGAGCTGATTCCTGGAAGGAGGCGGGACTCCACCTGAAGCAGCACAGGTGGGAGGGGCTCAGCAGGAGCAGCAGTCTAGCATCAGTGTTTGTATTGAGCTCATCATGACTGATTAAACCGGTTGAACCACACTGTAGAGGGGGGGTTGAGCAGTGATTTAAACATCACCTGCTGATCCACCTTGTTTGACCTACTACCCTCTAGATGGCATTTCAGGTCAATTAAATCACACATCAACACTTATCAGCAGTTTCTTTCCCTGGGCCATGCGGACTGTAAAGAAACAAAACCCTGCTAACGAAACCTGCTGATCTCCAGTGATAGTTTAAGGAGTTTGATTCTACTGCAGAGAAGCACATTTGCTCCATTGGGATTATTTTTCACCTGCTAAAATGGACCCAATGCAGACTTAAACTAAAACTGCTTTATATGGCTATTACTCAAAAATACAAAAACACAAAACAACTCAAAATCTCATCCTAGGCAAAACAAACAGGAAGCCTGGGAGAAAAGAGAAAAACAAAACTCTAAACTAGAAAACACACAGCAAAGAGGGGAAACACTGAGGGTAACAATGACGACACTGCAACAATGAACAGAGGAAAACTGAGGGCTTAAATACACACAAGGAAATCAGGGAGAGTGGAAACAATAGGTGAAACAAATGAACCTAACAACACAGGACATGCAAAACTAAACACAAAGCACAGGGAACATGAGACGGTCAAAATAACACAGTTCAATTCAATTCAATTCAGTTTTATTTATATAGCGCCAAATCAAAACAGTCGCCTCAAGGCGCTTTGTATCATGGGTAAAGACCCTACAATAATACAGAGAAAACCCAACAGTCAACAACAGTGGGAAGGAAAAACTCGTTTTTAACAGGAAGAAACTTCAGACCGGTTGGGCTAAGGGGAGAGAAAGACATGCTGTGGAAGAGAGCCAGAGATTAATAACAATTAATGATTAAATGTAGAGTGGAGTATAAACAAAGTAAATAAGGTGAATGAGAAGAAACAGTGCATTATGGGAACCCCCCAGCAGCCTAGGCCTATAGCAGCATAACTAAGGGAGGGTTAAGGGTCACTTGATCCAGCCCTAACTATAAGCTTGATCATAAAGGAAAGTTTCAAGCCTAATCTTAAACATAGAGAGGGTGTCTGTCTCCTGAATCCAAGCTGGAAGCTGGTTCCACAGAAGATGGGCCTGAAAGCTGAAGGCTCTGCCTCCCATTCTACTCTTAAGTATCCGAGGAACCACAAATAGAAGTCAAAGATTTTAAAGGCTGAGGTACAGATAGAGATAGCCAAAGTAATGCCATCCAGAGTAAGTATCTGGTTAGACACCATGTTTCTAAGATTTGTGGGGCCGAGTACAAGAATTTCAGTTTGATCTGAATTTAGAAGCAGGAAATTAGAGGTCATCCAGGCCTTAATATCTTTAAGACATTCCTGCAGTTTAACTAATTGATGTGTGTCATCTGGCTTCATTGATAGGTAAAGCTGAGTATCATCTGCATAACAATGAAAATTGATGCAGTGCTTTCTAATAATACTGCCTAAGGGAAGCATGTATAATGTAAATAAAATTGGTCCTAGCACAGAACTCTGTGGAACTCCATAATTAACCTTAGTGTGAAGAAGACTCCCCATTTACATGAACAAATTGGAGTCTATGAGATAAATATGATTCAAACCACTGCAGTGCAGTACCTTTAATACCTATAGCATGCTCTAATCAGAGGCTCTAAGAAGATCATTTGTAACCTTCACTAATGCTGTTTCTGTACTGTGATGAATTCTGAAACCTGACTGAAACTCTTCAAATAAACCGTTCCTCTGCAGATGATCAGTTAGCTGTTTTACAACTACTCTTTCAAGAATCTTTGAGAGAAAAGGAAGGTTGGAGATTGGCCTATAATTAGCTAAGACAGCTGGGTCAGTAATGGCTTTTTAAGTAGAGGTTTAATTACAGCCACCTTGAAGGTCTGTGGTACATAGCCAACTAATAAAGACTGATTGATCATTTTTAAGATTGAAGCATCAATAATTGGAAAGACTTCTTTGAACAGTCTAGTAGGAATGGGATCTAACAAACATGTTGCTGGTTTGGAGGAAGTAACTATTGAAGTTAACTCTGAAAGATCAACTGGAGCGAAAGAGTCTAAACAAATACCAGCAGTGCTGAAAGCAGCCGAACATGAAGAATAATCTTTGAGATGGTGACTAAAACAGGAAGTGACTCAAGGGAACAGACATGCAGACCTGACACTGAACACTGGGAAACACAAGAAACTAGAAAATCAAACATAACCAAACCCCAGATCAGACAAATAAAGACAAAACAAAAAACACACAGGGTCATATGAACCCCAGGCCATGACAATATTAACCCAATGCAGTAGTTTTGAAGTTCACCATGCTTGTCAAAATTCACTCAGCAGACTAGACCAGGATCTGCCTTCTAGAAGAACTTTTATATTTTGTGAATCAGGGGTCTCAAACTCGCGGCCCGCATCCGCCCCCACCCCCTACTTCTGGTCCAATTTGATGTCAAAAATAAAAGACAATTTGGGCCTTTAAGTTACTTTTTTGACATTTTGCTTTCCCCTCTAATTAAGAGGAGTTAGCAAAATGCCAGATGTGGCTCGGGGGCCGCGAGTTTGAGACCCCTGTTGTAAATGATACCCAAAGAAGGGTTTCAAGGGAAGGATGATGGGAAATTTTTTTACCCCAATGCTGATATTTACAGTTATTTTTTCTACTTCTGTTCATTTGCAACTAAACTGCTTTTTATACTTAAATAAAATGCATTCTGTGTGTCTAAAAGTGGTGGGAGAATTTGAGGTCTGCTGGAATTACTCTTATTCATTTTCAGGGCCCCAGAACCATCTGCCACCTCTAATGAAAATCTGTAGAGGCTGACAGGTGACCAAGCAAAAGCCCGAAACAATGGATGGAGGAAGAGTATAAATTCCACGCTTAGAAGAGAGTAGTTAGAGCGTGTGGTGTGGGTGCCATTGCTGTGCGTTTTTTCCCTTGCTCACTGCTGAGGCAAAAACTCCCGGGAGGCTTCGGCTTGCTTGCACTCCGTATGACTTTGTCTGTTAATAAACCCTGGTAACAAAACCTGCTGATCGCCAGTGATATTTTAAGAAGTTTGGTGCTACTGCTGAGAAGCACTTTTGCTCCATTGGGATTATTTTTCACCTGCTAAAAAGATAATGGGAGTGTCGAGCCACGAAAACAACAAACCGAACCAGAGTCAGACTGAAACGGACTAAAGAGCGCAGGTGTGAAAAGAGCCTTAAATGAGGAGAGTCTCACACAGGAGGATGAACTGCTGCTTGGCTCAGTGTGTGTTTGATTCCCGCTGGAAGAAAGATGTTTAACAGAGACACAGACACAGAGATAAACAGGCTCTGACTCAGTGACACATTCAGACAAACACTGAGAGAAGAAATGATGTGAATCATAACGAGTGGATATTAATACTAACAGTCATTTCTATAATATTGTGTAGCGGGGAATTCTTAGTGGAAACTGCTCCTCTCCTGAGTGCTGCTTGTGAATGCAGCATGAACCCTGAGTCCTCCTCTAGCTCTCTAATCAGAGCTGATTATAGGGCTCACCTGGAGTCCATGGTTCAGGCTCTCCTGGCTTTTTGCTCTGATCTTGGTTGCAGATGGCAGTGATGCTCACAGGTATGTGGGAAATGGATTCAGTGTGTTTAGATGAGCTGTTAGAGCACATTTAGTGCTTTCTTTTCTCTTCTAGTCTGATCCTGCTGTTTGTGGAGCGCATTCATTTCCTTTGGTGCTTGTTTGGCTGCCCAGTGCCTGATGGTGGTGAGCAGGATCACAGCATTAAGTGTGTAGTGTGGGATTATAGTAGGTTGGAGCTGGACTGTTCCAGAGAAACTATCAGGATCACTGCCCTCCAGTGGTCACTGTCAGTAACTACAACTCTGCACATCCAATAATCCTGACATTATGACACATTTCCTGCAGTGTTTCAACACTAATGTGCATCAGTGTGATAATGATAAAAAACAGAAGCTCTTCTCTCAGCTTTATAGAACAAAGCAGATATTTAATCATTTGGATCAATAAATGAATGATTTACAGTCTTTTGTCTTTTCATTGGAGTCTGAACCACAGAAAAATCAATGTTGTCAAATAATGAAATTTCTATCTAGTTTCTAAAGGATCATTTAATTGTCCAAATGCCACCACAGACAAGTTAAAGTCTAGTTGTGATTTCATCATTCTAACAGCAGTAAAATAAATGTCAGGATGAACTCTGGCTGCTCACCAAACTTGTGTTCATTGGACAATAATGTGTGAACGTCTCTGAGCAGTTTGTAAATTGATGTTTTGGGTCAGTGCAGCTCAGTGATTCCTCTCTGATATCACAGTTTGTCTCATCTGCAGCAAACGAACTGCAGCTGACATGAACTGAATCATCTGAGCTGAACTGAGCTTCAGAGAAACACAACATCCTGATATTCACTGTGAAGCTTTGAGTGGAAAAAGACAGAAAAACAACATGTGGATCCTGGAATAATGGCAGCTTCCATCTTTAAAGGACTGAAGAGGAAGAAACACTTTTTTGATGGTTCATCTAACAGGAGGAGACTTTGTCTACTAAACTCAGCACAGAGAAACAGAGGAAGCAGGGTTGGACCTTAACCTCAACCCAGGATAAAGAGGTTCAGTGAATGTGGTGTTGAAGGTGTGGAGGTGGATCAGAGTGTCAGAGGAGACTCTGTAGAAGGACAGAGTGTCAGCAGGACAGTCCACATACACTGCTACTCTGTTAGAGACAGAGGAGGAGGAAATGGACATTTGTCTGTTATTGTGCCAGACAGAGAAACCATTGATATAAGAACACCTCAGACTCCAGGACTGATCATTTGAGCCAAACCCACATTCTGTTACATGGCCTTTCCTGCTGATCCTTCTGTAACTCACTGATATTTCAATGTCTCCGCTCCACTCGACCTCCCAGTAACAGCGACCAGTCAGACCATCTCTACACAGCAGCTGAGGACACTGATCAAATCTGTCTGGATGATCAGGATATGACTGATCCTTCATCACATGTGTCACCTTCCTGTTGTTGTCAGACAGTTTGAGGTTTGTGTTCACTGTGTTTGTGTTGATTGTGAGTTGACAGGAATCTGATGGAGAGAACAAACACAATCCAGCTGCAGTTATTGATCCATCATCTGTTCATTGATTGACACTTTGATGATGACTCCTGACATCAGAGATGTGAATGAGTGATGTGACAGTTTGAAGATGGTTGAATGTGTGCTGCTTTGTTTTCATCAATCACATTAAAAACACACTTACACTTCCTCAGACCTGGGATCAGCCATCGGACTCCAGCAGGCTCCGCCCTGAAAGGAGGAGGGGGGTCAGAGCAGCACAGTCTCTATCAGCATGCACACATGGATGTTACATTATATTTCTTTTCAATAACAAAATTCACATGTAGGAGATGTTTGATCTCTATTTGTAAGTGAAGAATAGTCACAACAAATATCCATAATATTTATTTTCTTTACTGCTTATTGAATTTATGCCTGTCAGAGAGTGAGAGGGTGTGACATACTCTGGTCAGATCACCAATCATGCACAGGACTAATGCAGAGAGTCAAAAAAAAAAAAAAAAACCCCACACAATCACATCCACACCTACAGCCAATTTAGAAAGGCTGACAGCATTCCTTCCTCCTTTAGACTCTCTCTGTTTCTGCAGCAGGCCTCTCCATACCTGAGAGTTTCCAGTCTAAGGTGCCTCAGCAGCTTCATCTCTGCCCCTCCTGGATGGTTATAACTCAGGTCCAGCTCTCTCAGATAAGAGGTATTGGATCTCAGAGCTGAGGCCAGAGAAGTACAGCCTTCCTCTGTGATCAGACAACCTGACAGTCTGTAGATGCACAAAACAACACATCACAGACACTGTTAGGGTACTAATCTTCATGCTGTTTCCACATTCTCATTGTTAACTGATTGTGTCATGTTTTTGCCATCATGTCTTCATCAACATGTTTTTATCTGTATTGTGTACATATGTAATGTAAAAGATGCAACACATTCCACTTAAGAGTTCACAATAATGTGACAAAAACATCCTACATTGCATCCAATGTCATTTGGGATCCATGTAAGCCTACTTCCTGGAAGTACTGTCTATAGCTAAAATACAAGACATGCTTTATTTTTGTCTGAATGTGGCTTGTAGCATAAATATGTAACTATACAAATGTAGTCCATTTAAAACCATAAAGAGACATAATAGTGCAAAACTTACACATTTAAATTTCATATCAATACCATTACAGCATGGATAGAACTGATTATTGTATACATGTATTGTTATTGTGCATAGGTCATTTTATCCTAATTCCTTTTGCTGCAACCTTGGTTATGTTAAGCTATTTGAAGGCAACGATATAGCAGTCATAAAAATAAAATTCAAATCAGTAGGTAGGCTGCCTTGCAATTTTTTAATCAGCTCAGCAAGTACAAGGCTTGAGTGTTCTTTTTTTTGGGGTTAATAGCATTGAAAGGTTTCTGGTTGCAGTGGCAAAAAAAGTAAAACATGCATCACTTTGAAGCTTACGGTAATTAGTACTGGCATACTGGGCTCTTCCATGGTGCAACAGTACTATTGTTAGAGGATGACTAAAAGTTTATTTAAGTAAAAAAAAGATGGATAATTTAAACAAGCTCATGAGTTCTTACCTTAGAGTGTTGAGTTTACAGTGTTGACTCTTCAGTCCAGAAGACAGGAGCTTCACACCTGAATCCTGCAGGTCATTGTTACTCAGGTCCAGCTCCCTCAGATTAGAGGACCGGGAGCTGAGAACTGACGACAGGACTTCGCAGCTTCTCTTTGAGAGGTTACAGACACTCAGTCTGAAGAGAAAGCAATCACAAGCTCTTAAATGGTTTGCAACATACTTATCTGACAGACACTTCATTCAGTCTGCTTGCAGATACTATCAAATCATTTCCTAGGAGACTTGGTATTATTTTTGACCTGCATCTGAATTTTTAATCTTACATTCAAAAGCTCATACAGTCTTCTTTCAATAATTTAAGAAACACTGCAAAAATCAAATCTTTACTGACAATCGATGTGAAACTTTTAGTACACACTTCAATTTTCTCCCATCTCAAGTATTCTAATTCACTTTTCATGTGTATTTCTCAGTCCCCCTTAGCCTTGTCTTCAGTTAGCCCAGAACACAGCAGCTATGCTGTTTACAAAACCTAGCCAGTGCTCACACATCACTCTTATTCTTGTTTTCCTTCAATGACTAACAATACAATATTAACAATACTAGGGCCCATATACGGGCCCAAAAAAAATTGCCAAAAAAATCCAGGATTGTTTAAAGGAATAAATCATATTAAATTACATATAAAGCCCTACATGACCAGGTTCCTGCCTATATAGCAGACCTGCTTGGACCTTATATCAGCAGTCGTCTTGTCCAATCATCTGACCAGGTCTTCTAACTGTTGCACATTTTTATTTTAAAACCAGAGACAATCATGCTTTAGCGGATGTAGCTCTGAAACTTTGTCACTGCCTTCCTCAGCCCAGTCTGTGGTTTGTTTTAAACAACTGCAGAAAACTCATTTTTAGTGTGTCCTTAATATTTTCCCCATTATTCTTGGCTGTTGGACTTCTTATGCATCTATGAAGAGTGTGTACAGGAATGAATGTTAGGTGGTATATTTGTGTGTTGGAACATCTTTAATGTGTGGTTTTATACAAACTGTGAAACCTTTTGTGTGTTTTAAAAATGCTATGCAAATAAAGCTAAGTGTGAACATAATCATTTAAATATAAAGACAAAAGATGGCAGTGAATTTAAACAGTAACTCACAGAGCTTTGTTGGAGGCTTTGACCACTGGCAGCAGCCTCAGCAGAGACTCCTCTGAAGCAGAGTATTTCTGCAGGTCAAACACATCCAGATCTTTTTCTGATGACAGTAAGATGAAGACCAGAGCTGACCACTGAGCAGGAGACAGTTTATCTGTGGAGAGACTTCCTGATCTCAAGGACTTTTGGATCTCCTTCACTAGAGAACGATCATTCAGTTCATTCAGACAGTAAAACAGATTGAAGCTTCTCTCAGATCGAGGATTCTCCTCAATCTTCCTTTTGATGTACTGGACTGTTTCCTGATTGGTCCGTGAGCTACATTTTCTGTGTGTCACTAGGCCTCGTAGGAGAGTCTGATTGGTCTGCAGTGAAAGACCCAGGAGGAAGCGGAGGAACAAGTCCAGGTGTCCATTTGGACTCTGTAAGGCCTTGTTCACAGCAGACTTGTAGAAGTGTGTCCTTGTTTGTTGTTCTTCCAGCAGATTGACTCCAGAGTTGATGAGGGTCAGATGGACATGAAGAGCAGCCAGAAACTCCTGAACACTCAGATGGATGAAGCAGAACACCTTGTCCTGGTACAGCCCTCTCTCCTCTTTAAAGATCTGTGTGAACACTCCTGAGTACACTGAGGCTGCTCTGATATCGATGCCACACTCTGTCAGGTCTGATTCATAGAAGATCAGGTTTCCTTTCTGCAGCTGATCCAAAGCCAGTTTTCCCAGACACTCAATCATCTTCCTGCTCTCTGGACTCCAGTGTGAATCTGTCTCAGCTCCTCCATCATACTTGACCATCTTCACTTTGGACTGAACCACCAGGAAGTGGATGTACATCTCAGTCAGGGTCTTGGGCAGCTCTTTCATCTTTCTTGTTTTAAGCATATCATCCAGAACTGTAGCAGTGATCCAGCAGAAGACTGGGATGTGGCACATGATGTGGAGGCTTCGTGATGTCTTGATGTGGGAGATGATCTTGGTGGCCTTTTTCTTATCCTTGAATCTCTTCCTGAAGTACTCCTCCTTCTGTGAGTTAGTGAATCCTCTGACCTCTGTCACCATGTCAGCAAACTCAGGAGGAATCTGATTGGCTGCTGCAGGTCGTGTGGTTATCCAGAGGCGAGCAGAGGGAAGCAGTTTTCCTCTGATAAGATTTGCCAGCAGCAAATCCAATGAGGTGGACTTTCTAGGGTCATTTAGGATTTTAGTGTTGTGGAAGTCCAGAGGAAGTCGACACTCATCCAGACCATCAAAGATGAACACAACCTGGAAGTCTTCAAAGCTGCAGATTCCTGCTTCTTTGGTTTCAGTAAAGAAGTGATGAACAAGTTCCACCAAGCTGAACTTTTGCTCTTTCAGCACATTCAGCTCTCTGAAAGTGAATGGAAACATGAACTGGATGTCCTGGTTGGCTTTGTCTTCAGCCCAGTCCAGAGTGAATTTCTGTGTTAAGACTGTTTTCCCAATGCCAGCCACTCCCATTGTCAGCATTGTTCTGATTGGTTCATCTCTTCCAGGTGAGCCTTTAAAGATGTCTTCTGGTCTGATTGTTGTTTCTGGTCTGTGTCTTTTCCTGGATGCTGTTTCAATCTGTCTGACCTCATGTTCATCATTGACCTCTGCAGCCCCTCCCTCTGTGATGTAGAGCTCTGTGTAGATCTGATTCAGAAGGGTTGGGTTTCCTGCTTTAGCGATCCCCTCAAAAGCATAGTGGTACTTCCTTTTCAGCTTAGATTTGAATTTGGGCTGACACTTGTCAAGTGTTGCTAACAGAAAAAAAAAAAAGTACAGGTTTTTCTGCATGTTGTGGCTGGTTTATTCAGTGTCAGGTAAGTATTTTTGTTGTCAGTCCATCCAATCCAATCCAATCCATCCATTTATGCCATTTATCTGAGTTCAGATCATGGGAGAAATCCAAGCAAAGACATCCCATCCCCACCGCCCCCAGCTCTTACAGGAGGACAGAGGTTTTCCCAAGCAGCCAATAAATGTAATCTCTCCAATGTGATTTATAATCCCGCATGAATCTATGTGTATTGTCTGGCAAATGTGACAAGTGGTTTACCGTTAAAATGTATCAACCATATAGATTTAACACAGAGGCATAAATCCCACTTTAGGCCAGGACGCTGTACTTATATCCAAAATCTTATTCTTTTAGTCACTATCCAAATCTCATAATCTAGAGCACAATGAGCTGGTTAAGTGTTCCACAACCACAACAAAAACTTCATTGGTCCTCTTAAATCCAAGGTACAACTATTTGATGGACTCCCCTTTCCAGTATTCTGGCATACCCGGCCAGGTTGAGGAGTGTGATTCCCTGAAGTTAGAGCACACCCACCAATCCACCAACTTAAAAAGAGAAATCACCACCCCAGTCCGTCAATCCAAAGGCACTCTCCCAACTGCTCCCTGCTCTCCCAATGCTGCTTGGATTAACAAGGTCTGCATCAGGTGTTGAGGAACCAGGGCAAAAAGATAAGTGGGCTACTGGAACTAGATGGATGGGCAACTGGGCAATTGAGATGAGAATTGGGAACTTTTGGAATGCTACTACACATGTAATCCCTTTCACTGGCAACTGCTATCGCAACTAGAGATTGACAAGGTACAACACAAATGCTACAACAAGAGGAAACCAGGACAGCAGGTCGGGGAGGGGGGGGGGGATACCATCGTCCCCACGCTCCACACACCCCAATAATAATAGTATGCTGAATACCATAGCAGCTGACCTGAAAGATGGAAACCTGGACCCTTCAAAGCTGACTACCAAGACTATGTGAAGTACCCTTTGAAAGTCCACTACTCACAATCCCCACTTTGACCATCACTGAAACAAATCAGATGATCTATACCACGGCCGTAGTGATCCTTGAGATGCTTGCCCATAAGATGAGTAGACACAAGGAGCAGCACCCTCCTAAGGGAAGATAGCCAGATATCAGACTTGCCCAAGAAGTACAACAGTTTGTCCATACCTGAGGCCTTAGAGACTGCCAAGCAAAGGCTCACAGCCTTGGCTAACTGCCTGAGGAGGTACACCAGAGGGATAGAAGCCAGAACAATAAGCCAGATGTTCTCCACTGAACCATCCATGGTGCACTCTCAGAGGCCAGGGAACAATATAGGAACAAGCTATGATTCACTTATGATATAATTCATACTTACTGGACGAAGAAGCTATCTGCACTCATTGAGCGCCTGGCAGCACAAATGAACGAGATGTTAGAGGCTAAGATGCACCCAGAATGGCTGACTGAAGGCTGGACAGTCCTGATCCCCAAGGACCCCCAAAATGGACTGGTCCATCCAACTACCGGCCCATAACCTGCCTCAGTACAACATGGAAACTCCTGTCAGGCATCATAGCAGCTAAGATGAGCAGGCACATGGCACAATACATGAGCAAGGCCCAGAAAGGAATTAGCAGAGATACCAGAAGAGCAAAATGCCAGCTACTGGTAGGTAGAGCAGTCACTCAAGATTGTAAGGCCAGACTGACCAACCTGTGCACTCCCTTAATTAATTACAAGAAAGTCAATGACCCGATGCGGCACACACAGCTCCTGGAATGCTCAGAATTATACAAAATCAACAGAGCCCTAAGAGCCTTCATCAGGAACTCAATGGGGATGTAGAGAACAATGCTGGAGGCCAACTTTAAGCCAACTGGACAAATAATTGCAGGATTTACAAAGATGCTCTGTCTATGGAGCTAAATTGGGGCCATAAAGTTTGTTTGAAAAAATAAAATTTTGAAACTGAAATTATTTTAAACCGGAAAAAAAAAATGTAAACAGGAAAAAAACAGTTTTGCAACAGGAAAAAAAAAAAAAAACGATTTGAAATTTTTTTTTTTGTTTCACAACTGCTTTTCAGATTCAAGGTTGTTTTTTGCACTTTCAGATTTTTTTTTCGCAGTTTCAAAGTTTTTTTTCCGAGTTCAAACTTTTGGCCCTCTTATGGCGTGGGGGGCGGAGCCTCAGATAACGGGGGTGTGGAATCATGACTGACAGCTCCACACAGCAGCTGAACAACATATTCCCAGCTGTTGCATTAAGGGACCGTGGGAACTGGAAATGTCTCTAACGCATCATCGATATTCTATATGTATGTGATTGGTTTTGAAAGATAACATGCTTCACCGATACAAGCAGCTTATATGAATACATGACTCAAATCTCAGAGGAAAAAATATGATCTTGACAGATTTGCACAGCATTTTAAGCCCGCGCTGGAGATTTCCCATGTTCTCAAAGTAAAGCAGAAGCCTCATCTTCATAGACATATTCTCGTCCTCATCTGAGCTGTCAGTCATGATTCCACACCCCCGTTATCTGAGGCTCCGCCCCCACGCCAAAACAGGGCCAAAAGTTTGAACTCGGAAAAAAACTTTGAAACTGCGAAAAAAAAATCTGAAAGTGCAAATAAAAAAAAAAAAAACCTTGAGTCTGAAACAGGGTTATTATAGTTAACGAAAACGAACGAAATAACGAAAACTGAAATTGAAAAAACATTGTCGTTAACTGAAATAAATAAAAACTATAATTAAAAGGAAAAAAACGATAACTAATTAAAACTGAATTGTGAGTTTACAAAACTAACTAAAACTAACTGAAATAATCGATAAACTTACTTTCATTTACTTGTTTTTTTGGGGGGTTTTTTAAGCCTTGTGGATTGATATGAAATCATTGTTTCCGCTCTCCGAGTTTAAGCTGGGAGCGCCACAGGACAACTGTGTGAGTGCGCATGTGCGTGCGCTCACCGCGCTGGTCCGCAAAGTAATGGCTGCGGTCTGCCGAGTCCCGTATGGAGGTTCTTTGAGTACAAACACCTGCACACGTCCACAAGGTAATTAACACACACAATCCAGCTACACAAGCATAAATGCGGACATGAGGTCGGCAACTTCTGTAGGTTGTGTACAGAGGCCGCAAAGACCCTGCAGGTTTAATTAGCGAGCATCTAACCAAGCTAGCTCCAAAACAGAAGCAGCTTCAGGTGGTGAGAACATCAGGATGCAGATGGATTTGACCTTTGACTCCTTCAAAGAGTTTGTTTTTGTTTAACACCACATGTAGGCGTTATTAATCTGCTGCACTGATGCTGAAGTTTATTGTGGAGTTTATTGTAGAATTTATTGAGTTTGGGAGTTCATGTTTTTCTTTGTTTCTCCCTGGTTATGCTCATGTGTGTCCTTAATATTACACAAATTTAGCATGTCTTGTGAACAGTTGGTTGTTGACTATATTTCTTTAAACTGTATCTTTTGTCAAGTTTTCATTACACAATAGTCACTTTTGCGCCTTGAATCTTGCACCTGATTAGGTATGAAAATACTAAAACTAATACTGAAACTAACTGAAACTAACTAAAACTAAGCATGAAACCAAAAATAAAAACTAATAAAAACGAGCAAAACCACTCTGAAAACTAATTAAAACTAACTGAATTAGAGAAAAAAAAGTAAAAACTAACTAAAACTAAACTATAATGTAAAATCCAAAACTATTATAACCCTGGTCTGAAATGTAGTTTTGAAATATTTTTTTTTAGTTTCACATTTTTTTTTTTCAGTTGCAAAACTTTTTTTTTTCCTGTTCAGATTTTTTTTTCGGGTTCAAAATAATTTTTCAGTTTCAAAATAATTTTTCAGTTTCAATTTTTTTTTTTTTTTCGAACAAACTTTATGGCCCCAATTTAGCTCCATATCTGTCCCCACTGCTGTTCTGCATTAGGCCTGAATCCCCCTCAGCCACATCATCAACAAGCCACCTCCTGGGCATGGATGACCTCAAGCTGTATGCCAGAAGTGAACAAGATATTGATTCACTGATCCACACCACTAGGATCTGCAGCAATGTCACTGAAATGCCAATTGGACTGGAGAAGTGTAGTTGGATGGTAACAAAGAGATGGGACTGCACTAACAGCAGTATTCTCTCACAGCTCAAACAAACTGTGCAATGATATCATAATTAAAGAAATATTAGTTCTCACCTAGCTGAGCAGATGGCCCAGAGGACAAACCAAGCTCACAGGAAAGTGTAGGATCTATGGTACCAAGATGACTGATCATTATCCTGCAGGCTTCCTCTCCTTTTTTCTTCACCGTGTCAATGATGCAGCGTGCCTTATTTGCTCTGGTTTGGTTCTTCTCCAGTATCCATTCTTTCTCCAGTTCATTCAAGACATTCTCAGTTTCAAGGGCCTCAAGGAGCTGTACAAGATTTTCTGCTGTCACCCTCTTCACAAACTCTAGCCTGATTTTGGCAACCCACTTTTCTGAGGAAATAATAAAAAAAAAATTCAAATGAAGAGTTCAACGTTTTCTAAAAATAAACATATAAAAAGAGAAAAACTAGCACAACTAGTTATCAGTCACTGTCAAATATAATGTGATTCGCTGGGTGTTGGAAAATTATCTTTTAGTAATACTTAATCAAACATTCCAGAAAAACGTATGAGATCCAATAACAGTGACTGGGTGTATGAAATCACCTGCTGAATGAGTTGCTTTGATTGGTGAATCCATCAGCCGTTGATTTACAGCCTTCTCCAGCTTTGACCTAAAAAAAAAAAAAGAAATTGTTAATATCTTATCTGTGTATCTTATTAATTTAAATACAGAATATACGAAGGCCCTCCAAGAGGCAGGACGGCAGTTGGGCCTACTGGGATGGATTAAATAGTAATGAACGGAAGAGACAAGGACCATAAGAAATTCCTCTGAACATCAACTCCTCTCCATGTTCACAACCAGCAAACCTGCCCAAGAAGCTGGAAAGCTGCAGTAAGATCATGTAACCAAAGGCAAGGGACCAGCAGAAACAGCCCACACTTAAAGAACACCTGAACATACTCCAGGAGCATTCCCTGTGAGGGTCAGTTGAGTGCAGACTACACACAATCAGTAACATCATCTACGAGGAGTGTAGAGAGTGATAGAGAAAGGATGATGGGAGGAACACATCAAGGAACTCCTGCACAACAGATGCCAGTTGCACCATAGGTGGAGAAAAGCAGCCCCAGAGGAAAAAGCAGAGCTAAACCTACTGTGGGACAAGCTAAAACAGAGGCTAAATAGTGCCAGGTTGACCAGATAAGGAGACAGAATAAAAAAGGATGGAGAAGAGGAGAGACTTTTTCAAGGATCTCTTCATGTATGCCCACCAGCTACTGGAGGAGAAGCAAAGTGGAAGGCTGATTATCTCCATAGATGATTTGGAGCAGCATATTAATTCCCAGTATGTAGACGCAACCAAAGAGAGATCACTGGAGTCACCTGGGTACGTGATGTGGCCGGAACCACCAAGCATCCCCTTTGACACCACCCCACCAAAGTCATCAGAAAGGCCAGATAATCCTCAGCACCAGGACCAAATGGACTTCCCTAAAAGCTGTAAAAGAACTAACAAAAATCATTTGGAACCTCATAAGAGTTGCATGGAAAAAACTAATCCGTCCCACCCATATGGCAAAAGGTACTCAGAGTTTTTTATCCTTAAAGAGGAGAATGCCACACCAGCAACCAGTTCAGAAGCATTACCCTGTTAAATGTGACGGAGAAGATGTTTTTTTTGCAGTTCTGGCAAGGATCACAATCTTTCTGAAAAGCAGCAATTCTATTGATACAAGTTGCCAGAAACCCATCTCCCAGGCTTCCCAGGATGCATTGAATGTTCATCCATGATCTGGGAGTAAATACAGCATGTAATAAAGGGAGAAGGGAAACCTACACGTGGTGTGGCTTGACTTGGCGAATGCGTATAGCTCAGTACCACACAAGCTGATTGATTTTGCATTGGAATTCTTTCGCATACACACTTGCATCATCAGCATCATAGCCAAGTATTTCAGCAACTTCTAAATGTACCCAAATGTACAACAGGATGGCAACAACATTGGCATAGGTTGCTCAACAGCACCGATCTTCTCTGTGGCCACCTTCAATATCATCCTCATTGGCACCAAGCTAATGGCCAGAGGTGTAAGATTGCCATCTGGAGTAAGACTCCCAGCCCTGAGAGGTTATATAGATTATGTCACGAGAATCCTTCAGACACCCCCATACAAAGCTCATGAAGCCCTCAAAGTCCTGAAGCCTGTCAACCAGGATGGGGATGACCGCTGCTGGCAGAGCCACATATTCAAACTCTCAGGAGACAGTCCACATCAGAGCTAACAGATGGAGAGGGTGGTACAGAAACACCTGATTGATGGACTGGCGAAGATTGGTAAGAGCCAGCTTCCAGGGAAATTGAAAGTGTGGTGCTACCTGTTCACGCTGCACCAGCAGTTACTGTGGCCACTGAAAGTCAACAAAGTTCACTCAAAGATCACTGCAACACTTACTTTTCCTGCATTGCCAATGACACATTGATCAAAAACACCAGTCAGCACTTTTTACAGTGACATTTCAGCTAGCCTGGCCCCCAAAAATGGCCAAACAGAAAGTGGACTTTGGAAACAGGTGGGAGGCAAAGGACCTGTTTACTGACATCAGAGGGAAATCCCTGCGTCTCCTTTCCCTGCCTGGGATGTTTGGGGAAAGAACAGATTGGTGAGACAGATGCAGGAGAAGATGCAGAGGGAGACCTGCGCAGGTGAGCTAACAGTGCATCACTGCATCACACACCAGGAAACGCTGCACAGCAGAGTCCTGAAGACAGAACGTGTCATAAGCACCGTAACACAGACAGTGAACTTTATGAGAGGCAGTTTCAGTCTTTTCTGGATGAAACACCTTCTGAATGTGATGATGTGCTGTATCACAAACAGTTGTGATGAGCTGACTGAGGAAATTTGTCAGTTCATGGAAAGTAAGAAAGAAATGGAATATGAGAGAAAACTAAATAGCCCGGCACTGACGCTGCCCCCCCTCAGCAGACAATAGCAAAGTAGATGGCACTCGTTATCACAGGCTGGTAGTCTCTTACCTGTCTGAAAAGGTAGTTTTACCCTTTAAAATACTGTAGAGATATACCGGAGGTGTGTGGTAATATGTATATGTTTTTAATCCAAAGGTGCACACATTTTTTTAAATTTTTTTTTTGCGGTGCACATTTTATATTTAAAAGAAAAACACAAAGTGGTGAGTGGTATTTTACTGCATTTTAAAAATATGCAGTCCATAAATTACTTGTAAAACAGTTGATAGGACATCTATGTAACCCTTAATAAATCATGTTATTAATGTGCTTATTTATTTATGGTCAGTCTTAAGAAAGCCAGGAAAAGCGTCACCAGGTTCCTGCATTTTAATACACTCTCACACACTGTAGCAGACAGAAGGTGTTTATTTGTTCATATTTAATGTCATTTTCTTTGTAAATAATGAGTATGTAATTTACCCTGTGTTGTATTACTGACATCTGTTGGTGGAATTGTGTATTGCATCGAGACGTGACGCGACCGCATGACTGACTGACTGACTGACCCACGCTACCGGAGGCTGCAGACGACAGATAAGTTAGTTTGGATTTAAGCTTGAAGGAGACAATGACACGGACAAAAACATCTGCATGTTTGGGCAAACACGGCATGTTTATGTATTTCTAAATGTTAATAAATGCTTATATTGTGCAAAAATAAGACTGAACACTAATGCAGTGTTCCTTCTCTACCTGCCAGCATATGCAGTATGCTGCAGTATTCTGCTGGTGACTTTTATTGCGGAACATGTTGTATTTGATGGCTTTCACGGTGGAGCGGAGCATTCCAACAGAGGAGATAACAGGACATCTCAGTGCATCGAGTAATGCTCAAAGTAAGCAGCGTCGTTCCCGCTGTGACTGATCGTTTATTTGGAAAGTCGGTGTATCAGCAGCACGGGATTATTCCGGTAGATTAATCTTTGGGTCCCTCCGGTAAAGTAGCTTTTCACTGAGTCTTCACCCTAAATGTTTAGAACAGAGCTCCACATGTTTCTGCCATAGTCCTTTAGAGCAGAGTACACACGCACTCACAGTACTGTTACCTGCTCTCTCTCTAACTGCACCGCTCACTGACAGAACCCAGCAACAACAATTCATGTTTACATTTCTTTGTTTGTACATTTTGTGTTTATAAACATTTGCAGTGGGTCAAATAATCGCTTTATGCTTTCATGTTCATTAGTCTGCAATAACCACCGAGGGAAAGCAGCTTGTTTGGTGTGCGCATCCTCTACTTTACTGGCTGCAAGCAAATATTTACAATATTTAAATATTTACTGTGCAGTGTTTTACAGAAAGCGGCAACATTTTGATTCTGTTATAGAACCTCTGAGCAAATTTAAAATGTATGAATATAAACAGCGTAACAGGCTGTAAATTGAATGTGTTTCCATTATCACTGCTCCTCCTGGCGGATACACAAGACATTACCACCAGTTTTGATGAACGCTGCTTAGTGGCGTTACCACTCACGGTTGCATTGCCCACGTCACAAGCGGTGGATCACATAATGGTCAGGGATCCAGGAATCCGCCAGTGGCGGCTCCAGAAATATTTTTCTGCAGGTGTTGAGCTATAGGCCTAGGCTGCTGGGGGGTTCTCATGATGCACTGAGTGTTTCTTTTTCACTCATCTGTTTTTACTCTGTTTGTACTTCACTCTGTAATTAATCAATTATTATTAATCTCTGGCTCTCCTCCACAGCGTGTCTTTTGTCTGGTCTCTCTCCCCTCAGCCCCCTCACAGCAGATGACCCCCCCTCCCTGAGCCTGGTTCTGGTTTCTGCCTGTTAAAGGGAGTTTTTCCTTCCCACTGTCACCAGGTGCTGCTCATAGGGGGTCGTTTTGACTGTTGGGTTTCCTCTGTATTATTGTAGGGTCTTTACCTTACCATAGAAAGTGCCTTGAAGCAGCTTTATAAACAACATGTAAATGAATTAACACATATGTTCAGATTGAGTCACAGAGTCATCTGCTTACTTACTGTATTTACTGCTGCCCTAATTTATTATGACTCTCAGTCAACACGTCATCCTGGAACTGATCTCTGTGAGCCCCTTGTGTCAGCTACCCAGCATTTTTAAAAGATGATGATTAAACTCAAAAGCTGTCAGATTTGTTATGAAACCTTTCCGGTGGACCACTTTATTTGCTTACAGTGTGTCTGACCGAGAACTCAGACACACTGTAAGCAAATAAGGTGGTAAATATAGATGTACTCAAAGCATGAAAGCAAAAAGCTGCTCTTTAAACATATTTATGTTCATTTTTGTGCAAAGCTAACTGAACCACATGCTATGTTAATATAATAATAAGATAATAGTACATGGTAATACAAACTTAAAAAAAAAATAAATAAATTTACCTCTGCACCTAAACAGAAAGAAGAGCACAGGGGGTTAAAGTGTGATAAGGTGGGGAGGGGGGGGGGGGGGGGGGGGGGGGGCATGAGGAAAAGAATCACAACTCACAGTTTCCGTTCTTTGTTTACTTGCTTTGATCAGCTGCTGCTGCTGCTCTGTGGTTTATTGCCCACAGATTAATAAGATGTAACAAAACGTTTCACTTGCTATCTTGGCTGATTTCCATCCACTGCACTCACAGTGTACTGTTTATACTGTCTTTATACAGACAGTGTGCAGTTGGTATAAAGGCTGAATTCAGTGAATGAATGTGAGCATCTTCATCTTGATGTAGCCTGTATCTCTGACCATGAACACCACAGCTGCTGTGCACCAGCACAGAGCTTCATTCTAAGTACATCCACAGTACAGCAAGCTTAACTGTTTATCCTGCTCTAAACTGCAGAGTATTTGAATGACACAAAGTTTGTCTTTATTTCACATTAACTTCACACCCAATCAGATGAAGTTAGAGTTTATCAGATGTCACTGATCAATCCTTACCTTTCAATCTAACCTCTCCTGCTTCCTCTTTCTTACATCTCTCTCCCTCTCATACAGCAGCTGGACCTTTAGCTAGCAGACATGCTGCGTGACAAACTGCAGACAAACAGTGTGTGTCTGTTTGCTGACATTTGTTAGACGAGTTGCATTTGAAATTATCTGCCATCTAAGAAATGTTACTGCCTTTATGCTGTATTCTATAGTGCTAGCTAGATGCTGAAGTACCACGACCAGAACTTATGGACATCTGCACCAGAAATGCCATTCTGGTACCCTGGCCCACTTTAATCACTGAGTATAGCAGTGTAAATGAAGCATAAATTACATGTTTTTTCTTTTTTTTTTCTTCCTCTCTTTGTATGTTATAAACTCCAGTGACTGATACACTAATAGAATTGTGGTGATGGCCTGTGACCCCCCCTCCCTGAGCCTGGTTCTGCTGGAGGTTTCTTCCTGTTAAAGGGTGTTTTCCTTCTCACTCTCACCAAGTACTTCCTCATAAGGCATCATTTGATTATTGGGGTTGTATTGTTGTGGGGTCATTACCTTGCATTATAAGGTGCTTGAATTGAGTTTTGTGATTTGGTGCTATAGCAATAAAAAATTGAATTGAATTTAAACAGTCTCTTCTGTGTTATTGTTGCCTCCATTTTGGCTCAAATTGGTTTGATGTTTGAAGGTGTGCAGTCAGGTGAAATAACTTCCCTCAAATGCCTAAAACCTAAAAGCAAATATAAGCAGTAGAAAGTACAGACATTAAAAAAAACATGTACTGAGTAAAAGTAAGAGCTTATCAGGAAAATAAATACTCAAGTAATGAGCAGATACCTGAGTACTTTATTCTGCAATGTATTCATCACATACTGGGACAGTGGACTGAGCGCAGAACATCGACACATTTCATTTTTGCAATTTTTGTGTAGGGTCATGCTTTAAAATGTTCTCTATACACAAAATTTGTGGGACACCTACACATTACAATGAACTGCTCAGCCTCCACGGTTATTGTCCTGATGTTAAAGCCAGAGGAGGTTTGGAAGGCTGCAAATTACAGAATCAGCAGAACATTGGCAACTTTTATGCACTATGCACCTCAGCACTCTGCAACTTTACTCTGTCATTGTAAGTGGTCTGGCTCAGTTGCTGTCGTTCCTGAAACTGTCACTTTGCAATAATACCACTCACAGCTGATGGTGGAATATTTAGGAGGAAAGAAATTTAATGGACTGACTTGTTGCAGACTCCATGGAGAGGTGCTTCAAATACACACCTGAGGCAATGTGACTGAAAACATTTGGATTCAAAAATTAAGGAGGTGTGGCGCCCATTAATGTAGCTGCAAAAGCTAATGAATGACCTATTTGTAGTGCCAGAGACATGAGGGGTACACCCCCTAAAGTCTGAGCCTAAAGTCTCCTCCTCAGGTATGATGTTACAGGATTACTGCAAAAGCACTAAACTGCTGTTTACATTTACACTTCCATTTATATTTACAGTACTGTTTATATTAGCATCAGCCTTAATACACTGCACGTCACTGTACTGCATATCATTATCAGGGTGTCCTACGTCGCTTTACTCAGATGTCAATATAAGGACCTCTATACTTATACTTTCTAAATTGTAAAAAATATAGCAGTATAAATATATATAGTATCATATTTTTCTTATTTACTATGCTAATGTTTAGTGAAAGGTTTACTGTTTGTTATTGTTGCACCGTGGGTCTGAGAGAAACAGAATTTCAATCCTGTGAATGTCCTCTACATATTGCAGATTTGACAATAAATCTGACATTGACTTAACTGAATAATTTACTTGAGCTGCAATAACTTATTGGCAGTGTGTGTTTGGGTGTGTTTCATAACTTAAACACAGCTGTAGAAGTGTATCAGTAGAATCCAGCTGAGGGGGCACAGTGACCTCTTTGGACGGACCCTCACAGCCATAATGCTGATGCTGCTCCCAGCAAAAACCTTTTGACACTGAATAACTGTCAGCTGACAGTCTTTTCCCAAACAGGTGGATTTTGCGGTTGCGGTGCAGCTAGCTAACAATGAAGAACCACTCACTGCTTGAGTGGACAGTTTGTTTTTTAACATTAAAGTCAATGCTGCAGCCAGGGTCAACACAAAAGTGACCCGCCCCCTTTTCCACTGAGTTATCAGTTCTGTTACTAGTTAGCCAACATAAACTAATGTGTATTAGAGTATTAGCACCAACCAACCAACCTAGTGACGTCATGTACAAAATCAACCATCCCAGTGATGCACTGGCACAAGCTGACGCTACACATGCTCTAAAACCTTTAACTTTAAAAACGTATTTCTTCAATTTAATTCAGTTTTATTTATACATGCCAAAACAAAACAAACTGTCACCTCAGCTTCCCAGACTGACCGTTTATTAGAGCAGGGTAAATTATACATGTAGTGTTTCACTTCCACTTTAAGAATGTTAGAGCATCGCTGTGAAAAGACAAACCATAATAGATGTCATTGGTTAAAACAACAGCAACAAAGAAGTAAACTAAAGCAAATACAAATGCACTGAATTCCTTCTTTGCAGTAATTTTGTCTGTAAGTCTCACTTTGGAAGAGATGGTATGATGCATCTTGGCATCACCAAGTAGTGTGCCAGGACCTGGCAGGTACACGATGTAGAAAGACATTTACAAGAAGATAAAGGGCTTCGGTTAAAGGGTGTGTGTATACATGTAACACGCCTTTCTAAATGAATCAGTTTATTTGCACAAGAAAGGAAAGAACAGAGAAACCACATTAATAACCGATAACGGTTGCCCGTCTTCAGGGCGCGCCCACTCTCTGATCTGTCTTTCATTATTACCTCTGCCATGGAGGTTATGTTTTTGGTCGTGTTTGCATGTCGTTCTATCCGTAAACACAACAGCTCAAAAGGTTTTGAATGAATTCTGATAAAAGTTTGTAGTGGTGCAGTGTGGGGTCATGTTAACAGTCCATTAGAATTTGGCATACATCCACCGAGGTCTTCAAGGTCAACTTTATGATTTATTGGTCAAAACAGGCAAAAAGACTTCACTGTAAACCCGGATAAGTTGAATCTACTTAAAATAAAATAAATTTAAAAACAAAAAAAAAAAAAACAAGGTAACTCGTTGCCTTAAATTTTTTAAGTAATGAAACAGTTGAATAAGTGCAGTGGACTATGTTCAGTGTACTCGAGGCTCTTTTGGAATGGAAGATCTAAGCTGAATGTACTAATAGAGTTTCAATAACTGAAGATACTTAGTTTAAGCAATCATTCACCACCCATTTATTTAACTCAGCTTGTTAAGTAAGCACTGCTCCATTACCAATTGAACTAAATTGTATGTTCTAACTGACCAAACTTATCTTTTATAGTTAACCTAACCCCAGTAACTGCATGTCTTCGGATTGTGGGAGGAAACCCACACAGACACGGGGAGAACTCCACACAGCAAGAGGCCCGGGCCAAGGCGGAATCAAACCCAGATTGCAGTGCTAACCACCACACCACCGTGCTGCTCAGGAACAAAAATATTTCTTACAGTATTGAACTGTGTGGGTTTAAATTTGGTAAATAAACATGATAAAACTCAGCCCTGCTGATCACTGGTACATTAGCATTTACAAATAACATTTGTCCATGGAACAATAAAAAAAAAATAAAAAACCTGTACAAGTAGAGAACCAGAGGGTGAACAGAAAACAAACAAAAATACCAAGTATGTACCCTTTCAAACTCCACACAGCGAGAGGCGTGGGCCAAGGTGGAAATGAACCCAGACCTTCTACATGTCATTCTAGCTGTGGGCAGCAGTGCTAACCACTACACCACCGTGCTGCTGCATATTAATCCAGCCTGTTAAAACCGGTATAAACCAGATTTTTAGCAGGTGCAAAACTTGATGTTATTGTTTGAACTCAAACACATAATTACAATAAGAGACCATCAAAAAGTACAGTGTACTCAGCATTAACAAGTAATGTTCACATTCTAGGTCATTTTAAGTAATATGTATTTTTAAGTGGAATCAAAATCTGGGTTTACAGTGTTAGAAATTATGAGCATGGTGTTCTGACAACATATAGAAAGTTCCATATAAAGTATGACCTCTGACCTCTTCTTCAAGACCAATAAAATGATCTGGAGGTCAAAGTGATAATAATGCCATTTAATTTTAGCTTTATATACATTACAGTAACAGAATATAATGTATAAATACATAACAATATAAATACTTGTGCAATGTTCCTGAATAAGGTTTTTGTTTGTTTTTGGAAAACAAAATTAACTTCTGATGAAAAAAACTTTTTACTTAATATTTATGACTAAACATTTAAATCAGTTTTACTAACCAATGAAATGAATGCTACGCATGTGCTATATCTGCATGAATAAAAAATAATATATGCAAAATTATGTTGAAATATGTTGAAATGTTTGACGATCCACTACAGAAAGGTTCTGGTACCTAACCCCGACCATCAACGGGCACCAACTTCCCAGATTTGAACCACGTGTTGAAGAGAAATCCACCAATGAAAATCAGCCTGACGTGTAATCTGCCAATCAGAATGATCCACACATTTGAATTCACCAACTGAAAATAAGTGCCCAGCTGTTAAATTTGCTCTAATGCACCTGTCAAAAAAGTGCTTCTGAATCCAAGATTGTAGCTCCTATTAAAATACTTTTGGAACCATTAGGGTCACAAGAACATGTTCTACACAACAGTGTGATTTTTTTATAGTCAAAAATGTGGCCACAGGAGCGATTTAAAAAAGGGCTCAGTCCCACTTTTGACACGAACTCCTCTCTAAAAAAATATGTGACTCTGTGCTTTAGTTAGAAAAGACTCCCTCTGTTTGGATCCACACAGATCCAAAAAAAAATAAAATTTCAGATGAATATTTGATTTCTCTCATTCTCTCAGTTGATGGTCTCATTCTAACGGCCAAGATTCAATCCGGTACACACCCATAATAAACTGAAGTGGGTGAAAAAAAGTGTGAAACTTAAATTAAAACTATAAAAATATTGAAAAATGATGAATATTAAAAAGATAAACTCCCCATTGAAATGTACAATAATATAGATCTAACTTTAAATGTAATGCACTCACATTCATACACAGCTTCTCTAGTTTAACAGTGTTTTAGACTAAAAGAGAAGTGATCCAAACTTAACAGCTAAAAACTGAACATCTACAAACATTACTGGATTTTCTATTAAAGTAATTTTGTGCCTTTGTTTTATTAAATGCATTAAATAATTAAAGTTAAAAAAAAGAAGGTAAACTTACAGTTTATTCAAACCCTGAAGCAGAAGACTGCACTCCACATGGCAAAATGAAAGACTGAAGCATATGTGAGCTGCTCCTGTGAATGAGAGGCTCCTCCTCTGGAGACAGGACAGGGGGATTTTCACAATATGACGACATCTTGCAGGATGCCCCCCCCCCAATTAATTTAATGTCAGACTGGTGGTTTCCAAAAGTCTAACATTGTGCTGTGGTCAGATTTCAAGCATTTGTTACTAAACCACCATATGTGACTTGAGATTTAGGCAAGTCCTGGATTTGCTCCCCCAACTTTTTGGATAGATTCCACCAGATTATTTTTTTTTTTAATAAAAATGTTTTATTTTTTGTATTCTGGACGATGTGGACCTTTAGATTTCCCAGGAAGAGACATGCCATATCTGCTGGGGGAATTTGTGATTTCTGAAACACACATGTACTGTAGCTGCAGTAACCTTTTGTAAAATAAAATGTTTACAGGGGCCAGCTTGTTATATACTTAAAAGGAATCGTTATAGTTCAAAAGAACCATGCACGGCAAATACTGAGTTTGAATTTAAGGAAGAAAACAGAAATCTTTGGGGGGGGGGGGGCTGCCATAAAGATGTTCCAGCAGCTATGAGTGCTCATGTTCAGGTGCGACTTGTGATTTATGTATAAAACTGACTTTGAGATGTGGAATTGTACAGACTGATTTAACTTCATGTTATGACCGATCCTTTACCCGTGTTGGGAATAATGAACTCTCAGTTGTTGCGACACATCTGAAAATGGGCCCAACTTTCTCACATTTGAGAGGAAAGACTCCAATGAACAGCTAGAATCAACAAACAGCTTCAGCTCCTGTAAATCATTTTTGTCAAACCTGCATTAAATTCTCATTAATAACCTCTAACACACTACTCTGAATTTGCAAAGTAGAAGATGTACAAGGAAGTGGTCCTCCCAGCTGTCCTCTGTGGCTGTGTCATGTACTGCAGGCACATCAGGAAGCTGGAAAATGTTCATGTGTGCGCTCTTCACTCTCAAACTACGAATCCAGTGGTAGGATCATCACCCTTGGGGGCCTGAACCATGCCGAGTCAACTCGCATGAAACTGCTGCACATCAGAGCCCATCCTCAGTGAGTGGGACATGCCATTAATGGAGTATCATGGCATTCCAAGATGCCTCCTTTACCAAGAGCTCATGCTTGGCAAAAGACACCAGCGCCGACTAAAGAACTGCTACAAAGGTGTGGTGCCTCTTGTTTTAGTGTGTTGGTCATTTTTTAATTGCATCATATTTATTGTATTTCTTTGTTTTTATGTTCTATGTTTTATTGTATTTTAACGACTTATGCTTATTTTTGTAGTTTAATCTTGTAAAGCACTTTGGTCAACAATCTGGTTTTAAATGTGCTATAGAAATAAAACTGACATTGACTCAATCAAGGCCAAACACCAACAGCGCAAGGCCCATCCAGAGCAGCTGGAGAAGGCTTCCTGGACCAGTGCCGAAGACTCACCATTTTCTTCCACTTATCCTTTTCATAGCTTGGAAAAAAAAATGTCACAGTGCAGCAGCACCATATCCATCAACTTCCAGTAGTCCTTATGACTGGGGGGTGGAGAGTCGCCTCAGAGCGCACAGATGAACCATCTTTATCAGACCAGAAACCACATCATACATCCAAAAAATAAAAGCCCAAACATAAGCAAACCGAAAATATGATCACAACATGACTAAATTAGCAGGCGCAGAGTTTCAGCACATGCATTATTTTTAGATGTGCAGATTTCAAAACTGATCTGGCAAAGAGGGCAGCAGAAATTTCAACAAATCTAACCCAGCAGATGTAAAAAGATATTTTAACTGGCCAAAAAGGACTGGAATTATTATAATGTAGAATATTTTTCATGTTTACATCGCTACAACAAAGATTTGCCATTCTGAAATTAATGTGACATTCAACTGAGGTGACACCACATCTGGGCACACATCTGGGCAGCTACAATAATGGAGAATCATAAGGATACTTGCAAAAGACGTGATTTATTTATTTTAGATAAAAACCTTTGGTTGAGTTGTTGCTGCATGAAGAACAGATTTATATAAACCCTATAAATCAAATTATGAGCTATATTAAGAAATCAAAGTGTGTTTAAGGTATATAATTAGTGGGCATTGGTGATGGTTTGCTGGATTGCAGCCTTCAGGATGATCAATAAATATTTTTTTTAACTTCCGGTCAGCTGCAGTCACAGAAATCCAAGAGGGGCGGAGGAAAGGAGCGCCACTGTGAAATATAAGAAAATAAGATGGATTTCATTGCTAAGCGACAGATTTAATAAGTAGGGCAAATTACTGTGATGGCGCAGTCGCAGGGTGGTCTACGAACAGTTTGCTATAATTTAGTTATAAAGATGCAGCTCACTTCAGTAATAAGCAGCATTCTGCGAGAGCAGCAAAAATTAATGGCTCAAAAAGCAGACCCGAGGAGGAAGCGTGAGGAAGAGAGTGATGCAGACTGTTCACCACCATAATCCAGTGTGAGCTCCGGTTTTACGCACGTGTTTCTCTCTGAAAACAGCGAGGCAGCTCAGACCAACGAACTGCGTTACAGAGTCAGTAGAGAGGTCGCTCGTTCTGCTACGATAAAGACGGCGGAGCTCAGTTCTTCTGCTTCAAATTCAGCATTACTGAGGCGCATTAATGGGGACTTGCCACTAAACACTCAGCATGAGGGCTGAGTGAAGAGTTTTAGGACAGGTGCTCACAGCTTTGAGGCATCCGAGCATGATGACATTTGATGACATTTCCCCTGCCAAAAATAAACACTCCCAGTAGCAACTTTCACAACAGGCACAGGATATATTTTTGTATTAAATTTCGTGCAAATGGCAGTAGATTGGGTGCAGCAGACTTTGCAAATCACATTTGCGTGACTTATTTAAATATTCTCCTCCTGAAACGGAAACGCAAATGTATCTGTCACGTGGCCAGCCCACAACCTTCAATCACTGTTCCTCTTTAGTGAATCCAGGTGCTTTTTAATGACAGAAGAAGGCTTTGCGCTGCTGCAGCTGCGTTAGTAAGATTGTTCCTTTTTAAGAATTCCAACCTTTGTAATGAAGAGAGATTTTCACAGGTTCTATTTTAAGAGCTGCATAAAACAACGGGGTTACAGCAAGTTGTGGTTAATTATACGGATTTTGTAGCCCATACTGAACACACTAATAAGGTCAAGTATGTAATTTTACTGAAGCAAACAGCGTGAGTTGTCATTGAAAGGTGTGAGCAGTGGCGGTCCTAGCCTGTTTGGCGCCCTAGACGAGCATCCCTGCCGGCGCCCTCCCACCCCTACCCCAACCCCCCATAGCAATCGCGCAGCAGCGCCTACCGCACTTGGGGGGTAATGAGCACCTGCTGTGCGGTGCATGTAGCTTTCTGCCATGGTCTGACAGACAGCTTTTAACAGAAGGTCTCCCCACCATCACAGGCACACTCAGAATTTCTTTTAAATTTTATTTGAAAAAACATGGAAGAAACTGAAATATTACACAGCTTCTGCTTACCTTCATCTTTGCTTATTTCTCCTGTTGTTCTTTTCTCTTTTTCCTAAACTGCACACCTGATGGCTTTGACCTTTTCCTTTCCATCTGCCGTAATTTGCACTGAAGCTGAATAGGTTATAACCACCGCCCATCCACAGGGTTGTAAGATCTGACTGACAGTTGCCAGCCCAACACAACAAAACCTCCATTGAAACTCATGTTAATAGCACCAGGTGTGATATATATTTAACTAGAAGCACTCAGAGAGCGCAAACCTCCGCCAAGGCCATAGGGTCACTGACGCTGTAATACGTGTATCTAAATACTTTGAAATAATCTTTCATCTTTCCCAGACAACAATAACCCCCTATCCCGCAATAGTGTGTTACCTCGACCAGATCGCGGCTCCTAACCGTAGTAGGGAGACCTCTGGTCTCTACTTCGCTTGGCTCGTGGCTGGTAACTAACTTGCTCATCCATGTGGGTCACCTTTAGCAAGGCGGAGAAATGCAGCAAGTCGAAGGATTTTAGCAACAGAACTTTTATTCCTTTTTCCACCGCCACCGAACACACTTTTTCCCTCGCGCTCGTCTCCCACGCTAGCCCGCATACACACACACGGGGCAGAGAAAAGTGGGTGGTGTCTCTTAAAGGGGAAGGCTCTGCCTGTATCCCGCAATACTGAAGAATCCTTAAAAAAATTCCTGGATCCAGATCGTGATTTGGATCGCCGCCAAAATTTAATCACTGCTTCCTCTTGTCATTTCCAACCGCTCCACAAAATTTCAGTGACATCCGTTCATAACTTTTGGAGTAATTCTGCTGAAAAACAGCCAGACAAACAGACAACGCGACCGAAAACATAACCTCCTTGGCGGAGGTAAATATACAGAGCTTTGGGTGAGTTGCCTTTATTTATAATTCAGCAGTTACTGTTGGCTGTAACCAGGCCAAAACTGTACAGGCATGAATGAATGAACCCGGCTGACTGTCTCACTCTCACGCCATCACTGCTTCACTTGACTCGCAGGAGAAGGGGGCGGGGCAGCGCTGTGTGTGTGTGACGATCGAGTGAAGCAGTGACAGCGAGACAGAGAATCCCCGCCTGCCCCTTTCCTTCTGTTACAACCTGTCTGACCATTGCAGAAAGCTACATGCAATACACAGCAGGCAGAGGGCGCCCATTACCCCACAAGTGGAGTAGTGCGGTAGGCGCTGCTGCGGCGATCGCAATGCATTGGGGGAAGGGGGGCGTCATGCCGCCCTAGATGAAATGCCGCCCTGGGCGGCTGCCCATGTCGCCCATATCAGAAACCGCCACTGGGTGTGAGCGGTTACCGAGGCTGTTGGATTAAAGGAGAAATCTGTCCTCAGTTCATTTCTTCAGTTTGCTCCGCGCTTCTTTAGATTACAGATATCGATTACACACATTCTTAGTTACTTACTGTCACCGTCTGAGCGTCTGTTTCTCCACACAACGGCGGCAGCAGGAAAGCTCCGCCCTGCGTAAAGTTACCAAAGTCACCTTAAGACCCGAGCGGCAATTCACTGAGCTCCCGAGAGCGACCCATCCTTTCACAAAAGTTTGTGAGGCAGTCTGCGTGGGTAGATGCTTGGTGTGATACACCTGTAGCCGTGGAAGTGATTACGACACCTGAATTCAATCATTTGGATGGGAGCGTGAATCATTTTGGCAACACAGTGTTCAGTGCCTGAATAGAGCATGTCCGAATATGCTAAATATTCACCCGTCTCAAAAGGCCAGTTTGCCTAACAGAGTCAAATATCCAGCAAAGGCATTACTGTGAAGTTACTGCTCGATGATTTTGTTAATCTGCTCGTAATTAGACAAAGTGTTACCTTCATATGGTGCACAGATACAAACGTCCAGCGGTGGCTTTCACTCACAAGTTTAGCTGATAATGAAATTTGACCATGATGTTTGGCATTATTTGAAGAAAAAAATATTATCATGATTTCATAAATGACGAAAATCGTTTTAAGATTTTTAAAAAATACTTTTATCTATTTTTGACTTGTTGTGCAGTGTGGCAGGCAGAGTTTGGACCCAAATGCAGGACTGAGACGGAAGATAGCTCAAGGGCAGATTTATTAAAGGCCTTCTACATCAAAATAGCTCCAGCTGAACTGGAGCTAAAAATCAAAGTCACAAGAAAATATGAACCAGGGAGACACACGATGGACAATGTGGCAAAGAACAGAGGAGCACAACGACAACAAATACAAACAGGATAATGAGGGGAAACACACTAACCACAGAGTACGAGACCAGGGAAGTAAAACACAGAGAAAGAGGAAGTAAATATGTAAATGTAACAAGAGCAGAACTCGGATAACTAAACTAAGAAGGCCTGCGGTCAAATAAAGAAACCAACCAGGAAGTACTATAAAAGGCTCAAAACTGCAGTAAATTAAGAATCAAACAGAGACATAAAATAATAGACAGCCTAAAACAGAAAACGCTGAAACATACACCCACAGGACGATGTCAATTTTTTGCCATTGGCAGGAGGTGCTGTGGTGTCTGATTTTGGCGACAGGGGGCGCTGCACCACTGCTTCCCACAGCACTGTTGGTGCACCCTGCAGCCACTGCGGTTTCATGTCTGTTTTTACATGACTGCAATTGTTGGAAATTAACAAATTTAATCACATTTGAATTTATACATACAGTACCAGACTGTTATAGGTGACAGCCTCAACTCTAACCCTAAACCTGGGCAATCAGAATAACTGATTAAAAAAAAAAAAAAGATCTTCCAAATCTTTGCCATCAGGGAACAAAGAAAATAATCTTCCTAAATCACACACATCAAAAACTATTTACAGTTTCTCAAAAAGAAAATGGGTTCAGTGTTCAGGTTACCACCCATGGTGCCTTATACAGCAGAGCGTTAAAGAGGCACGACTAAACACAAAAGCACTATACAAGTTCTGATGTCATTCCTCAGAGACAAAGTAGTAAACAGCAAACTAACTGCAGCTGACATGAACTGAATCCTCTGAGCTGAACTGAGCTTCAGAGAAACACAACATCCTGATATTGACTGTGAAGCTTTGAGTGGAAAAAGACAGAAAAACAACATGTGGATCCTGGAATAATGGCAGCTTCCATCTTTAAAGGACTGAAGAGGAAGAAACACTTTTTTGATGGTTCATCTAACAGGAGGAGACTTTGTCTACTAAACTCAGCACAGAGAAACAGAGGAAGCAGGGTTGGACCTTAACCTCAATCCAGGATAAAGAGTTTCAGTGAATGTGGTGTTGAAGGTGTGGAGGTGGATCAGAGTGTCAGAGGAGACTCTGTAGAAGGACAGAGTGCCAGCAGGACAGTCCACATACACTGCTACTCTGTTAGAGACAGAGGAGGAGGAGGAGGAGGAGGAGGAGGAGGAGGAGGAGATGGACGTTCGTCTCTTATTGTGCCAGACAGAGAATCCATTAATATAAGAACACCTCAGACTCCAGGACTGATCATTTGAGCCAAACCCACATTCTGTTACATGGCCTTTCCTGCTGATTCTTCTGTAACTCACTGATATTTCAATGTCTCCGCTCCACTCGACCTCCCAGTAACAGCGACCAGTCAGACCATCTCTACACAGCAGCTGAGGACACTGATCAAATCTGTCTGGATGATCATGATATGACTGATCCTTCATCATATGTGTCACCTTCCTGTTGTTGTCAGACAGTTTGAGGTTTGTGTTCACTGTGTTTGTGTCGATTGTGAGTTGACAGGAATCTGATGGAGAGAACAAACACAATCCAGCTGCAGTTATTGATCCATCATCTGTTCATTGATTGACACTTTGATGATGACTCCTGACATCAGAGATGTGAATGAGTGATGTGACAGTTTGAAGATGGTTGAATGTGTGCTGCTTTGTTTTCATCAATCACATTAAAAACACACTTACACTTCCTCAGACCTGGGATCAGCCATCGGACTCCAGCAGGCTCCGCCCTGAAAGGAGGAGGGGGGTCAGAGCAGCACAGTCTCTATCAGCATGCACACATGGATGTTACATTATATTTCTTTTTAATAACAAAATTCACATGTAGGAGATGTTTGTTCTCCTAAGTGAAGAATAGCAACAACAAATATCCGTAATATTTATTTTCTTTACTGCTTATTGAATTTAGGGCTGTCAGAGAGTGAGAGGGTGTGACATACTCTGGTCAGATCACCAATCATGCACAGGACTAATGCAGAGAGTCAAAAAAAAAAAAAAAACCCCACACAATCACATCCACACCTACAGCCAATTTAGAAAGACTGACAGCATTCCTTCCTCCTTTAGACTCTCTCTGTTTCTGCAGCAGGCCTCTCCATACCTGAGAGTTTCCAGTCTAAGGTGCCTCAGCAGCTTCATCCCTGCCCCTCCTGGATGGTTATAACTCAGGTCCAGCTCTCTCAGATGAGAGGTATTGGATCTCAGAGCTGAGGCCAGAGAAGTACAGCCTTCCTCTGTGATCAGACAACCTGACAGTCTGTAGATGCACAAAACAACACATCACAGACACTGTTAGGGTACTAATCTAACATTAGTGTTGGGGATTTTTTCAGATTCAGATTCAGATTCAGATTCACCTTTATTTTCATTGTGCAAAGTAAAAATACAGAGCCAACGAAATGCAGTAGCATCTAACCAGAAATGCAAGATAGGGATTATATACATCTGATGCTCAATTAAAGTGCAGGAGTAACCAGACAGGTAGAATAAAAGACATATAAAAATTGAGACTATTAAACGGGTAACATTAATTGTACAGTGAATACACTAACCTATAGTTATAGAGAGAAAAGTTGAATAAATAAATAAAAATGGCTACATGAATAAATAATGAATGAGAGTAAACAAAATTAAGTATATGGCAAATATATACAGTATATACATTATTGTTGGGCTGGTGTAGATAGTGCAATAATACCATGTGCAAATTTACAGATTATACTAGTCCTGATAAAACATTTATAATCACCTTTATATTGATATTTACTGTCACTATTTTATATTATGTATTAAAAACATATTAGTCTCGTACACTGAATTAATGAACACTGAGTATGTTAAGGTTACTGGGGTAAAGGTAAGGCCTGTTATATCTGTCACTCATACACAGGAACGTCTTTGGTTCACATGACTTTCATAAACTTGTATTTTAGGAAGTCTTATGACAGGTAGGCTCCAAAAGTGGAGTTCTGCAGACCCACCTGTGTTTTTGTAACATAGATTAGCAGAGGATTTAATAGAAAGAAGATCCTTCATTATCACACCTGCCAGAGCCTCAACAGGTGAATATTTGGGGTTTAAGTTTCAGGGAGGGAGACTTTATGTAAATTAGGAGGGGTCAAAGGCAAGTGGGCAGTTACCATCTTTAAGATATAAATGATGGCCTTTTGTCTCAGGCTCTTACTTTTATACTCTTCCCTTTCCTGTCCTCTTCCTGTTTCTGCATCTTTGTCACTTTGTTCCTCTCTGTCTGTGTATTCTAATTATTTTACTGTCTGTGTTTTGGTTTTTGTTTGTATTTTGTGTAACTAAGATGTCTAATAAACAGCCTGCACTGGAACCTGCTCATCCCAGTGATTTTTTTTGGGAAACTTCGGGTTTAAATGGGGTTGAATTTTTGGTAAAAAGGAACATGAGGACCCAAAAAAACAAATTACCAAAATTAGTGCTGTCTCCAGATTCTGGTTAACTGATTGTGTCATGTTTGCCATCATGTCTTCATTGTGGGTCACGTTTTTGTCTATTGTGTGTGCATGAAATATTTCCCCGGGAGGATGCAGAACATAATTGTGTTAAAAATTCTACACTAGCTCACAATGATGTGACCAAAAACAAAACAAACAAACAAAAAAACCTTACAATGTGGCTGACTTCCAATTTTTTATAAGGTTATCTAATACAAGGCTCCATTGCTGAAGCTAACTAACTTTGGAGCTTGCAATGTGTCTTGGGTAGATGAAAATGGAAAACTAGAAACTCACCCTTGAAGGATGAAAAAGGCTTTGTGTAAGTAAAACTAAACATATAATTTAAACAAGCTAATGAATTCTTACCGTAGAGTACTGAGTTTACATTGCAGACTCTTCAATCCAGAAGACAGAAGCTTCACTCCTGAATCCTGCAGGTCATTGTTACTCAGGTCCAGCTCTCTCAGACTAGAGGATCGGGAGCTGAGAACTGAGGACAGAGCTTTACAGCTTCTCTCTGAGAGGTTACAGACACTCAATCTGAAGACAGAATGATAGGACCGTTAATGCTTTGCATTATATTTATCTTTTTTTAAGATTTAAAAAACATTGCAAAAACATATAAAGCTCTATGGCTACGTTCACACTGCAGCCTGATGTGACCCAATTCTGATTTTTTGTGAAATCCAATTTTTTTTTTTGTTTTGCATGGTCATTCACATGCAACTTGGATGTGATCTGTGTGTGAACAGCAGACGAACCTGAAAGTGTCCCACATGCGTAGTAGAGGACGCGGTAACATCATACGTAGCGAGCGCGCTCAGAGTTTACGGAAGTACGTTAGTTTTCCTTCCCGCTTCCGCGTAACAGGATTCAGAATAGTGACATTTGTGGAGTGTCAAGGTCTGAATGAATATTACCTCACTGTACAGACACAGGTCACATTTGAAATGATCAGATACATATCAGATTTAGGACCACATATCCAAGTGGCCTGGGTTGCATTTGAAAACAATCTGATCTGTGTTGTTCAGACTGTCATGAAAAGATTGGATACAGGTCGCATGAGGGCAAAAAAAACAGATTTGGGTCACTTCAGGCTGCAGTGTAAATGTAGCCTAAGTGAAAAGGCTCCATCTTATACCGTATTCTAGAAGTCATTCTTTCCGATCATCTGATCAGGGTCTTCTAACTGCTCCATAATCTTATTTTAAAATCATTGGCAATCATACTTTTGTGAATGTATCTCCTAAACTTTGTCACGCCTTTCTCAGCCTATCAGGTCACCTGTATGTGGAGACTCAATCATCTTCCTGCTCTCTGGACTCCAGTGTGGATCTGTCTCAGCTCCTCCATCATACTTGACCTTCTTCACTTTGGCCTGAACCACCAGGAAGTGGATGTACATCTCAGTCAGGGTCTTGGGCAGCTGTCCTCTCTTTCTGGTTTTCAGCACATCCTCCAGAACTGTAGCAGTGATCCAGCAGAAGACTGGGATGTGGCACATGATGTGGAGGCTTCGTGATGTCTTGATGTAGGAGATTGTCATGGTGGCTCTTTTCTTATCTCTGAATCTCTTCCTGAAGTACTCCTCCTTCTGTGGGTCAGTGAAACCTCTGATCTCTGTCACCATGTCAATACAGTTAGAAGGGATTTGATTGGCTGCTGCAGGTCGTGTGGTTATCCAGAGGTGAGCAGAGGGAAGCAGGTTCCCCCTGATGAGGTTTGTCAGCAGCACATCCACTGAGGTGGACTCTGTAACATCAGCCAGGATCTCAGTGTTGTGGAAGTCCAGAGGAAGTCGACACTCATCCAGACCATCAAAGATGAACACAACCTGGAAGTCTTCAAAGCTGCAGATTCCTGCTTCTTTGGTTTCAGTAAAGAAGTGATGAACAAGTTCCACCAAGCTGAACTTTTTCTCTTTCAGCACATTCAGCTCTCTGAAAGTGAATGGAAACATGAACTGGATGTCCTGGTTGGCTTTGTCTTCAGTCCAGTCCAGAGTGAACTTCTGTGTTAAGACTGTTTTCCCAATGCCAGCCACTCCCATTGTCAGCACTGTTCTGATTGGTTCATCTCTTCCAGGTGAGCCTTTAAAGATGTCTTCTTGTCTGATTGTAGTTCCTGGTTTCCTGGATGCTGTTTCAATCTGTCTGACCTCATGTTCATCATTGACCTCTGCAGTCCCTCCCTCTGTGATGTAGAGCTCTGTGTAGATCTGATTCAGAAGGGTTGGGTTTCCTGCTTTAGCGATCCCCTCAAACACACACTGGAACTTCTTCTTCAGAGCAGATTTGAGTTTGTGTTGCCATTTTTTAAATGCTGCTAAGAAAAAGAAAACACACAGGATTTTCTGACTGTTGTGGTTAGTTTATTCATTGTCAGATTTTCAGATTTTTCTCAATCCATCCATCTTTTTTCTGCCACTTACGGCTTTGGTCATGGGGGAAGTCTACGCAAACACATCTTTGGGACATCTTGGGACACAAAGATGTTCCCAAGCTGGCTGAGATATCTAATCTCTCCAGCACACCCCATGATAAATCATGTTTTATATTTATATCTTTAAACCTCCATGACAGCCTATTTAAGTGACAAGTGGTTTGCAGTTATAATGTCCTGACAATATAGATTTAACACAGAAGCATAAATCCCACATTAGGCCAAGCTGAGGAGGGAGGAATCTACATTTGTATTGAAGTCTTTTTATTTTAATCACTATCCAAATCTTATGATCAAGACTCAGTAGTTCCTCCTAAATCCAAGGTATAGCTGTCTGATGGACTCCTCCAGTACCCTGGCATAGAGCACACCCTTTAAAATAAGTAATCACCCCCCCGCCACCCCCAGTCTGCCCCCCAGCTTCCACAATACAGTCATAATGGTAACATAATTTTAGAAATATCTCATGTTCTAGTCAGATGCCCAAACCACCTCAACGAGCTTCTTTCAGTGTGGAGGAGTAGTCGCTGTACTTTGGTGCAACCTTTTTGTCAACTAGGAAAAACCCCAGCATGCCTCTCACAGGACAACTCAATAGCGGACCAAAAACAAGAAACATATTACACTTACAATAGAAAAAATGTGTTAAGCTCTGTCAGCTCAAGTGAACTGTGCAATGATGTCATCATTAAAGAAATATTTCTTCTCACCTAGCTGAGCAGATGGCCCAGAGGACAAACCAAGCTCACAGGAAAGTGTAGGATCTATGGTACCAAGATGACTGATCATTATCCTGCAGGCTTCCTCTCCTTTTTTCTTCACAGAGTCAATGACGCAGCGGGCCTTATCTGCTCTGGTTTGGTTCTTCTCCAGTATCTCTTCTTTCTCCAGTTCATTCAAGACATTCTCAGTTACAAGGGCTTCAAGCAGCTGCACAAGATTTCCTGCTGTCACCCTCTTCACAAACTCTGTCCGCATTTTGGCAACCAGCATTTCTGAGGAAAGAAGTAAAAAGAAATTCAAGATGCCATGTTTTTCTAAAAAAAAAAAGAAATTTGTTGACTTCTTGAAATAATAAGTTTAATAATGTATCGATCTCATTACTGTAGTTCAGAAGGCTGAGTAGCTTCCATAGTAGTGCCCCATAGAAAGAAGGGGGAAGATTATCCACCTCCCACAGAGCCATCAAAACTCTGGTTTGGGATCACCAGTGATCGGTGTTACAGGAGTTTATCAAAGTCAGGCTTGCAGCAGGTCAGACCCTAGGTCTAACCTTGGTAGAACCAATTTTTAATTAACATAGTTCTAGCTAAACCATGGGTTTATATTGCATGGGTGTTCTACATTTCTCTGAGCACAGAAAATTAGCACATAATTTAAAAAATGAGCATGTAAAGAATAATTTGGCAGCCTTCACTTTCTTAATTAGCAGTGAAACAGTGACCTGTGGTGGAGTATGTAGTTCTTGTTATGCTTTTCCATCTTTTTTTTGTGACTGCAGACGAAAATGAGTGTGTATGGCTAGATTTGGAGCATTTATACATAATGGGCCTAAGTGCTCGTGTTAATTTGCATTGTCCTCTTTAAGTAAAACATACATAAATATGACTTAACTGCCAATTGATTCATACAGAGTGGGCAGTAATAGCATTACTAACCTGTACACAAAGGTCTGATTTTACTAAATTTTCCTATCAAGAAAAAAAACAGCAGAACTAGTTATCAGTCACTGGATGATCTTTGATTAGCAAAGCTAATCAAACTTTCCTGAAAATCTTATTAGATACAATAACAGTGATAGGGTTATGAAATCACCTGCTGAATGAGCTGCTTCGATTGGTGAATCCATCAGCTGCTGACTTACAGCCTTCTCTGGATTTGCTCTAGAGAAGAAGAAAAAAAACACCAGAGGACATTTTCAGCTGGAACTCTTCAAAGCTGTAGATTTCATTTCATATATTATCTTTGCATCTTATTAAATACTTAATATACATATCAAAAACAATCAATTTCCAATCCAATTTCAAAGGGCTATTTTTTTGATTGTTTGTTCGTTTAAGTAATGAGCGTAGATGATTGTGGTAAATTTGCTGAATATAAAGTTTTTCATACCGCACAGCTGTCACAGACTCACACTTTTTGAAGATTTCTTTTCCACAGTCACCAAATATTGGATTTGAACACAGGATCTTTGTATGGTGAAATAACAGTGCAAACAACTGTGCTGCTCTCCTAATAAAAGAGGGAAATAAATAATAGATTTTCAAGTAAATTTAGCTTTTTAATTTTTCTAATGGGACCAACATTCAGTGATAAAGTAGCACATCACTGTTTGATTTTAACAACAAACTGCACAGGCCTGCAGGGGAATTCAACATTTATTTCCAGTTTTTCCACTTCATGTGACATTTTTTATTTATGATGGATCTATAAACTTGCACCATCTTCTTCAACTAGGCTACCACAAGCACAAAAAGATTCAGCCTGCTAAAGTAACATGAATGTAACAGTGATGTCAGTAAGCATGGAACACAAGGGGAAGCCCATTAACCACAGCTCCTCACAGGCTGACTGGACGGTTCACCTTATAAAACGCACACTCATCCAACAGTCATTTCCAGTGGATCAGCTTCTACATACACCACACACATATTACAATATGAGCACCATTTTTTTACTTTCATACTTGATTAACATAATTTAAGTTGTGATGACGAACGCTTCTATAGAGCACTTGTTAAGATGTATTAGAAAGTAATATTTTTTACCAGCAATGCAAATGTTTAATCTTCCCGGTGCAGTTGAGCAGCCACTGATTATTGATCAGCTTATCAAAATAAGTCAAAAACAAATTTGTGAAATAATAGTGCTTGAAGTTAAAATAAAACATACATTGTGGGAAGGTGCCCTTTTTGGCCTGGGAAGAGAGGTATACTCACACTAAATATATGACCTGTAAAATTTACATTTAATTTAATATACAGAAGTCAGTACTATGATTAATAAACATATACACCTTAACAAGATACACAACAAATATAAACAACCAACTTTAAATCACATCATAAACTGATACAACACATAAAGTAATTATAACTTACCTGGATACACTCATGGAGCAATGTAACCAGTTATAAAGTCATAAAAACAAAAAAAAGTGTTTGACTAAAGAGAGAAAGTAGGAGGCAAACAAGAGACATTTCCTCTTAGTGCAGAATCAATGAATCAGAGGTGGTAAAAGTAAAGGCTTTCTGTACTTAAGTATAAGTATAGTTAGTTGTGTTAAAACATACACTGAAGTACTGATTCAACTTCTTTACTCAAGTAAAGGTAAAAAAAGTACAGGCTCTGAAATGCAGAAACAAAAGTACCTCTTTGGAGGATGTTTCTACCAGCTATTTTTGTGCTAAGCTAACTGAACCTCTTACTATATTATTATTATAAGATCAAAGTAATATTAGTACATGGGAATACAAACTTTTTTCTGGCTTTGCCTCCACACCTTGATGTGACCTGTAACACTGACCATGAACACCACAGCTGCTGGGCACCAGTCCAGCACAAAGCTTTGCTGTAAATGCACCACAGTACAGCAAACTGTCCTGCACTAAACTGCAGTATGTTTATGCTTGTTAGTCTACCTCAGGTTGTTTTGCAGGTTGTTTCACAATATGATAAAATCATAACTTCACATCATACACAGATTCAAGATCTGATTTAAAAATGAAGACATTACTCCTAAGCTTCAAATGTCCAGGTTATCAGATGTCACTAAGCAGTTCTTACTTTTAAATCTAACCTCTCTCATTCCTCTCCTGTCCTCTTTCTCCCATCTTCTTCCATCTCTGAGTGAATGTTGCTCTCATTCTGGGAATTGCAGCAACTGTAACTTTAGCTAGTAGACATGCTGTGTGACAAACTGCATACAGTTTGTGTTTTCTGATATTTGTCCACCTGTAAGAAACACGTTTGAAATGATCTGCCACACCTCACGCCCTTTGTGCTCGCTCCTCCTCTGTAGTGCTACAAGATGCTGCAGTACCACGACCACAGCTTATGGACACTTGCACTCATTCTGGCCCATTGTAACTCATGAGTATAGTGCTATAGCACAATCATAATTGCACACTACAGCATATGCACTTCAACACACTCACAACTGGCTGTTGACTATATTACTGTTTTCATATCTTATATTTCTGTTTTAGTTAGATTCTTTTTAAATTTATTTGCACTGCTTCATCCCAGGCAAAACATTATTTTGTTGACAATAAATAATCTTGAATAAATGATGCATAAATTATATTTTAGCCTCTTTCATCTCCTTGTGTGTGATGAGCTCTGGTGATTGATACACAATAGGATTGCCTTTTGTTTGTTATTATTTCTCCATTTGAGTTTGATGTTTGATGAAATAAAAGCTTCCCCAAAGTCTCAAACCTAAAGTAATGAGCCTGTTTTTAAAATGTAAGGAGTAGAAAATCCAGATATTTGTGTGAACATGTAGGGAGTAAAAAGTTATTAGAAAATAAATACGCAAGTACAGATACCTGAAAATTCTGCTTAAGTACAGTAATGAAGTATTTGTACTTTGGTTCCTCTGTCCTCTCCATTGAATTCATACTAGGAAAGTGGTCTCTAAACGCAGAACATCTTCAACACATTTCCATTTGTTTAGCAATTTTCAAGTGAAGCCATGTTTTAAAACTGCACTATGTGGAAATACTGTGGCACCTACACTTTACACCCACAGGAAATCTCCCAGTGAACAGTTATAGTGCTGATGTTAATGTCAGAGGAAGTTTTGAATACTGCAAATTACCGAGTCAGCAGAATGTTTTACGCACTGTGCACCTCAGCACTCAGCAAACGGGCTCTGTAACTGTACGCGATCTCACTGCACTGCTGTGGTTCCTAAAGCTTCCATTTTGCAATAATACCCAATTTTATATGCCTGAGGCAATGGGACTGGAAACACCTGAATTCAAAATTTAAGACTTGGGGCCTCATACTTGTGCCCATTAATGTAGCTGCACAAGCTAATAAATGACCTCTTTTAATGCCAGAAACATGAGGGGTACTTCCCAAAGTCTGAGCTGGATAATCCGGCTCCAAACTCTTACATGATTACTGCAAAAGCACTAAACTACTGTTAACTGAAAAATTAACTTGAGCTTGAGCTGCAATAACTTCTTGGCAGTGTGTGTTTGGGTGTCTTTCACAACTTAATTACACACAGCTGTAGTAGTATATGAGTAGAATTCAGCTGAGGGGGCACAGGGACCTTTTTGGATGGACCTGGACCCCTACGGCCATAATGCCAATGCTGCTCCCAGCAAAACCTTTTGACGCTGAATAACTGTCAGCTCACAGAGTTTTCACAAAGTCTAGTTATGGATAAGAAATTATTCCAAAATGTCACAGATGTAATACTGACATTAGTTCAAGTTACATTTTCAAGGTCTCTAGACATCCTTGACAAGAATTAAATGCATTTAATTCCTTCTTTGCAGGAATTTTGATACATTACTTTTGATACATTACATTTGATACGTTGTAAACAGGGCCAGCTCTGGGCATAGGCAATATAGGTGACTGCTAGTGTTGTAGTCAAGACCACCTAACCCGAGACCGAGACAAGACCAAGACCAGAGGGTATCGAGACCGAGACAAGACCAAGACTTTTAGGGTCCGAGACCAGTCGAGACCAAGACCGAGGGGGGGGCCGAGACAAGACCAAGACCAGTGCCTGACACTACATGACACAATAAAATGGGAAACATGATCAAAATCACTTCTCAAATTGATCTGAAAGATCCGCATTCCCATAAAATTACCCTGATATTAAAAACTCACAGCTCAAATAAATATAACCATCTTTATTTAATACTCCTGGGTGACTTCCATCATTTATCACAGAATGTAAAACAATTATTCATAGTTCATCACAATAGTCTTAACTTTTCTCTGCCTTTCATAAACTATGCATAAAGTTGTGTTGTTTTTAAACCAGCAACCTTTGTAAAAATGGGTGCTTTTTCAAAACCACATAGCTAAATGTGTAAAACTGAAAAAATGGCAAACACTCATCAACAGTAAGAACTAAAGCCTTTAATCTTATACAGATTAAAGCTGCAGGATGTAACTTTTATAAAAAATCTGGTTTTTACATATTTGTTAAAACTGTCACCATGTCAGACAGTATGAGACCGATAATCTGCGAAAAAAATGGAGCTCCTCCACCTCCTCCCTGAACTGCTCCCAGTCAAAAACAACCAGTCAGAGCCAGGAGGAGGGTCTTAGCACTGTCAATCACTCCTGGTGTATGCTGCTCAATGTAGTTGTGTGCGACACTTCAAGATTTGGTATCGATCCTATGCCAAGTAAACACAGGGCCACTATCACCGATACTGATACCAATACTTTTTAATAATTATGAAGAATTTCCATGAAGTTTAACTGGTTTGAGATTTTTTTCCTTTGGATCATTAATTAGTTAAAACCCAGGATAGAATTGGGCAAAGTTTATATGTAAGTAGAAAATACTTTATCAAAATAAAAGTTATTGTTCTGAAACAATAGAATAAAACAATTTTCCCCATACATTGATGTCTGGAATTTTTTTTTCATAAATTAAGTGTACAAAATCATCACTCAAGAACAAATGCAAACTTTTTTCCAGGTAGATTTTTCAGAAAGTATAATAAAAAAATTTAATAAAAAATGTCCCTTCATTCACTAATTTTCTACAAATTTAAATTTGATTTAAATGTTTCATAGCAAAATCCTTTTTTTTCCCAAATAAAATATGTTATGCATCACATGACAGTATAACAAAACACTGTGGGGAGGGGAGGAGCAAAGTGCTCTGTGCTGTGACAGGAGCGACACTTAGACAGTCAGCCTGCATCTTTGATGAAACCGCAGCACTGCATACAGGAGAGAAACTGAAGCCAAAGTATCGATCTCATTACACTGATATTGATCAATACCAATACCAACGTTGGCATCCATATTATCGATATCAGGATCAATCTGCCCACCACTAGCTCAATGTACTAATGGCGGAGAAACAACTTACTTACTTCTCTGCTGTTACCATTGGTGGTGGCCATGGTAACTTCCGGGTTCTAGCAAGAAATATTTCTCACCCCAGCACTAACGCTAATGCTAATTAGTAAGCTAATACTAACCACTAAATGCCGCTCCCACTTGTTAATTGAGTGATGGGGCCTAAGACATAACCAGAAAGCAGTAATCAGTTTTTTTGGACGTGTAGTTACATTTCTCGAGGTGCATGTCAGGTTTGCTTCAGAGAGGATTTTCAGTTATACACAAAGGATCAATGCAGAACTCTAAATCAGGCCTTATTAGATCGATAGAATGATCATTTTTGCATATAATCCAGAAAAGTTACATTTATACATCACGCATTTAATGTGTCCCAGAGTGCCGTTTCCTTCCATTGTGTTTGCAGAAATCACATAAAAAAATACACAACAAAAACATAATCCAGATTCCTCAGCTGCTAAAAGCATTTCCTACATTTGAATATCAGCCACCATATTGTGAGCATAAACTATCACGTTTTTAATGCAACAATAGGAAGTGACATCATCTTGCTGGGAACTGTAGTATTTTATTCTTGAAGGCCTCTCATAGCTCTACTGGTGCTGAAAACTAATGTTTGACTATGGCTTTCTGAATACAAGTAGGGCTGCAACTATCAATTATTTTAGTAATCAAGTATTCAATTGATTACTCCGTCAATTCATCAAGTAATTGGATAAGAAATGATTTTTCATTTTAACAATTCATCAGCATATTTTAACTTCCGTACTGCAGATGTTTCTCTGGGTGAAACAAACAGGGTGGATGGAGCAGCTACAAAGTTCTCTGTTCTTCATGTTGCTGATCAGGTGGTTGATAAAAAACATTTTGATGGAGCCCCTCTGTACCGAACGATTGCTAGTGCTAATGGCAGCCCCCCTTTCCCCAGTACACTGTGGTTATTGATCTGTTCTGGTGGCTACAGCTGACGTAAAGAAAAAAATAACAGCTGACATCCTCTGCACAACACGCGCGCACATTCAAACATGCGCACTCACAGCACAGAGAAGTAGGGGCATGAAAAAACATCTCAGCGATCCACTCGTGTTAAAGGGTCGTTTTTGTTTTTTTTGGAAATGCTCCGCTTACACGGAGACACCTGAGCTGCAGAGCTGAAACCAAACATCAATGCAACAAATTTGTGTCGAGGATTTTTAATAATCGAATTGCGTTATTCCAAGAATCGTTGCAGCCCTAAAACTTGCATTAAATTTTTAGTTTGTGTATCAAATACATGAAGGTTGGTATTTACCTTTTGTTCTGGCTTTTGTAAGTTATAAGTTACACCGTGTGCAGTTTTTGTAAAATTGCCCTAGAACTCCCTCCAGTGGTTGTTTTGTAGCATTGTTTGTGGTTACAAAAATACAGGACGTAGACAGATTCAAGATGGCGGAATGTAATGCCGAATGTTCGTGAATTAGGCTAATATCAATCGTGAAATGTTGTTGTTTTGGACAAGATTTGTTCTTTTAGGATGGTCGAAAGTGGACAATGGTCAGAGGCCATTCTTCAATAAAGCAGCAAAAAACGGAAAGAGAAGTTTCTTTATTGGAGCATCGTTATCTGGCTGTCTAGCTGGTGAAAAACAGGAAACTCAAAGGCGAGGACAGCACAGTAAAAGAACATCAGCGCAGCAGGCAACAACCACAAGGAGATATATAGCGCAGCAACCATGAGTCTGCAGTCAGGTAAATCAGATGACATGGAGAACAAGGACAATGCAAGCAACACAGACACACGCTGTAAGTCTGCACGCTCACATTCATCCAAACGTTCATCGACAAGTTCTGCAGCATTAAAAGCACGAGCAAAAGTGGAGGCTGCACGTGCACAACTGGCTTATTCGGAAAAGGAGGCAGCCATAATGAAGCAGAAAACTGAACTTGAGGCTAATTTGCATATTTTGAGTTCTCAGAAGGCTGTTGCGGCTGCAGAAGCAGAAGTTGCAGTTTATGAAGAGGAGGAGGGACTCTCAAAAATTGAACAGGACTATCCATTAGTGGGACCATCCACCAGCCCGGAACAGCGTACTGCAGAGTATGTACAAAAACACTCAGATATTTGTGTTGAAGGATTCACATTGCAAGTAGATCCTCTCGCCTGTCACAAGGCTGCACGTGAACAATGTGAAAAGGCCATGAATGCAGAAATAGATTATCACAGCTCACACAGTGCAGAAGAGAATAAGGTTAAAGTGGAGCACCTAGCACAACACAGAGAAAGACTGAGTCCACCCAAACTGTATCCATTTGGCACTCCTCAAGCAGCTATAGAGACACAGGGTGTACAGGAGATTGCGAAGTACCTCACACGGAGGGAAATGTTAAGTACAGGACTTTTGCAGTTTGACGACCAGCCAGAGAACTACTGGGCTTGGAAGGCATCATTTCAAAATGCTATTAAAGACTTGCATGTTACAGCCCAAGAAGAGCTAGATTTAATAGTCAAATGGCTTGGAGCTGAGTCTGGTCAGCAGGCACAGAGAATCCGCTCAGTCCACGTCTTTAATCCAACTGCAGCACTGGAGCTTGTGTGGCAAAGACTCGAGGAGTGTTATGGTTCTCCTGAAGTAGTGGAAAATGCACTGTTAAAAAAGACTGAACAGTTTCCCAAACTCAACAACAGAGATCACGCAAAGTTAAGAGAGCTGGGTGACATTCTGCAGGAAATTGAATGTGCAAAAGATGGAGGATACCTACCAGGCCTCTCATATTTGGACACGGCTCGTGGAGTCAATCCCATCGTGGAGAAGTTGCCCTATGGACTACAGGAAAAATGGATTGCAACAGGGGCAAAGTACAAAGAAGAACACAAAGTTACCTTTCCCCCTTTCAGTGTCTTTTCGGGGTTTGTAAGACAACAAGCCAAAATAAAAAATGACCCAAGTTTTGTCATCACACCTCCTGCCAACGCAAGCATCAAAAAAGAGAAGAGCTTCAAAGGCAACAACAGGCAAGTGATTAGTGTACACAAAACAGATACCAGTCCAGCTCAAACTAGTTACAGTAAACCTATAGAAAGCCCTGATAAGCTTTGTCCTATACATAAGAAACCTCATCCACTTAAGAAGTGCAAAAGTTTCAGAGCGAAACCCATAGATGAGCGCAAGTCTTTTTTAAAAGAGAACAGAATCTGTTTTAAATGCTGTGGCTCTACTCAGCATCTAGCAAGGGACTGCAGTGTGCAAATAAAGTGTATGGACTGTGGCAGCGACAGACATTTAGCAGCGCTACATCCAGGTCCACCTCTTGCACCAGCTGAAAGCTCTGAAGCTGAGAAAGAGAATGGCGGGGAGACGCAAACTAGTGAAAGCGTCTCAGTCGTTTCTAAATGCACAGAAGTGTGTGGCGATGTAGACATCCCATATTCATGTTCAAAAATAAGTCCTGTATTAGTCTATCCAGATGGGAAAAGAGAACAGGCAAGGAAGATGTACGCAGTGCTTGACGAACAAAGTAACAAGTCACTAGCTAAGTCTCAGTTTTTTGAGCTTTTTAAGATTAAGACACACTCAGACACTTACAAGCTCAGGACATGCTCAGGACTGTCAGATAACGTTGGCAGAACAGCATTAAACTTTATGATTGAGTCAATAGATGGTAGAGTAAAGCTCCCACTCCCAAACCTGATTGAGTGTGACATGATTCCGGATGACAGAAGAGAGATTCCATCTCCACAAGTTGCTATGAAGTTCCCACACTTACAGAAGATAGCTGAGAAGGTGCCACCTGTGGAAAAACGAGTACCTATTCTTTTGCTCTTGGGGAGAGACATTATACAAGTCCATAAAGTCAGAGCGAGAATCAATGGGCCATATGGTGCACCCTATGCACAGCGATTAGACTTAGGCTGGGTTATAGTTGGGGAAGCTTGCATGGGGAAGACGCATAAACCGCTTAATGTGAATGTGCTCAAAACACATGTTCTTCAGAATGGACGTGCTTCTTACCTGTGCCCATGCCCTAACATGTTTCAAATCAAAGAGTCAAGTGGTTGCAACTACCAGCTTAACACCATACCTGCCCCCCAAAAGGACAGTGAAAACATGAATAACATTCAGCTGGGAGAAACAGTGTTTAATAGGACAAAAGATGATGACAAACCAGCACTGTCAGCAGAGGATAAAAACTTTATTGACATTATGGAAAAGGAAGTGTATCAAAATGAGAGGAATAGCTGGGTGGCACCTTTGCCATTCCGCTCTCCTAGACCAGAGCTTCCAAGTAACAGAGAGCAAGCGCTCAAACGCCTCCAGTCCCTCAGAAAAACACTGGACAGGAACCCCAGGATGAAAAGACAATACACAGAGTTTATCCAAAACATGCTGGACAATGACCACGCAGAGGTCGCTCCACCTTTGGACTCAGACAAAGAACACTGGTACTTACCATCCTTTGGTGTGTACCACCCACAAAAACCTGACCAACTGAGAGTAGTTTTTGACTCAAGTGCAGAGTTCGAAGGACTGTCCCTTAACAAAGTCTTATTAAGTGGACCCGACCTAAACAACACTTTACTAGGTGTCCTTATGCGTTTTAGAAAAGAGCCTGTAGCATTTTCAGCTGATGTGCAACAAATGTTTTATTGTTTTGAAGTGAGAGAAGATCATAGGGATTATTTGAGATTCCTTTGGTATGAGAATAACGATACTAGCAAAGGCATTTGTGACTACAGAATGAAGGTTCATGTCTTTGGGAACAGTCCGTCCCCAGCTGTGGCTATTTACTGTATGAGGCGTGCTGCAGTCGAGGGAGAAGAAGAGTATGGACATGAGGCAAAGCAATTCATAATGAGACATTTTTATGTTGATGACGGCCTTGCATCCACAGCAACAGGAGAAGAAGCTGTTGAGATACTCACGAATGCACAAAACATGCTGGCTCAGTCAAATTTAAAGCTACACAAAATAGCTTGTAATGACCACAAGGTAGTGGAAGCATTCCCTGCTGTTGAAAGAGCCAAGGATCTAAAAGACCTGGATTTGAAGCTGGACAACATACCCCTGCAAAGGAGCTTGGGGGTGCTGTGGGATCTTAAAAGTGACTGTTTTACTTTTCATGTAACCACTGAGCAAAAGCCATTCACCAGGAGAGGTGTCTTGGCCATCGTTAACAGTTTATATGACCCACTAGGTTTTGTTTCACCCATCACAATGCAGGGAAAAGCTCTTCTTCGTGACCTATCCACAGAGCAGAAGGATTGGGATGAACCACTTCCCGCAGAAAGAGAAGATGGATGGAATAAATGGAGAAATTCACTGAAAGATCTTGAGCAGCTACAAATACCAAGGGCTTACCTACCGTTCTCTCAGGCCGCTGCTGTGAAGAAAGAATTGTGCATATTTTCAGATGCCTCAACCATGGCCATAGGAGCAGTAGCCTATCTAAGAGCTCTAGATAGCAAAGGTCAGTGGCACACGGGGTTCATCATGGGCAAGTCCAAAGTAGCCCCCCAACCAGCTCATACTGTTCCTAGATTGGAGTTATGTGCAGCAGTTTTAGCTGTGGAGATGTGCGAACTCATTAAAGATGAGATGGACATTGAAGTAAACACTATCAGATTTTTCACAGATAGCAAAATCGTTCTTGGTTACATACATAACAACACAAAGAGATTCTACACTTACGTGGCTAACCGAGTGATTAGAATCAGGAAGACCACACATCCAACACAGTGGTTTCACATATCCACTAGTGACAATCCGGCAGACATAGCCACTAGACCAATTGCAGCTTCCACATTAGCTTCCACAAACTGGTTTAGTGGTCCTTCTTTTTTGGCACATGACATAGAGCCATCACATTGTGATAGTTTTACTCTCATCAACCCTGACGCAGATGCAGAGATCAGACCTGATGTAAAAACCCTCGTTACCAAAACCTCAGTAGCACAGCTAGAGCCATGTCGTTTTGAAAGATTTTCTCATTGGATGAGATTGTGTTGCACTGTCGCATCACTAAAACGTGTGGCAGCATCATTCAAGAAAACAGACACAGAAAGTAAAGGCTGGATGTGTTTTCGTGATAGTAACACTGCAGAGGAAGTGTCCAAAGCAGCCAAGTTTATCATTCGCGCAGTACAGAGTGAAACATTCAAAGAGGAGTACAGGTGCATGAAAGCAAATCAGCCACTTCCAAAACAAAGTTGTCTCCAAAAGTTGAACCCTGTCATTGATGAAGATGAACTCCTCAGAATAGGAGGACGCTTGGCACCTGCTGACCTAACAAAAGAGGAGAAACACCCACTCATTATTCCAAAGGCTCATCATATAGCTGTCCTTCTTATTAGATACTATCATGAAAAAGTAGCGCATCAAGGGCGCCTCATAACAGAAGGAGCACTCAGAGGAGCTGGCTTTTGGATTATTGGCAGTAAACGGCTCATTTCTTCTGTCATTCACAAATGTATTCTTTGTCGAAAACTCAGAGGACAAATGCAGACTCAAAAGATGGCAGATTTACCCATTGATAGGCTGACACCCATGCCACCATTCACTAGTGTTGGACTGGACGTCTTTGGGCCCTGGACAGTCACCACACGTCGCACCAGAGGAGGGAGTGCAGACAGTAAACGCTGGGCTGTACTTTTCTCCTGCATGTCCACAAGAGCAGTGCACATTGAGCTCATTGAATCAATGTCGACGTCAAGTTTCATCAATGCTCTAAGAAGATTCTTTTGCATCCGTGGTCCTGCTCAAATGCTTCGCTCTGATAGAGGGACTAATTTTATTGGAGCATGTAATGAGCTGCAAATTGATCACAAGGACACAGAACTGAATGCTTACCTGCTGGAGAAAGTATGCACATGGCTGTTCAACTCCCCACACTCTTCACACATGGGAGGATCATGGGAGCGACTCATTGGAGTTGCGAGGCGCATCCTGGATGGGATTCTTTTGAAGGCCGCACATATCCAACTCACACATGAAGTGTTGAGTACATTCATGGCAGAAGTAATGGCAATAATGAACGCAAGACCACTTGTACCAATCTCAACAGATCCAGACAAACCAAACCTTCTCACACCGGCAATGCTTCTCACCCAGAAGACCAATGCATTATCTGCACCAACAGGAAGCTTTGCACCACCAGACCTCTACTCAAAGCAATGGAAACAAGTACAGTGTCTGGCAGACTGTTTTTGGAAACAATGGAAAAGTGAATACCTATCGACTCTACAGCAACGGAGAAAATGGACTGATGATAAACCGAACATTAAAGTTGGTGACATTGTGTTATTGAAAGATGCTCTCACACACAGAAACAACTGGTCCATGGGAAAGGTTGTAAGAACATTTGAGAGTAAGGATAATAAGGTTCGAAAAGCAGAAGTAAAAACTGTGAAAGATGGAAATGAAAAAGTGTTTTTAAGACCCATTGCTGACATAGTTTTGCTTTTGTCAGAGGAAAATTAAGAGTGCTATAACTGTAAACAGTGTAAAATGTTTATTAGAAAATGTTAATTGTAGTGGCACAATTGTATTGTACCAGGCGGGGAATGTTCTGGCTTTTGTAAGTTATAAGTTACACCGTGTGCAGGTTTTGTAAAATTGCCCTAGAACTCCCTCCAGTGGTTGTTTTGTAGCATTGTTTGTGGTTACAAAAATACAGGAAGTAGACAGATTCAAGATGGCGGAATGTAATGCCGAATGTTCGTGAATTAGGCTAATATCAATCGTGAAATGTTGTTGTTTTGGACAAGATTTGTTCTTTTAGGATGGTCGAAAGTGGACAATGGTCAGAGGCCATTCTTCAATAAAGCAGCAAAAAAACGGAAAGAGAAGTTTCTTTATTGGAGCATCGTTATCTGGCTGTCTAGCTGGTGAAAAACAGGAAACTCAAAGGCGAGGACAGCACACCTTTCATGCTGGGATTTTTTGGTTGAATCGGAAGCCTGAAATTTTCCTTTGATCTTCATTTTCCTTCTTACTTCTCTTCGTGTTCATGCGGTTATTTCGATTTATGCAGCACACGCGTGACCATAGTGAGATCAAACGTACACACTGTGAATGAAACTGTCCGTGCTCTGTGGTAGACTGCAAACTGCGGTGAAATGATACAGGCGTAAGCAGCGATAATAGCAGCGACCTAGCCGGGGCGGAGTCTGTGAGGTGCGCTCCTTTGAGAGGCAGAGGAGCACAATCTTTGTTGGATTTGAATCAGTACGTTTTGCATCCAATAAAAGCAAAGATGTTAACAAATAAATTGGACAGTATTCTGGCAATTTAGTGATATTTCCACAGCTGTGGTCTTGACTGGTCTTGAAATAAAATCCCGAGTCCGCAAGGTCCGAGTCCATGACAAGACCGAGACCATCAAAAAGCGGTCTCGAGACCGGTCTCGAGACCAAGACCGATCTCGAGTACTACAACACTAGTGACTGCCTAGGTGCCATCTGCTGGAGGGGATGCTGCTGCAGCAATAAAGAAAGGAGTCTGTCTGCTGCAGCTACATGTTTTGCTTACACTGTGCAGACAGTAGATCTCCTTTATTTGTCCTGTCCTAGATATTCAAAATATTTGCAGAGTCCTGTAGAAGCTGATGCGAAGAACCTTCACTCACATCTTCACCACTCGCTGAAGAATCTAAGCTTAGCAAATTACTTGGGTTTTCGATCCCTGCTGTCTTTGTTGCCATTATTATATTATATTGTTGTTACTGAATGTTACAGGTTCACTTTGTTACTAATTACAGTAAATGTAATTCAGTCAAAAATGACTTTTTCTTGTCTACTCTATATGAAGTAGGATGAGCCAACAGACTTAATGCAGTGGTTTAACAGTGAACGTGTACTGTATGTTTGAATACAACTACAACTCAGGCAAAGACAGCAGCACAGCAACTTTGGTACAGCTTAAAGCAGGTGAGTTCTGCAGGTGTGTTACATCATGTTTTTCAGCTCACCCGGGCCACTAAAATAGTTTCCACCAACACAAAGCGCTTCCGTTATCTCTGGGATGTGTATTTGCATGTGCAGTTCTTTTATTTGCATTTACACATTAACTGCTTTGCCCATCTTAATAGCCCAGCCTCTTTATATGATATCATTATTACCATCACGTGTTTATAAACATGATACCTGGAAAAGTTTTGAATAAATATTGATCAAACTTCGTAGAGTGTTGAGTGAAGTTGTGGTAACAGTCCATTACAATTTATCTGATATCCACCAATGTGTTCAAGGTCAAATTAATGGTCTTAAAAAAAAAAAGCCTGATAACTTAGGTACCATCATTCTCACAATTGTGGTGAACATCACTGACATATAGAAAGTGCAGTATAAACTAGGGATGGCACGATACCACTTTTTTATGTCCGATACCGATACCGATATTTTACATTTGGATATCGGCCGATACCGATATAAATCCGATACTTAAAATTGATCCAGGCATTTAAAAACATTACAATAAATTAAAAAAAGAAGTCAACAGTCTCTCACACAACAAAATCAAAGTCTTTTAGTTGTCCCACATACAAAACTAAGGAACAGGGCGGACAGAGCTTTTTTAGGCAGTGGCACCAAAGCTCTGGAACTGTTTACCACTCCAGCTCCATTTAGCTGACTCTGTGGCATCATTTAAAAAATAGTTGAAAACTTTTCTGTTTAACCAGGCTTTCTGGTTTCTGACTTTATTTTTATTCTTTTTCATTTTAATATGTAATGTTATTATGTTTTTAACATAGTGTTTTTCTGGGGGTGGGGGGGGGGGGGGGGGGTGATATTGTGTTTTAATTATTGTACAGCACTTTTCTGTCTGTGAAAAACGCTTTATAAATAAACTTTACTTACAACAATAACTATCACCTGAATCCTGTTGCTTCTGTGTGAGAAGGTGATCCTTATGGCATGTTGCAAATTTCATTAGGGCTGCAACTATCGATTATTTTAGCAATTGCATATTCTATTTATATTGATTACGCAAGTAACTGGATAAGAAATACTATTTTCATATTAACAGTTCATCTGCATATTTTAACTTCTGTACTGCAGTTTTTCCCTGTGTGAAACAAACAGGGTGGATGGAGCAGCTACAAAGTTCTCTTTTCTTCACTTACTGATCAGGTGGTTGATGAAGGATCTCCAGCTGTTTCCTGGTACAGGTTTAATGGAGGTTACAGGGACGAAAAGGCTTCTTTTGGACACTAGAAAAACATTTCCTTCTGCTCCATCTGAGCTCGCCGGCTCCGCCTCTTTGCTTGTGCAGACAGACTGCACGTAAATCAGCTGATTGCTGCTATTGCGTCATCAGTGTTTATGTTGAAAAACTGGGGGCTGCGTGAGCACAATCTTGTAATGCTTTATATTACAAGCATTCTCCTAAATACGTTTCTACTGCAGGTCTATATTTAGTCACTAATCAGGGATTAAAGTAGCAAAAATATTTTGACGGGGAAGGGGTCCTTCTGTACCAGACGGTCACCAGTGCTAATAGCTGCGCTCGCTAGCAGTATGTCCGGGAGCTGAAATAGAGAAAAAAATAACCGCTGATTCTCAGCACAGCGAGCACAACACACAAACAAGGCAGAGAGCGGTGGAGGCGGAAAAACATGTCAGCGATGATCGCTCAGTGTCAAAGGGAATCCGTTGCAGCGACAGAGCATCTGAGGGGGTTGTTTGCTGATCCACTCCATTCCAGTAGGTGGTGGTAATGTAGCTCTAACCTGGTTTGGTCAACCGCAAATCACCAAGAAGAAGAAGACGACGGAGCCCTGCAATACAGCTAATGTATCGGATTACATTTTTTTATTTCTTTCCGATATCCGATCCAGTAATTTAGGCCAGTATCGGACCGATACCGATACTGAATATCGGATCGGCGCATCCCTAGTATAAATATTTAAAATATGTCACATTTGACCTCTGACCTATTCAAGTTTGATTAATCTGAAGGTCAACGTGATAACAACACTCTGTGGAGCTGTTTCATTTTATTATGACTTTGTGTACCGAGTATTTTTTATTTTAGTTTTTTGTTAGAAAACAAAATAAGCTCAAAAAGTTTTAACTTGATATTTTTTACTAAACATTTAAATTAATTTTAATAAACAGTTAAATACATGTGCAACACATGTATTATATCAACATAAATTAAAATAAGTATGTCAAGTATGTGAAAAATTGGTTCTAAAGCAGTAAATAAATGCCTCCACTTTGCACTGTTTTTACTAGACTACAAACTTCTTAAAGTATATTAGAACAAAATACTGTACTATTCTCTTAAATACTGCCCAGAGACTGTTGGAAGTTTGTGCTCTTGCAAACAGAGAAAGCTCTCTTTTCCTACTCTTTTAAGGCTTAAAGCCAAAGAGACGGATAATGCCATCCCACCAAGCCCTGAAGCTAAACTGCCAGCCTGTTTGAGTTTAAGGAGTGGTTTCATTCCCTGACATAAAAACAGGAATTTTTATTTCTGAAGATTCCAGTCAAACAATAACACTGTTAGTTGTTGCTGTGTTATACTGTGTATAAAGTGTTATATCCTGATTTTTGTGCCTCAAAGACAGAGAAATGTTTTTCTTTTCAAACATTTCTTCAGACCTTTGTGCTTTTGTGTAATGTATGTGTGAGTAGATAATGCACTTCCTGAAGAAAATGCAGTTTGAATGCTGAAAGTAGAATAATTTGAGTTGAATTGTTAACTTTTGAAATTGTTTAAATATTTAGGAAATGTGTTGAAGCTGCTGAATTACACTGAATCATTCTCCTGCAAATAAGTACAGAAAGTTCACACACAAAGATGCAGAAGTCTGCTAATATTTAATCTGCATCCGATGATAAACTTAAACAGAGCATTGCTAAAGAGAAAAAGTTGCAGTGACAGGTGATTCCATGCAAGTACATCTTAAAAATTAAATGGTAGTGCAGAAAGTTGTAGGAAGAATGAATATAATACAGTGGATGATCCACTCCACACAGCTGCTGGCGCCTAACCCTCACCTTCATCAACTGACACCAGCTGCCCTGATATGAACCAACTGTCTGCTGAAGAGAGATCCACCAATGAAAATCCACCAGACGTGCAATCTTCCAATCAGAATAATCCCGCAAAATTTAAATGCTCCAATTGGAAACACCTGTCCAAATTTGAATGGTGTCTGTAAATGAATGTATGTGGAAGCAGAGCTGCAGGAGGGGGAGGCTGAATGAGGATTTGACCATTCTCTCCATTGAAATACACTGTATTTGATAAACGTTAGAAATGAGAAATGTTCAAGCAGACACGTCCAAAAGAAGGTGAATCTAATGGTGATTGAACAATTTTTCTGAATTGAACTGCTGTGCTGAAGAAATACATGAAATATAAATAAAGATTCAGATCTCTGTGCTGTGACTCGGCATTCACATTAATTACATTTACAAATGTCACTGTGCTGCTCACAAAAGCAAAATCTGAAAAGAAAAAATTATTTTTTTTCACAGAGGACCAAACAGTGTGTTGAATAGTATAATGTACAATAATTTAGATCTAACTTTAAATGTAATGCACTCACATTTATATGGAGCTTATCTAGTCTTACTCACAGTGCTTTTCACTAAGAAATGTGATCCAAGCTTTCCATTTAAATAAAAGCTGAACAGCTACAAACATTACTGACTTTTGTGTTTGCAGCATTGTTTTGTCTATGTTTTATTATAAAAGCATGAAATAATTAGAATAAGAAACAAAACTTACCGTTTATCCAAACAATGAAGAAGAAGAGGCCTCTGCCCTCTGCACTGGGAAATGAAAAACTGAAACGCGTGAGCTCCTCCTGTGAATGAAAGACTCCTCCTCTAGGGAGCAGGATTTTCACAATAAGATGTCTTGTTGTTAATGTCGACAATATCCGCCAACCTCCAGTACTCCAACTGTTCTATGTGGCTTATTAACCATACCAGTGAACCACTACATCATACATCAAAAAAAACTGAAGCCCAAACACAAGCTAATTAATATAATGATCACAATATGAATAAATTAGGGATTTCAAGGTGAATGTTAACAGTTTGGTGAGTCTTTGCAGTTACAGTTGGATCAATTAATACAGTTAATAAAGCAGGAGCAAAGTTTCAACACATGTTATTAGACGTGCAGATTTCAAGAGTGATCTGGCAAAGGAGGCAGAAACTGCAACAAATCTAACACAACAGTTACATGAAGATATTTTATTTTATTAAAATGCAGAATTTTTATTTCTGAAGATTCCAGTCAAACAATAACACTGTAAGTTGTTCCTGTGTTACAGTGTGTTTATAGTGTTATTAGTGTTATATCCTGATTCTTTATGCCTCAAAGACAAAGAAAACACGTTATTCTTTTCAGGCATTCCCTCAGACCTTTGTGCTTTTGTATACATATAACACATATACATATCCAGCTGCTGGATGTGAATAAAATACACTTCATTCTGGTGAGATCCATTAATAAGTAAACATTAATGCATCATTTCATGGTTAAATAATATCTCTCACACTGGCCATCACTAGTTGTTCTGTCCTCATCAGGTGCCCATTTACTTGACTAGACAGACAGCTAACGATGGAATGGATTTCTGAGGCCGAAGTAGGTTTTGAAAGTTTATTCCAATCTTCAGATACACGAAATCCTTCCTTGGGATTCGTAAAACTAAATAAACAAACAGAAATGTACATAAAAGTGTGTTTGCTTCATCCTTCTACATACATTCATTGTAGCATACAAATTACATGCGGAAATGAACATGCTAGTTAGCTTGCTAGCTCTACATGACTTGCAGAAAATCTTCAGACATATTATCTACCCACAAACAATATATTGCCATTAATTTCACTACAAATTAACTTAAGATGCATGAAAGCATACATTGGTCCTTAATACACAAAATTACAAACAATATTAACTTACAAGCAAAGCCTTTCCAAGGGCAAGAACGACCTACAATAATGAACGCCTCTTCACCTTAGCATGCTCTGACCCAACTGACGTAATGAACTTCTTAGTCTAGCTAGATATGACGTCACAGGAAGTTACATCAACTGAAGGTAAGTGTCAAAATAAAATGCAGGCTTAACAATGAATATTCCCCCACTAGAAAGGTGGCGCTAAACCCCCAAAAAGTTCCAATGCCATGACACTCCCCGCCTGGTATTGTGAGATACCACTACAATTGCAACTATATTACATAAACACACAATTAAGTTTCTATACACAGTCCTGTGACTCTCAGTTGTCGCGGGACATGAGAAGCACTGTTTCAGATACAGGCCTCTGGTAGGTCTTAGCTGCTCCATTCTTGAAGATCTTGACCTCGACTTTTCTGACTTTACCATCTTTGTCTGGAAAGGTGTTGTTGATAAGCCCCATTGGCCATTCGTTGCGATTCACTTGCTGGTTTTTCAGCAGCACCAAATCCCCTACTTGAAGGTTTGGACGGTCGGCTTGCCACTTTCCCCGGCTCTGAAGCGTCCCAAGATACTCCCGCCTCCATCTTTTCCAAAACACGTCTGCAAGGTGCTGCACCTGCCTCCATTGCTGCCTGTGCAGATCTTTTCCGTCGAAACCTCCTGGGGGAGGAGGAGGAGTGTAGACCTTTTGGGTAAGGAGCATCGCTGGCGTGAGCAGGAAAGGTGAGTCTGGGTCTGTCGTGATAGGGGACAGTGGTCTGGCATTGATTATGGCTGTTATCTCTGCCATGAGAGTAGAGAGCACTTCATGTGTCAATCGAACCTGGCTGGACTGGAGAAGTATCGCATCTAGGATGCGTCTGGATATCCCTATCATTCTCTCCCAGCTGCCTCCCATGTGGGAGGAATGAGGTGGGTTGAAAACCCACGTGCAACCTTCTTCTCCTAGGTACCTTCTGATGTTGGACAGGTTCGGGTCTGTCTGCAGGAACCCCAGCTCCCGACAAGCACCAACAAAATTGGTACCACAGTCTGACCGAATCTGCTTGGCAGGTCCACGCAAGCTGATGAACCTCCGGAAGGCATTAATGAAACTTGAGGAGTCCATTGACTCAATCAGCTCAATGTGGATGGCGCGTGTACTGAGACACGTGAAAAGGACAGCCCACCGCTTGCTGTTTGCCTGGCCTCCCCTGATGTGCCGTGTGACAACTGGCCAAGGACCAAATACGTCTAGGCCCACAAAGGTAAAGGGGGGTTCCATGCTCAAGCGATCGGGTGGTAGGTCTGCCATCCGCTGAGTGTTTGCTTTGCCTCTGAGTTTTCTGCAGGTGATGCAGTTGTGCAGGACATGATTGATCAATCTTCTTGCTCCAATGATCCAATATCCAGCAAATCGCACTGCTCCTTCTGTGAAAACTCGACCCTGGTGCATCACTCGCTGGTGATGGTGCTCTATGAGAAGTTTTGCCACGTGACCCCCTGGAAGAACAAGAGGATGTTTCTCTTTGTATTGCAGATCGCCATGTCTGAGCCGTCCTCCTATTCTCAGCATTCCTTCTTCATCACAGTAGGGACTGAGCTTGTGCAGAGGACTGTGTATGGGGATGTCTTTCCCACCGGCTATGCAGGTAAGTTCCTCCTTGAAGGTCTCCTTTTGTACACTTTTGATGATTACTTCTCCTGCTTTTGCCAGCTCTTCAACGCTGCGTGGCCGTTTACAGTAATGCCATGAACAGCATGTCTGATCCTTGGTTCTGTTCTTGACAGATTGGACAATGTGGACTAGCAAGCTCATGGCCCTGATCAGCTTCTTCCATGAAGAAAACCGTTCAAATCTCTGACATCCAAGCTGAGGCCACTTGATGAGCAGGTGAGTGGCAGTTACTCGTACCACTGCATCTGAATCAGGGTCAATGAGTTCATAGGCTTCTGTGTCCGGGTCTCTGCTAGCTTGTGACAAGAAGGCAGGCCCCTTGAGCCAGGTGCTGTCACTCAACATGGTTGCAGACACAACCCGAGTACCTATGTCAGCTGGGTTACAGTTTGTGGAGACATAGTGCCACTGCTTGGGTCCTGACGATCTTCTGATACGTTGCACCCTGTTGCCAACATATACATAGAACCTCCTGGTCTGGTTACTAATGTATCCAAGGACTACACGACTGTCTGTGTAGAATTCAACAGTATCCAGATCGATGTCCAATTCACTGGCGATGACCTCTGCAATTTCCACGGCTAGAACGGCAGCATTCAGTTCTAACCTGGGGATGGTGAGCGCAGACTGTGGAGCTAGTTTAGCTTTGCCCAGTACAAATCCGACATGGGGCTTCTCTTCTGCATCAATGACCTTGAGATAGGCGACAGCTGCAATAGCTTTCACTGAAGCGTCTGAGAAAACATGTAGCTCTTTCCTTGTAGCCATTGAAACTGAAGTAGCAACATAAGGTCTTCGAATCTGTAACTGCTGAAAATCACTGAGAGAATCTTTCCATGCGTTCCATTCAGCTTCCCTGTCTGCAGGAAGAGGAGAGTCCCAATCCAAAGCCTTGCTTGAGAGCTCTCTGAGCAGCATCTTTCCCTGAATTGTGACTGGCGCAGCAAACCCCAGTGGATCGAATAGTCCGTTGATGGTGGCTAGGACACCTCTCCGTGTGTAAGGTTTGACTGTCGGTCACTTGAAAGGTGAAAGTGTCATTAGTTAAGACCCACCTTAGGCCTAGGCTTCGCTGAATAGGTGTTGCATCAGCATCTAGGTTGAGTTCTCGTCTACAGGAAATGCTTCCATGACTTCCTTGCAGCTGGATGCCACTTTGTGGAGATGGATGTTGGCGCTGGTGAGGTCGGCAGCCGTCGTACCTGCTCCTACGCTTTGTTTGTATATATTAGGTTTAGCTCTAATTTTGGACTTTATAATTCCGCCTGCTCTGTGTCATATCACGTATGACAGACAGACTCTTTTTAATATCAGAATACAGCACTCTGGCTGTATTCTGACACCTTTTTCTCCCGACCCGACTTGGCCTCGGGAGATACTGCGTTTCCAGTGGGCCAGCTCAAACAAAGGACCCAGGTCACGGACAAGGCCCCGAGGGAAAAGAGCCGGCGTAAGAGAGAGGCTGAGGCGCAGAGTGCACCAAACGCCACTGCCGAGCATCCTGTTGGCTAATGTCCAGTCACTGGATAACAAGCTGGACGAACTCAGGGCCAGGATACAGTTTCAGAGGGACATAAGGGACTGCAACATCATCTGTCTCACGGAGACATGGCTGACCCCCCTCATACCGGACCACGCCGTACAGCCGTCGGAGTTCTTCAGTGTTCATCGCACGGACAGAACGAGTGAGTCTGGAAAATCAAGAGGAGGAGGTGTGTGCCTAATGATTAATAACAACTGGTGTGACAGTAGGAATGTTGTCCTTCTGAAACAATCATGTTCACCTAACCTGGAGCTCCTAACCCTGAAATGCCGTCCCCACTACCTGCCCCGCGAGTTTACTTCGGTCATCTTCAGTGCCGTCTATATTCCACCTCAGGCGGACACAAACACTGCACTATCCGAGCTACATGAGGCTATTTCCACCTATCAGGCTAACCAGCGTGATGCGGCTCTCATCGTAGCCGGGGACTTTAACAGTGCAAACTTGAAAAAGGTGATACCGGAATTGATTCAACACATCGACTGCCCCACCAGAGGAGAGAGGACCCTAGACCACTGCTACTCTACATTCAAAGATGGCTACAAAGCAAATCCTCTTCCGCCTTTTGGGAAGTCTGACCACACCTCTGTGCTTCTCATGCCGAAATACAAACAACGGCTCAGGCAGGAACCCCCTGCTGTGAGAGAAGTGACACGGTGGTCTGATCAAACAGAGGCCGCTCTGCAGGGTGCGTTGGATTCAACCGACTGGGACATGTTTCGCAGCAGCGCGGGCGGAGACATCGAGGAGTTTACGGAAACTGTTGTGGGATTTATTGGGAAAGTTGTTGAAGACACTTCACTTAGGAGGACCATCAGGACTTTTCCCAACCAGAAGCCGTGGGTGGATAAATCTGTCCGCGACGCCCTGAGGTCCCGCACCGTTGCCTACAACTCCGGCCTCGCCTCTGGGAACATGGAGGACTACAAGGTTGCATCATACAACGTCCGCAGAGCGGTGAAAGAGGCTAAACATCGCTACGGCCGCAGACTGGAACAGCAACTACAACAGTCTGACTCCAGGGGACTGTGGCAGGGACTACGCACCATCACGGACTACAAAGCACCACACACACACCCGGTGAGTGCCGACGTTTCTCTGGCTGATGAACTCAACATCTTCTTTGCGCGCTTTGAGTCGGGAAGCCGACAGCCCGCTGCGCTCCCGGCCGGAGGGGCGGAGACACTCACTGTGACGGAGCGCGACGTGAGGAGGGCGTTTAGACGTGTAAACACCAGGAAAGCGGCTGGATCAGACGGTATTAGTGGACGTGTCCTTAAGACCTGCGCTGACCAGCTGGCACCTGTGTTTACACTGATATTCAACCTCTCACTGAAACTGTGTGTGATTCCCACCTGCTTTAAAAAGTCCATCATAGTCCCTGTCCCAAAGAAACCACACCCCAGCAGCCCCAATGACTTCAGGCCCATAGCGCTCACCTCTGTGGTGATGAAGTGTTTTGAGAGACTCATCAAGACATTCATCACCTCCTCACTGCCCACCACCCTCGACCCACTACAGTTTGCATACCGGCCAGACAGATCCACAGATGACGCCATATCCTTCCTCCTCCACAAGACCCTTTCACACATAGACACTGGTAAGGGGAACTATGTGAGAGTGCTGTTTGTAGATTACAGCTCAGCATTCAACACCATAGTTCCCTCCAGGCTGGTCTCTAAGCTGCTGGACCTGGGCCTGGGCCCATCCCTGTGCAGGTGGGTTCACAGCTTCCTGACCAGCAGACCACAGGTGGTACGAGTGGGTCACCTCACCTCATCCTCCCTCACCCTCAACACTGGATCCCCCCAAGGCTGTGTGCTCAGCCCTCTGCTGTACTCACTGTACACCCATGACTGCGAGGCCACGTCAGAGTCCAACGTCATCATCAAGTTTGCTGACGACACTGCTGTTGTGGGACTAATCTCTCACAATGAGGAGACAGCCTACAGGAGAGAGGTCTCCCGCCTGGAGAACTGGTGCCAGGAGAACCACCTCCTGCTCAACGTCAGCAAAACAAAGGAACTGATCGTGGACTTCAGCAGGAAGCAGCAGAGGGACTACCATCCACTTGTCATAAGTGGTGCTGAGGTGGAAAGAGTGGACACTTTCAAATACCTGGGAGTGACCATCTCACAGGACCTGTCCTGGACTCATCACATAAACATCACTGTGAAAAAGGCCAGACAGCGTCTCTACCTCCTCAGGTGGCTGAGAGACTTCAAGCTCCCACTCAAGGTGCTCAGGAACTTTTACACCTGCACCATCGAGAGCATCATGCGTGGGAGCATCACCACCTGGATGGGAAACTGCACCAAGCAGGACTTCATGGCCCTAAAAAGGGTGGTTCGTTCAGCTGAACGGACCATCAGAACCACCCTCCCCAACCTGCAGGACATTTACACCAAGCAGTGCAGGCTGAGGGCCATGAAGATCCTAAAACAGCCCAGCCACCCCGGACACTCTCTCTTCTCCCTGCTCCCATCAGGCCGGCGTTACCGCTGCCTGAGGACTAAGACTGAAAGGTTGAAGAAGAGTTTTTACCCACAAGCCATCCGTCTGCTCAACTCTGAGCCCTAACTGGACCATTATTGCACAATGTAAATATTATAATTTAAAAAGTGTGTATAGTGTATAGTATATAGAGTATAGTGTATAGTGTGAATTACTTTTTTTTATTTTTATTCTTCTTATTTATATGTGTGTGTATATAAGGTTGCAGGTACAAAATACATTTCACTGTGCATTGTACTGTGTATAACTGTGCATGTGACAAATAAACACTATCTTATCTTATCTTATCTTATCTTATCTTATCTTATCTTATCTTATGGCAAGCATCTTCTGTGTCTGTTTCAATAGATTGATTGCCTCGCTGGCTGTGGGTCGTGACAGAAGCCCATCATCCACATAGAACTCCCTCTCGATGAAGCAGCGCACATCCGAGCCAAATTCCTCTTCGCCATGAGCTGCAGCACGCCGAAGTCCATACATGGCAACTGAAGGAGAAGGGCTGTTGCCAAATACATGAACCTTCATGCGATACTCACAGAGGTCATTGGCGGGATCATTGAGCTCGTGCCAGAAGAACCGCAGGAAATCTCGGTGGTCCTCCCTGACAACGAAACTGTGAAACATCTGTTCTATGTCCACAGTTACTGCAACGGCTTCACGTCTGAACCGCAACAAAACACCGACCAAGCTGTTGTTTAGGTCAGGTCCAGACAGCAGGACGTCATTGAGCGAAACGCCATGGCTCTTCGCGCTTGAGTCGAAGACCACCCTGATTTGGCCAGGTTTCTGCGGGTGATAAACCCCAAAGATGGGTAAATACCAGCACTCTTTCCCAGCTGGGAGAGGAGGAGCCCGCTCAGCGTGGTCACGATCAAAGATGTTCTGCATGAAGGTGACAAAGTGCTTCTTCATTTCAGGTCTTTTCTCCAGAGTGCGTTGGACAGAAGCCAGCCGCATGAGTGCCTGGTCGCGACTGTGAGGTAGGCGTTCACGAGGTGTTCTGAACGGAAGTGGGGCAACCCAGCTGTTTGCATTGTCCATGAACATCTCTTTATCCATAAGCTCTAGGAACAGTCTGTCTTCCACAAAAAAGTCCTATCTTGTTGTCATCTTTGGTTGTCTCAAAGACTGTTCTTCCTAGTGTACACTCGAAAGATCTGCGAATGTCTGGAATGGCTGTTTGTTCAGACAGGGACCCAAACTTCTCCTTGACATGAAACCTGTTAGGACAGGGGCTGAAGAAGGAAGGGCGTTTGTTCTCAAGGACGTTGGTGCAGTAAGTTTGAATAGCTACAGGCCTGTGAGTGCTCCCCAAGCAAACATCGCCTACAATGACCCATCCCAGGTCCACTCTCTGTGCATATGGAGCATTGTGTGGACCATTCCGCTGCTCTCTCACTTTGTGGACTCTCAGTAAGTCGCGACCCAGCAACAGGAGGATCTTGGCCTCAGGATCCAGTGGTGGGATGGAGTGAGCTATGGGTTTGAGGTGAGGGTGGTATGAAGCCGCTTCAGGAGTTGGGATCTCAGCACGGTCGCTTGGAATGTCGCTGCATTCAATCAGCGTGGGCAAGGTGAGCGTTGTAGTTCCATCTAGTGACTGCACAACGAACCCTGTGGCTCTTCTACCCGTCATCTCTGTTGTCCCAGCGCACGTACGCAGTGTGAAGGGTGAGTCTGATCCCTTGATGTTGTACATGTCAAAGAAGTCGGGTCTTGCAAGAGACCGGTTACTTTGATCATCTAGAACTGCATAAGCTCTTATCACTCTCTCAGGGTGTGCTTCAGGAAAGACTTTTACTAAGCAGATCCTGGAGCAGGACCGTGGCCTTTGACCTTCTCCACACACCTCTGTGCAGCTTGACTCGACAGTTGGTGGCGGTGTTTCTCCTGCGCTCTCCCCGCCATGCCCAGGTGATGACAGTGGCGGCCCAGGATGGAGAGCTGAGACGTGATTCTCACTATCACACTCCTTACACTTAATGACTACAGTGCACTCTTTGGCCATGTGACTTGTTGAGGAACAGCATCTAAAACAGACACCAATGTCCTTCAAAAAGGCTTTACGTTCCGCTAAGGGTTTGCTGCGGAACCCTCTGCAGCGCTTGAGAGGATGTGGCTTCTTGTGAAGGGGACATTGCTTCTCAACATCACCAGCCTTGTGGCCTGAAACCTCCCTCTTGTCTTTCTCTTGTGATATATCTGTCTTGTGGGCAGACACTAGACTCTTCTGCGGTTTCTTCGCGGTGGTGCCTTGCTTTAGGTACTCAGTGTTACCAGCTTGCAGCCTGAAACCTGGATCGTTGCGTGCTCGTGCCTCATCGCAAACGAACTCACAAAAGAAGGAAAACGGAGGGAAGGTTACACCATGAGCGGCCTTGTACCTGAAGCCCTGTGTAAGCCACCGCTCTTGGAGGTTGTATGGTAATTTCTCCACTATAGGAGCGACACCACGTGCAGTGTCCAAGTAGCTAAGGCCAGGGAGATAGCCTTCTAGCTTAGCGGCTTCTAACTCATGAAGGAGGTCGCTGAGCTCTCTCAGCTTCATTGGATCCTTGTTGGTGACCTTTGGGAAGTTCGTAAGCCTGTCGAAGAGTGACTTCTCTATAATCTCTGGAGAACCGAAGCATTCTTCCAAGCGTTCCCAAGCCTTGGTCAATCCGGTAGAGGGGTTACCTACATGCACAGCTCTTATTCTCCTAACTTGCTGTGCAGATTCTCGTCCTAACCACTTAATTAGGAGGTCCAGCTCTTCACTGGCACTCAGGTGTAATCCAACGATGGCGTTGATGAATGATGAGTTCCACGCCCAATAGTTCTCAGGAGCATCATCGAACTGCGAGAGGCCGGAGGTAATCAGATCTCTGCGTGCCAAGTATCTAGCTACATCGCTAATGTCTGGACTGTCATCTACTGGCTGTTGTGAAACACCTTTGAAAGGTGAGAACTGTCCCGCACCAGCTGTAGATTGCCATGGAGATGTGTGATGAGGTATAGTCTTGGTGGGTTGCGGTGCTGGTCTGGAAGGTTTGAACATTTTAGAAGAATGAGCTTCAACTGTGAACTCAGTAAGGCGCTGTCTTGGGGGAGACTCAGATTTCAGCACATGAGTTATTGGTGTTATGGGTTTTGCGTGTGGCTTAACATCTTCTGTTAACTGTAGCTGAACATACTGACGTGTTCTTTCTTCCACTTCTTGCAGGAGTGATTTATTATCGGCCTCTTCGGACTCCTCTGCTGCTTCAAGCGCACTAGCTTCTGCCAAGGCAGCTGCCAACTCCCTTTCATGTCTGAGTGCATTTAATCTAGCTTCAATTTGTGCTTTCTCAATCAGAATATCTGACTCCTTCTTAGCAAACTCAGCTCTTGCGCGGGCTGCCTCCACTTTAGCATGAGCTGCAGCTATGGCTCTGCTAGCTGATGATTTGTTTGACAAAGATTTACTGGTAGATGCACGAGCAACTGACCTGGTTCCCACAGTAGAGTGCTGCGCTGTCTCTTCAGCTGCTGGGTTGGGTTCTATAGTGGGGTGTTGAGATGACTCGTCAACTGCTGTTTTCCCCCCATCCATCATTCAAATATGAAGCGAGCAAGGTGTGAGCAGTGGTGACGATGATGAGAAGGAGGACGACAATCAAGGGTTACTCTCCTTGAATAGTTCTGCCCGCTGTGCTGGATGCTTTTTTACTGTTCTGTCCTCATCAGGTGCCCATTTACTTGACTAGACAGACAGCTAACGATGGAATGGATTTCTGAGGCCAAAGTAGGTTTTGAAAGTTTATTCCAATCTTCAGATACACGAAATCCTTCCTTGGGATTCGTAAAACTAAATAAACAAACAGAAATGTACATAAAAGTGTGTTTGCTTCATCCTTCTACATACATTCATTGTAGCATACAAATTACATGCGGAAATGAACATGCTAGTTAGCTTGCTAGCTCTACATGACTTGCAGAAAATCTTCAGACATATTATCTACCCACAAACAATATATTGCCATTAATTTCACTACAAATTAACTTAAGATGCATGAAAGCATACATTGGTCCTTAATACACAAAATTACAAACAATATTAACTTACAAGCAAAGCCTTTCCAAGGGCAAGAACGACCTACAATAATGAACGCCTCTTCACCTTAGCATGCTCTGACCCAACTGACGTAATGAACTTCTTAGTCTAGCTAGATATGACGTCACAGGAAGTTACATCAACTGAAGGTAAGTGTCAAAATAAAATGCAGGCTTAACAATGAATATTCCCCCACTAGAAAGGTGGCGCTAAACCCCCAAAAAGTTCCAATGCCATGACACTAGTTTCTATAATCATTCTTTAATCTGAAGAGAGCGCTGAAGAAACCAGCACAGTGCTGCTTCACTGACAGCCTTCAAGTATCAGATGTTACAAGAAAAATTAATCAACCAGAATATTTATGTATCTATTTCTGTCGTGTTGCAGCAGTGTGGCAGGCAGGGTTTGGACCCTGAAACAGAACTACTGTAGCCCAAGAGCAAATTTATTGTTTTTTATTTATTAATCAAAACATACAAACAGAGGCGTCAGCCAAACTGAAGCCAAAAATCAAACTGAGTCACAAGAAAGCATGAACCAGGGAGACACACTACCATGATGGAACAGAGGAGCACTACGAGCACTACGAGCACTACAACAATAGATACAAACATGGGATAACACAAACTAACCACAGAGTAAGAAACCTGGGAAGTACAAATAAATACCAGCACACAAGAAAGGAGACTAAGAAAATTAAACAGTAAGTGACTAAACAAGACACAGAACACACAGACTTGACACAGACACACAAGGTAACAGGAAATAAATAGAAATAAATGTAACCAAGAACAGAACTCAGAGAATTAAACTAAGAAGGCCCGAAGATAAATAAAGGCACAAACCAGTAAGTACTATAAAAGGCTCAAAACTGAAAAAACTACAATAAACTAAGAATCAAACAGAGATATCAAACAATAGAAAGTCCAAAACAGAAAATGCTGAACCATACACCTAGGACAATGTTTTCGTACAGAGGTGCTGCAGTGTCTGACTGTGGCGACAGGGGGCGCTGCACCACTGCTTTCCACAGCACTGCTGGTGCAGGGCAGGCTGCAGTCAGTGCTGTTTTGTGTCTGTAATTGTTGAAAATTAACAAATCAAATCCGAATTTGCCCATAAGTCACCATAAGTGCCAGCCTGAACTCAGAATGACTAATTTAATTTAAATATCTTATTAGATTGTTCTCCCAAATCTTGGCCATCAGAGAACAAAGAAAACAATCATTTTAAATCACACACATCAAAAATATGGGGTTAGGGTCAGTGTTAGGGTTACCACCTATGATGATTTAAACACCAGATCATTAATGAGGCATGACTAAACACAGAACACTAGTTAACATGAATGAACAGTTTCTTCAGCAACATGACTGAGCTCCAGAGAAACATACTAGTTTTGACTGGAAAAAGACCAAAAAATATTTGAATCCTGGAATTCCATCTTAGAAGGACTGAAGAGGAAGAAACATTTTTTTTTTTTTTTTTTTAATTCATGTAAGAGGAGGAGAGTTTGTCTGCTAAACTCAGCACAGAGAAACAGAAGAACCAGGGTTGGACCTTAACCTCAAACCAGGATAAAGAGGTTCAGTGAATGTGGTGTTGAAGGTGTGGAGGTGGATCAGAGTGTCAGAGGAGACTCTGTAGAAGGACAGAGTGCCAGCAGGACAGTCCACATACACTGCTACTCTGTTAGAGACAGAGGAGGAGGAGGAGGAGGAGGAGGAGATGGATGTTTGTCTGTTATTGTGCCAGACAGAGTAACCATTATCAGAACACCTCAGACTCCAGGACTGATCATTTGATCCAAATCCACACTCTGTTATGTGCCTCTTACTATTGATTTCTCTGTAACTCACTGATATATAAACTTCTCTTCTCCACTCGACCTCCCAGTAACAGCGACCAGTCAGACCATCTCTACACAGCAGCTGAGGACACTGATCAAATCTGTCTGGATGATCAGGATATGACTGAACCTTCTTCACATATGTCACCTTCCTGTTGTTGTCAGACAGTTTGAGGTTTGTGTTCACTGTGTTTGTGTCGATTGTTAGTTGACAGGAATCTGATGGAGAGAACAAACACAATCCAGCTGCAGTTATTGATCCATCATCTGTTCATTGATTGATACTTTGATGATGACTCCTGACATCAGAGATGTGAATGAGTGATGTGACAGTTTGAAGATGGTTGAATGTGTGCTGCTTTGTTTTCATCAATCACATTAAAAACACACTTACACTTCCTCAGACCTGGGATCAGCCATCGGACTCCAGCAGGCTCCACCCTGAAAGGAGGAGGGCGTTCAGAGCAGCACAGTCTCTTTCAGCATGCACAAAAAATCATGCACTCATAGGAGAATGAATTTCCATCTCTTTGATGTCTATTTATAAGTGAAGAAAAGCAATAAATGCTCTCTTGTCATGTTCAGAGTGCATACTGAGGGACAGATTTCTGAACATGTTGCGCCAGCGCAAAACTGGGTTTTGACATAAAAGAAAGCACTGCTAATATCTACAAATATTTACGACTGACCCTTTTGCATTTCTGGGAGTTCCTTTCTTAAGACACAAATTATAGGGAGGAGAATATTTGATTTACTGATATTTAAGTGCCTGCTAGAAGAGTGAGACATTTCTCCACTTGTGTCAATTTAGACAAAGACATAAAGTGATAAAACATGTAGATTGTGTAGTTTGAAGGTGTTGTTTGCATTCACATTAAACTTTAAAAACTGTTTTATTACACTCAAACAGTGAAACTATAAGACTTCTCCCATGAAATCTGCAAATCCATTTTTTTAACGAATCCAATCCAGCATAGAAAAATTGTGGTGGTACTGTTAACACCACCAGTCTCAGAGTTTACAAATAAGACGTAATCAATCGAGTATTTCCAGGTTGTTTTCTCCCTTGAAGCGATGTAGCTTGTCTTAATACAGAACACATTGTTGTACACGGAGCTACAATAGTGCCTGTCAATTACTGAAACCTGTTTCCATTATAAGGACTCTGCCAGGCTGCCCTCGTAGGCCTACATTTAGGTTTGTATGGCATATATTTAAAAGCTTTTCTAATTGCATTAGAGAGCAATTTGGGGTTAAGTATCTTGCCCAAGGATACATTGGCATGCAGTCTGGAGTAGCCAGGAATCAAACCACTGACCTTCCGATCAGTAGGTGACCTGCTCTACCTCCTGAGCTACAGCCACCCAGATACGGCCTCCTTGCTTGCAACCTGGCAATAAATTGTGCCAGAGGGTGTAGAACCCGCTTGACTGATCTCCACTCATGTGCATGACAAACACAGCCAGGAAGACACACACCATCACATCCACACCTACAGCATTTCTTCCTCGTTTAGACATCACCTGTGGCTGCAACAGGCCTCTCCATACCTGAGAGTTTCCAGTCTCAGCTGCTCCAGCAGCTTCACTCCTGCCTCTCCTGGATGGTTGTAGCTCAGGTCCAGCTCTCTCAGATGGGAGGGGTTGGAGCTCAAAGCTGAGACCAGAGACTTACAACCTTCTTCTGTGATCAGGCAGCCTGACAGCCTGCAGACACACAAAACAACAACTGACAGACACTCTTACAAGTATGAACTGTCATGGTACCTGGGTCTAGTTTCCAGAGTTTTTGTAATATCTTATTCTTGTAGTTCTTGGTTTGCTTCTTTATATTTATTTTCCTGGGGTTTTAGGTTTTTGTTTAGTTTTGTCCATGGGTGTTTCTGTTATAATTCCTGTGAGGAACAGCTGGAAGAGAGACACAGGAAGCAGAACTAAACCCAAGCGTCACTGCTGAGATCAGGCGTCACTGCTGAGATCACGCGAGAGCTGTGCGTAAGTAATATGGCGGTATAGTAAACAAACCGGTGCAACTCAGGTAAATCAAACCAATATATTTATATCAAAATAGAATTATTCCTAATACTAACCTCTGCCTATTAATTCTTTCAATATAACAAACTGGACGAGGAAACATTGTACAGCCTGGAGAGCTACGTCGACGAGTGCTTTGTCAACTTCGTGATGGGCAAACCACAAAAAAATCCTGCTACCACGGCCACACCAACTTCTAAACGCACTCGTTCCGAGTGCTCAACAAGCACATCCACATTATCCCCAGAGAAAAGCTTCACTGATGTCCTGGACTCCATCGACAAGAAGCTAACTAGCCTAGATGCCCGACTTGCCTTGGTGGAGGTTCTACACAAGGAATTCCAACAACTGAGGGTGTCGTTGGAGTTTAGCCAAGAGCAGGTGGCGTCGCTTGCTGTCGAGAACCAAACGCTGAGGGATACCGTGAAACAACTCACCGATGGGATGACACAGCTGACCGGGGAAAACAAGAAAATGAGGGAGACCATTCTGGACATCCAGGCTCGGAGCATGCGGGACAACCTCGTATTCTCCGGGATCCCAGAGCAAGCAGAGGAGGATGCCGAAGCCTCGGTTCACGAATTCCTCCAGCATCAGCTGAAACTCCCGAGTGAAGCGGTAAAAAATATAACTTTCCATCGTGTTCACCGGCTCGGAGGTAAGAAGCCCGATAACAAACGGCCTCGGCCAATTGTAGCTAAATTTGAACATTACAAGCAAAAAGAGCAGGTCAGGAGTCGGGGCAGAGAGCTGCGTGGAACACACTACAGTGTTAATGAACAATTTCCAAAAGAGATTCTCGATCGGAGGCGAGTATTATTTCCAATAAGGAAGAAATACATCACTGAGGGCGTCAGAGCTACGGTAGCTGTAGATAAGCTTTATGTTAACGGTCAGCTGTACAGGGACCGGGAGGTTACCCCATGGCTTTATTAGGAGCAACTTCATGTTAATTTAAAGCATGTAATTGATTAGATAAGAGGTAAACTTAAACCGCGGCCGGTCTACAGGTCTGTATATAACAATTAATGCACAGCTCTTTGTTTTGTTATCATGTTGTTTTTTTTTCTTTTTTTATGCTTGGCTCTTTGGTGTTTGCACTGTTTCATTTCTCTCTCACTTTACACTCCTTTTTCTTCTTCTTTTTTTGCACCCAACATGTTTGCCACACGGACATACAGCACACACGCGGCCATACAGGATACGCAGTCGTACAGGACATGTACACATGCGCACACAAGGTCATGGAGGACACATGTGAGGACGCGCGCACACATCTTTAGTAAACACACAACACTTCACCGGTTAATCTAAACATGAGCACACTCAAGTTTGTCTCATGGAATGTACGCGGAGTTGGGTCAAGGGAAAAGAGAGTGAAAATTATTAATCGGTTAAATGATTTACAGGCTGACGTTGTGTTTCTACAGGAGACACATGTGTCCAGAACATCTGCGCACACACTCTCCTCTCCACAGTTCCCTCACATGTACTCAGCCTGCTACAACTCCAAACAAAGAGGTGTAGCCAAATTGATTAACAAAAAGATAAACTGCATCATTAGAAATACTACATCAGACCCAGAAGGTAGATTTATAATACTCAATTTAACTATTCAAAATATAGATTTATGCATTGCTAGTATATATGGGCCAAATGTTGATGACCCCTCCTTCTTTCATACCTTCTTCACTTTACTGTCCGATCACTCTGACACCACACTTATAATAGGAGGAGACTTCAACCTGGTACTTAATGCAGATATTGACAGGCTCAGTACAGCAGTGAGTCAAAGGAACTGGCAGTCTGCAGACATTCTTAAACAGTACATGAAGGATTTTGGTCTTTGTGATGCTTGGCGTTCACATCACCCCACTCTGAAAGATTATAGTTTTTTCTCACCAGTACACAAGTCTCACTCCCGCTTAGATTACTTTTTAGTTAGCAGCTCCATGATGATGGATATCACAGACACCCAGATTCACCCTATCACTATCAGTGACCATGCACCGGTCTATGTCTATGTCTCTGACACAGAAAAGAGTCACACCACCAATCAGGAACTGGAGATTTAATACATCATTACTTAAAGAACAAGATTTCATTAATTATTTCAAAAAGGAGTGGTCAGCATATTTAGAAAATAATGATCTTCCTGGAATATCACCATGTGTTCTTTGGGAAGCAGGAAAAGCAGTAATGAGGGGCAAAATAATATCTTACTGCTCGCATAAGAAAAATAAAGAAAAAACACTTGTGTTAGAATTAGAACAGAAAATTAAATCTTTAGAAACTGCCTATGCTGCTTCACCACAAGAACATATAATTAACAACATGAGGAAACTAAAACTGGAGTTAAATGAAATAATTGATAAAAGGACACAATTCATGTTGCAGAGGTTGCATTTAGAAAACTTCGAACATGGAAATAAATCTGGAAAATTTTTGGCTAACCAGTTAAAACTAAATAAAGAAAAAACAGCCATTTATTCTATTAAAGACTCAACTGGTAATATTACCCATGACCCACAACAAATAAATAACTCTTTTAGAGACTTCTATGAAGCCTTATACTCATCGCAGATTAATCCATCTGATGCTGAAATTGAAGAATATCTTAATAACATTAATCTACCTAAACTAAATGATGAACAGGCCGCGACTCTTGATTCGCCTCTTTCATCATCTGAATTTTACGAAGCAATACAGCATCTCCCAAATAATAAAGCCCCAGGCCCAGATGGTTTTCCAGCAGAGTTTTATAAAGAATTTTGGTCTGTGCTAAGACCCTCTTTTCTCAGAATGGTGGCTCAGATTCAAAGCAATCATGCGGTCTCTCCAAACATGAACTCTGCTAACATTAGTCTACTTCTTAAACCAGGCAAAGACCCCACACTCCCATCCAGCTACAGGCCAATCTCTCTGATTAATGTAGACCTTAAAATAATTTGCAAAGTCCTTGCCAGAAGGTTAGAAAAAATCACTCCAACTATTATACATCCAGACCAAACAGGTTTTATCAAGGGTCGGCACTCTGCCAATAATACACGCAGACTGATAAATATAATAGATTACTGTTCTATTAATAAATTAGAAACCACAGTTGTCTCTTTAGATGCAGAGAAGGCATTTGATAGGGTAAATTGGAAATTTCTGTTAGCAGTTCTACACAAATTTGGATTTGGCTCATCCTTCAAAAACTGGATCAGAACATTATACAGCTCTCCAAATGCACGTGTTAGAACAAATGATCTTATTTCCCAAAGCTTCAGTCTGCAGAGAGGTACCAGACAGGGCTGCCCACTTTCTCCTTCACTCTTTGTCATTTTCATTGAACCACTAGCAGCAACAATCCGACAAAATGTAGATATTAAAGGAATTCAAACAGAAAACACAGACCATAAGATAAGCCTTTATGCTGATGATGTATTACTTTTCCTTGAGAACTCACAAACTTCTCTTCTAAAAACAATCACACTTATAGATAAGTTCTCATCTATATCAGACTACTCCATCAATTGGAGTAAATCAAACGTTTTACCTCTAAATTGTAATTTTCAGAACACCACGACCACCTCACTACAATCTGGCAATATTAAATATTTAGGTGTTAATTTTTCCCCCAGGCTGTCAGACCTGGTACGGTTGAATCATATTCCTCTATTAAAAACAGTAGAGGATGATCTCACACGTTGGAACTCTCTACCTATATCTATCATGGGGAGAGTTGCCACAGTAAAAATGATGATTTTGCCTAAAATCAATTATTTGTTTTCACTGATCCCTAATAAACCTTCTGTTGCCTGGTTTAAATCTCTGGACTCAAACATTTCAAAATATTTGTGGAAAAATAAAACCTCAAGAATAAGTTTAAAAACTTTACAAAAGCTAAAATGCAGTGGTGGTCTAGAACTCCCAAACTTTTATCACTATTTCTTAGCCAATAGATTACAGTATATTTCAAGATGGATCAAATCAAGCCTTTTAGACAGCCCATGGCTGGATTTAGAACAAACACTCTGTGGAAAAGTGAAAATCTCTGACTTACCTTTCATTAGCGTCAGCAATAAACATCATAGCAGTTTTAAAAGTCTTAACATAAATACCTCTCTGACAGCCTGGTGGGAATTCTTAAAGATAACAAAGTCTTCACTTATCCCATGTGAACTGACACCCATTTGGAACAATCCAGATATATGTCAGAAAAAGACAGTACTGAACTTCTCAACATGGCAAGAGAAAGGAATAAAGAATTTAGAACATGTTATTCACGATGGGACCTTTATTTCATTTGAAGAACTTATTTCCAAATATGAAATTAGCAATAGCAAATTTCTCGAATACCAGCAGTTGAGGTCTATCATACAGGCAAGGTTTAATTTAAATAATTTAAAATTAGAAACCCCTGTACTGGTAACAGAATTTCTAAATCTTTATACCCCTAAATTATTATCAAAAATATATAAGTTATTATTAATGATTCAATATCCCTCCCAACTACAAAATGGGAGCGAGATCTTTCCATTAACCCAGAGGAAAACTTCTGGACACAGATATGTTTAAACACTTTCAAAATGACTAAAAGTCCGAATTTACAACTTATACAATACAAAACTCTCCATAGAATACATTATACAGGACACAGGATGTTCCAAATGGGCCTCAGTGTCATGTCCTGGGCCGTTGGCCCAGCGTTTTGTGTTAGTTTATTTCCTGAGTGTGTCCTCCCAGTAGGTTGATGTCTTGTGTTTCCTAGTGTTGTGATATGTCTGCGTCTCTGTCCTGAGTCTGTGCCTGTTCCCCGTGTTTAGTCAGTATGTTCCTTGGTTTGTCACTTCCTGTTTATTTTGACAGTCTGGTTTTCCTGTGCTTTGTGTTCAGCTTTGCTTCCCCTGTGTAATTAGTTTCATTTGCCTCACCTGTTGTTCCCTGCTGTTTCCTCTTGCCCTGATTACCCAGTGTGTATTTAAGCCCTCAGTTTCCATGTGTTCCTTGTCGCGTCGTTGATGTTGTGTGCCCGTGTGTTCCCGTGCTCCCTGTGGTTCCCCTTCGTCTCCCTTCTGAACGGTTTTTGTATTGTTTTTCCCTACATTAATAAATGCCTTTGAGTTATGCCCATCTCCGGAGTCCTGCATGTTTGTCCTTCCTCGTCCGTTTCCTCCCCGGCCATGACAGAACGACGCGAACATACTAAAGACCCTGCAAGCTCCAGCCGCTACAACGGCACTCGCCTGGCGCTGGGGGGACCAGCTTTTTTGAACGGTTCCCGGCGACGCCGCTCACCGCCCCCGCCTAAACCGCAGGCCTGCCGCGTGGGCGGACTGTTTTTGGCGCCGGCCGCTCCCTCACCTGCCTCTCCGTTCGCTCGCCCCTCTTCCCTCTCACAGACGGAGCAGCAAGGGAGGGGGAGGGATTCCCGGCAGCTGCGGGAGGAGTTTTTTCCGGCGCCGCGTGGTATAACGCCGCGGCTATCCCAGCCGTCTGCACAGCCGAGTCTAAGGCCTGCTTCTGTGGCATGGAAGTTTAGCTCTCAGCAGCAGAAAGAGCAACTTCAGCCCGTCATGTTCTCTGCTGCTTCCTCCCTCTCAGAGGAGAGCAGGAAAATTCTGATTCGAAGAGTGGACCGATTATGCTTGGACTTGTTATCTGACCCGTGTAAGGAGGAACAGGAAGTCATCACCACCAGGCTTCAAGACCTGATTGCCAGTTTCCCTTGGCTGTTGGACTCCTTGCACGGGTTAGTGAAAGACTTTGTAATCACCACCCTTCACCTACAGCCAGCACCACAGACCACTGCTGCAGCCTCTCAGCCACTCCTGTCAGTTCCCTTAGCTTCTTCCCAGTATTCCCAGTCAGCTGTAGCTCCAGCTCCCCCTCAGTCGCAGTGTTCCCAGTCAGCTGTAGCTCCAGCTCCCCCTCAGTCGCAGTCCCAGACCCCTCAGTTAGCTCCAGCTCCCTCTGCTCACCCTGCTCCAGCTCCCTTAGCTCCAGCTTCCCCTGCACCCGTACCTGTTCCGCGGGTGGGGGCAGCCACGGACGGGCTGACCTCTGCACCCGTACCTGTTCCGCGGGTGGGGGCAGCCACGGACGGGCTGACCTCTGCACCCGTACCTGTTCCGCGGGTGGGGGCAGCCAGGTCCAAGCCTTCACAGCAGTTGTCAGTGTCGTCCACAGTGCCTCTTCAGCCTGTCTCTCAGTCAGCTGTAGCTCCAGCCACCTCCCAGTCTCAGTCAGCCTCTGTAGCTCTCCACGCTTCAACTCCCCCAGTGCCAGCTCTCCCCGCATCAGCTCCCTCAGCCTCAGCTCTCCCTAGCTCTCAGTCAGTTTCCACGCAGTCAGCTCTCCCTAGCTCTCAGTCAGTTTCCACGCAGTCAGCTCTCCCTAGCTCTCAGTCAGTTTCCACGCAGTCAGCTCTCCCTAGCTCTCAGTCAGTTTCCACGCAGTCAGCTCTCTCTAGCTCTCAGTCAGTCTCCACGCAGTCGGCTCTCCCTCAGTCTGCTTCCACGCAGCCAGTCGTCTCCCGGCCTGCTTCCACGCAGCCAGTTGTCTCCCGGCCTGCTTCCACGCAGCCAGTCGTCTCCCGGCCTGCTTCCACGCAGCCAGTCGTCTCCCGGCCTGCCTCCACGCAGCCAGTCGTCTCCCGGCCTGCTTCCACGCAGCCAGTCGTCTCCCGGCCTGCTTCCACGCAGCCAGTCGTCTCCCGGCCTGCTTCCAGGCAGCCAGTCGTCTCCCGGCCTGCTTCCACGCACTCAGCTTCCCCAGGGTCAGCTCCCACGCACTCAGCTTCCCCAGGGTCAGCTCCCACGCACTCAGCTTCCCCAGGGTCAGCTCCCACGCACTCAGCTTCTTTGTCTCAGCCCCGGTCTCTCCCGTCGACTGCTGTTGAGTCTCTGGCCTCTGAGTCAGAGTCCCAGTTAACTCCCATGTCGCCATCATCCTCACCATCAGACTCACCCGCACTATGCCTTGCAAAGCAGCCCCAGCCTGCGCATCCAGTGTTCGAGCATCCGGAGAGTCCTGCTCAGTCCGAGCCGCCAGGGGGTCCCGCTCAGTCCAAGCCTCCGGAGTCTTCGGAGTATTCCGCTCAGTCCGAGCCGCCGGAGTCTTCGGAGTGTTCCGCTCAGTCCGAGCCGCCAGGGGGTCCCGCTCAGTCCGAGCCGCCAGGGGGTCCCGCTCAGTCCGAGCCGCCGGAGTCTTCGGAGTGTTCCGCTCAGTCCGAGCCGCCAGGGGGTCCCGCTCGGTTCGGACCTTCCGAGTTTCCTGTGTCCTTGACCGCCCTGGGCTCAGGGGAGTCCGGGCATGTTGCGGCTCTGGTGTGTCTTCGTCGTCGCCGCCGCCGCCGCCGCCGCTGGGAGCGCGGTCGGCCTCCAGTGTCTTCTCCTCGTCTCCGCCGCCGCCGCTGGGAGCGCGGTCGGCCTCCGGTGCCTGCTCCCCGTCGCCGCCGCCGCTGGGAGCGCGGTCGGCCTCCGGTGACTCCTCCTCGTCGTCGCCGCCGCCGCTGGGAGCGCGGTCGGCCTCCGGTGACTCCCCCTCGTCGCTGCCGCCGCTGGGAGCGCGGTCGGCCTCCAGTGACTCCCCCTCGTCGTCGCCGCCGCCGCTGGGAGCGCGGTCGGCCTCCAGTGATTCCTCCTCGTCCTCGTCGCCGCCGCCGCTGGGAGCGCGGTCGGCCTCCAGTGATTCCTCCTCGTCCTCGTCGCCGCCGCCGCTGGGAGCGCGGTCGGCCTCCCTCGTTGGGACTTTGCTTTGTGGCCCCTTGGCCCCTGCGGCCTCCTGAACTGTGTGTTTTTTGTTTTGGATTTCCCACTGACTCCCCTGAACTGTGGACTGTTTTTTTCCCCTGCTGTTTTTGTTTTGTCATAGCTCCTGAACTGTTCCTTGTTTTGACCCCCTGTTTTGGACATTGGAGCTCTCCGGCCTTGTGCTGTCGCTTTTTATTTCGTCCGGTTGTTTTTTGTTTTCTCATCCCCATGTTTTGCTCTGGGTTTTGGACTGTTATTCAGCTTGTGCCATTGCTTTTCTTTGTTCTGTTCCTTTTGCTTATTGTTTTTTGCCCTCGTGCTCTACCCTTGCTCCAGTGCTTCCTTGTGTTTTTGGGTTTGTTCCTGACTTTGTTTGCTCCCTGTCTGTTTTTGTTTCGGGCCCTCCTTCCTGGTCCCCCGCCTCCCGCCCTGGTCTGGTTTTGTTTCTTGTTTTGGCCGTCGGGAGCCGGCCTTTGAGGGGGGGGTACTGTCATGTCCTGGGCCGTTGGCCCAGCGTTTTGTGTTAGTTTATTTCCTGAGTGTGTCCTCCCAGTAGGTTGATGTCTTGTGTTTCCTAGTGTTGTGATATGTCTGCGTCTCTGTCCTGAGTCTGTGCCTGTTCCCCGTGTTTAGTCAGTATGTTCCTTGGTTTGTCACTTCCTGTTTATTTTGACAGTCTGGTTTTCCTGTGCTTTGTGTTCAGCTTTGCTTCCCCTGTGTAATTAGTTTCATTTGCCTCACCTGTTGTTCCCTGCTGTTTCCTCTTGCCCTGATTACCCAGTGTGTATTTAAGCCCTCAGTTTCCATGTGTTCCTTGTCGCGTCGTTGATGTTGTGTGCCCGTGTGTTCCCGTGCTCCCTGTGGTTCCCCTTCGTCTCCCTTCTGAACGGTTTTTGTATTGTTTTTCCCTACATTAATAAATGCCTTTGAGTTATGCCCATCTCCGGAGTCCTGCATGTTTGTCCTTCCTCGTCCGTTTCCTCCCCGGCCATGACACTCAGAGACACAAATATATGCACCCACTGTTCAGGCAACCATACTGAAAACTATATGCATGCAGTTTGGTCTTGTACACCTGTTCAGAGGTTCTGGCAGAGGATATGTGAGGAATTATCCACATGTTTTAATTGCGATATTCCAACATCACCAAAACTGTGCATTCTAGGTGATTTAAGTGAATTAAACATGGAAACAAATATATCACACATAGTTCTTACTACCTTATGCATCGCTAAGAAAACTATCCTCATGAATTGGAAATCAAAAAATGATTTATGCATTACTCACTATAAGAATCTACTTTTAGACCACATTAGTTTGGAAAGAATGTCTGCCACCTCTAAAAATCAACTGGCAAAATTTGAATCTCTCTGGTCCCCACTGATCAGCTCCATCACATGATGGGGGTGACGAGCTGTGGTCTAGTTTCACGGCGCACCCGGTAGGTGGCTGGGGGTGGGCCGGGGGGGCCTGGGTGTCTGATGGCTCTGGCCTGGAGGCGGTGGCTACCGTTTTGTGGTTTCTGTGTCCGGGCCCTGGTTGTTGGTGGTGGGGACTTGGATGGTGCTCTTATGGTCGTGGGGTGTGGGGCTCGGGGTCCCGTGGTGGCGGTGCTGGCCCCGTCCGGGTGGCCGGCTTCCTCTGTGGTGGACGGGGTGCGGGGGTCGGGGCCCTGGTGCCCGGTGTTGCCCGTTTCCTGGCTGGGCCCCTCCCTGCGCTGGAGGGGTCTGTGCCCCCTTGGGCGCGCCGCCATGTGGGGTGAGTTGGCTGTGTCGGGGTGTCTGGCTGGCATTCCGGGATTCTGGGTGCCCTCCCCCATGGGGTGGTGGGGCGCTCAGGTGAGGGAGCAGCAGTTGCCCCACACGGGGCCGGTTGGTTCTAACTCAGGACCACTGTGTGCGTGTGTGTGTATGTGTGAGTATGTGTGTGTCTGTGTGTGTGTGTGCGTGTGTGTGCATGCGTGTGTATGTGTGCGTACGTGCGTGTGTGTGTGTGTGCGATATTTGTTGTCCTTTGTATGCATGTGGGGTGTGTGTTGTGTCCTGTTCGCAGTGGGGGCAGTGGGTGCCGGCCTGGAGTACGGTGGCGTCCTGGGGGTGCGGTCACTTCAGGCCCTGGACCTGCCTTCCCTGGGCTGCGGGGGGGTGTAGGGAACTGGGGTGCCTAGTGAGCCAGTAGCTAGCTGGCTCTCTTCCTCCGGGGGGTAGTCCTCTGCCTCCCGGTCATATTTATCCGGGCCCCTCCCCTCCTCCCACTCAGTTTAACATCACATTAAGCACACATAGGTTCTCGGGGGAGGGGGGCTCATGCTGCAGTGAGTAGGGCCATCACCTCGGCTCTGCTCGCTGTGCTGCGTGATGTCCCACTCCTCCTTTTTTTTAATTGCATTATACAGCTCACAACACATCATAGTACATATAGGGCCTTGGGGGGCAGGTGTGTCACACAGTGGTTAGTGGGTGGCACTGCTGAGGTGGCCCCACTTGTCTGTTCACTGCTGCCTGCACCTCAATTTTATTTACATTTTAGACATTGAGGGCCTTGGGGGGACGGTGTGGATGGGCGCTGTTACTCAGTGCTCATATTACATCTGTCCCTCCAATTTTAAAAGCACTGTAGTTTTCACACAGCCATACACATTCTTCTCAGTACATACACTCACATCACCCCCCCCAACACGCTGAGTGGGAGGAGGGGGCGGGCGGGCCTTCTCACACCCCAGTTCCATGCACCCCGCCTGGGATGGGGACTGGCTCATTGTTCGGGGCTGGGTTGGCTGCTTCCCTGGGTTGCCGCTGGCTTGGTGCTGGTACCCGCTCTCCCACATTAGGTGTCCATGTATGTTACATGTGCGTATGCATGAGTGTGTGACTGGTGCATGCGAATGTGCGTGCGTGTGTATGTGCGTGTGTGTACATGAGGGAACGACTGGTACGTGTGTGTGTGTGTATGTGGGTGTGAGTGTGAGTGTGTATACATGAGTGTGTGACTGGTGCATGCGAATGTGCGTGCGTGTGTATGTGCGTGTGTGTACATGAGGGAATGACTGGTACGTGTGTGTGTGTGTGTACGTGCGTGCTTGTGAGAGTGTTTGTGTGTGGACAGCTGGGCCTGGGTTGGTGGCTTGCCAAGCCTTGGCACCTGTGGGACACGGAGGGTGGGAGTTACCCCTCCCTACCGCTCCACGCTGCTCCCCACTGGTCGTCACTGCCGCCCCTGGGGTGTGGGTGCCCGTGGGTCCCGGGGTGTGTGGCCGGATGTCTCGGCATGGTCTTTGGCCTGCTCCCTTGGCGGCCGTGGCCTGGGGGTGGCTTGGGCCTCTTTGGCGCGTGGGGGGGCTCTGCCGGGTGTCGGGCTGCTCTCGGGCGCTTGGGGCCTCGGGGGCCGCATGCCTGGCTCGTGCTGGGGGTGCCGGCCTGCCGGGGGGGGTGGGCTGCCCGTCGCCTCTGGCTCTCTGGACTCTAGCCCCTGGATTGTGGGGGTTCCGTCTGTTAGCCTCCCTCCTTCCTCTTATGTGGAGTGTACGCGGTTGCCATTGGGATGTGTGGCCCCAAGTCTTCTGAGCTCCTGTGCTGTGGATGGCCTGGGTCCCCTGGGTCCTTCCCTATCTGCCTCTGGATCGCGGGGGGCATGGTTGCAGTTTCTCGCCCTCATTATCGAATACATTGCATGACAAAGGCGCATACACACACATTACTACAAACAATAAACTTGTGTGTGTGTATGTGTGTATATGTAGGTGCATATGGGTGTGTGTATGGATGTGTGTGTGTGTGTGTGTGTGTGTGTGTGAGTATATCAACCCCTTTTATTTATTTATTTTTTCTCTCTATCTCCTTTCTCCCCCCCCCCCCCCCCCCCCCCCCCCCCCCCCTTTTCTCCCCCCCACCTCTTGTTCTTGCCCCTTCCTTGTTGCCTGTCAGACTTGGCATGAATAACTAAATAAAAAGATAAATAAATAAAAATAAAATTGCAAACATTAACAAGAAGAGCCTATAGGAAACATATAGAGCTGTTCTTGTCAAAGCAAATATGTTTGGTACATCAGTGCATTCGGATCATCATTCCGATTGTGAAAGATGCCAGACATGACAGGCTAAAAAAAAAAAAAAAAAAAAAAAAAGTTGGCTGCTGTCTCTCCTTCTTTCTCAGGTTTCTATCATTTTTTTTTATGTATTTTTCTTTTGTAATGAATGCTCCTTCCCTTGCCAAGAGCCAGTCAGACTAGTAAGCTGATCACAGTTGCTGTCCAGGGGAGATACGTCTGAGTATCACTAGCTGCAGGCAAAGTCTGAGTCAGTGATGGATGGACTGTTGGAATGCTGGATGATGAAGGGGGTATTGCTTTGTTGTGTCTTTTGGAAAAGAATGATCTATCGTATTAACAGGAGCTTAGACCTGTGCAGAAAGGGGAGCGAATACATATGTATATATCCGTTTACTGCAACAGGAACAGGAAAATCTAGAAGGAGAAAGCCAGAAAATGAGGGAGGGACAGAAGGCAGGAGGACAAGGTGACGTCCTTCTTCTGGGAAGGCAGCACATTGGAGCATGTACCTTCTCTATCTCCCTTCTCTCCCCCTGTCCTCTGCTGTCTGTTGTTTTCCTCCCTGCTCCCATTTATTCCATGCCACACAGACCCCACCCAAACCCACATTTCTCCCCCATCTCCTCCCTTTCTTCCCTTGTTCAAGGCTCAAGTCACACACCCAGGTGAAACAATAGCCAGTGACTGTATTCCCATGCACCGCTCAGAGACTAGTGCCCTCAGGTATGGAATTCTATCACTCAACAATAAACAGGTGGATCAACCCAAATACACTTCGGAGGAGATTGACAAAGGCATGAGATTCTCTCTGAGATTAGAGCCCCCCAGCCCCAAGGGCAGAGAAAAGAAGGCAGCATGATGGGTTGGGGAAGGAGGAGACTGGGACTTAAAAAATATATAGCTGCAGTGTTTGAAGAGCACCAACCATAATGTGCCCCGGCTAGTGTTTGCCACTCTATTTCACTGATGTCCACTCCCCCAAGGAGGATGGAGGGCAATATGCTATCAGCCTAATAGAGTGGGGGAGGATACTTCATGAGGCTGACAAGCACTGCTTTTATTTCAGCCCTGCAGTTCAATTTCTATGAATATGATAACGGGCATGTCCCAAGCATGAACACACTCCTTTCTGTCCAGTTCTGGGCAGTCCTACCACAGATCAATCTCTTTAAGTGCTCTGGGGTCTCCTCTGGAATGTCATTTGTCATTGGGGAGCAGAAATGACACCTGTTTAAAACAGAACCCATCACCTCCCATTTAAAAAACTAGATATGGAGGTTTAGGGCAAGCCACCATTTATTTTTAAGGATTAAAACAAAATCTGAAATTCAAAAAAAAAAAAAAAAAAAAAAGAACTAAACCCAAGGCACAAGGACCAGAACATACCACAATAAAACAGGAAGCTGAAATACAGACCAGGACTAAAATTGACTCATAGAGGGTAAACATTAACCACAAAAAATAACCCAAAACCAAAACATAAGCCAGGAATCAAACTAGGAACCTTACCTTACCCGCTTATCCGGGGCCGGGTCGCGGGGGCAGAAGCCTAAGCAGAGAAGCCCAGGCTTCCCTCTCCCCAGCCACCTCCTCCAGCTCATCCGGAGGGACCCCAAGGCGTTCCCAGGCCAGCCGAGATACATAATCTCTCCAGCGTGTCCTGGGTCTACCACGGGGCCTCTTCCCAGTGGGACATGCCCGGAACACCTCACCCAGGAGGCGGCCAGGAGGCATCCTAATCAGATGCCCGAGCCACCTCAACTGGCTCCTTTCGATGTGGAGGAGCAGCGGCTCTACTCTGAGCCCCTCCCGGATAGCCGCACTCCTCACCTTATCTCTAAGGGAGAGGCCAGCCACCCTTCGAAGGAAACTCATTTCTGCCGCTTGTATTCGCGATCTTATTCTTTCGGTCACTACCCAAAGCTCGTGACCATAGGTGAGGGTAGGAACGTAGATCGACCGGTAAATCGAGAGCTTCGCTTTTACGCTAAGCTCCCTCTTCACCACGACGGACCGGTGCAGCGTCCGCATCACTGCAGAAGCAGCCCCGATCCGCCTGTCGATCTCCCGTTCCCTTTTCCCATCACTCGTGAACAAGACCCCGAGATACTTAAACTCCTCCACTTGAGGCAAGAACTCGTTCCTGAGCCGGAGATGGCACTCCACCCTTTTCCGGCTGAGGACCATGGCCTCAGACTTAGAGGTGCTGATTCTCATGCCAGCCGCTTCACACTCGGCTGCGAACCGTTCCACTGCGAGCTGGAGGCCCCCCCCTGATGAAGCCAACAGAACCGCATCATCTTCAAAAAGCAGAGATGAGACTCTGAGGCCACCAAGGAAGAAGCCTTCCGCCACCTGGCTACGCCTAGAAATTCTGTCCATAAGAATTATGAACAGAATCAGTGACAAAGGGCAGCCCTGACGGAGTCCAACACCCACAGGAAACAAATCCGACTTATTACCGGCTATACTGACCAAGCTCTCACTGTGGTTGTACAAGGACTGAATGGCCCGCAACAATGGGCCAGACACCCCATACTCCCGCAGAACCTCCCAAAGAACACCCCGAGGAACACGGTCGAATGCCTTCTCCAAGTCCACAAAGCACATGTAGACTGGTTGGGCAAACTCCCACGCACACTCGAATATCCTTGAGAGGATAAAGAGCTGGTCCAGCGTTCCACGACCAGGACGAAAACCGCATTGTTCCTCCTGAATCCGAGGTTTGACTAACGGACGCACCCTCCTTTCCAGCACCCTGGCATAGACCTTACCGGGGAGGCTGAGTAGTGTGATCCCCCGAAAGTTGGAGCACACCCTCCGGTCTCCCTTCTTAAAGATGGGGACCACCACCCCGGTCTGCCAATCCAATGGCACTGCCCCAGATCTCCACGCGATGTTGCAGAGGCGTGTCAACCAAGACAGCCCTACAACATCCATAGCCTTCAGGAACTCAGGGCGAATCTCGTCCACCCCAGGGGCTCTGCCACCAAGGAGTTGTTTAACTACCTCAGCGACCTCACCCCCGGTGATGGTCAAGTCATCCCCCTCATCCCCAGACTCTGCTTCCACTACAGAAGGCATGTCAGTGGGATTCAGAAGGTCCTCGAAGTATTCCTTCCACCGTCCGACTATAGCTCCAGTTGAAGTCAGCAGCACCCCCCCCCCCCCCCCCCCCCGCACTATAAACAGTGTGAGTGAAGCACTGCTTTCCCCTCCTGAGTCGCCTGATGGTTTGCCAGAATCGCTTCGATGCCGTCCGAAAGTCTTTTTCCATAGCCTCACCGAACTCCTCCCACACCCGAGTTTTTGCTTTGGCCACTACCCGAGCTGCATTCCGCTTGGCCTGTCGATACCTGTCAGCTGCCTCCGGAGTCCCACAGGCTAACCAAGCCTGATAGGACTCTTTCTTCAGCTTGATGGCTCCCTTCACCTCCGGTGACCACCATCTGGTTCGGGGGTTACCACCACGACAGGCACCAACCACCTTGCAGCCACAGCTCTGAGCAGCAGCCTCAACAATGGAGGTGCGGAACATGGTCCATTCGGACTCAATGTCCTCAGCCTCCCTTGGAATGCTGTCGAAGTTCTGCCGGAGGTGGGAGTTGAAGATCTCCCGGACTGGGGCTTCTGCCAGGCGTTCCCAGCGCACCCTCACAATACGTTTAGGTGTGCCAGGTCTGTCCAGCATCTTCCCCCGCCACCTGATCCAACTCACTACCAGGTGGTGATCAGTTGACAGCTCAGCTCCTCTCTTCACCCGAGTGTCCAGAACATACGGCCGCAGATCTGATGATACGATTACAAAATCGATCATCGACCTGCGACCTAGGGTGTCCTGGTGCCATGTGCACTTTTGGACATCCTTGTGTTCGAAGACGGTGTTTGTTATGGACAAACTGTGGTTTGCACAGAAGTCCAATAACAAAACACCATTCGGGTTCAGATCGGGCAGGCCGTTCCTCCCAATCACGCCCCTCCAGGTCTCACTGTCATTGCCCACGTGAGCGTTGAAGTCTCCCAGCAAGACTATGGAGTCACCAGATAGAGCACTCTCCAGCACCCCACCCAGGAACTCCAAAAAGGGTGGGTACCCTGAACTGTCATTCGGCGCATAAGCGCAAACAACAGTCAGGACCCGTTCCCCAGCTCGAAGGCGCAGGGAAACTACCCTCTCTTCCACCGGTGAAAACTCCGACGTACAGGCAGCAAGCCGGGGGGATACACCACAGCACCACACACACACCCGGTGAGTGCCGACGCTTCTCTGGCTGATGAACTCAACATCTTCTTTGCGCGCTTTGAGTCGGGAAGCCGACTAGCCCGCTGCGCTCCCGGCCGGAGGGGCGGAGACACTCACTGTGACGGAGCGCGACGTGAGGAGGGCGTTTAGATGTGTAAACACTAGGAAAGCGGCTGGACCAGACGGTATTAGTGGACGTGTCCTTAAGACCTGCGCTGACCAGCTGGCACCTGTGTTTACACTGATATTCAACCTCTCACTGAAACTGTGTGTGATTCCCACCTGCTTTAAAAAGTCCATCATAGTCCCTGTCCCAAAGAAACCACACCCCAGCAGCCCCAATGACTTCAGGCCCATAGCACTCACCTCTGTGGTGATGAAGTGTTTTGAGAGACTCATCAAGACATTCATCACCTCCTCACTGCCCACCACCCTCGACCCACTACAGTTTGCATACCGGCCAGACAGATCCACAGATGACGCCATATCCTTCCTCCTCCACAAGACCCTTTCACACATAGACACTGGTAAGGGGAACTATGTGAGAGTGCTGTTTGTAGATTACAGCTCAGCATTCAACACCATAGTTCCCTCCAGGCTGGTCTCTAAGCTGCTGGACCTGGGCCTGGGCCCATCCCTGTGCAGGTGGGTTCACAGCTTCCTGACCAGCAGACCACAGGTGGTACGAGTGGGTCACCTCACCTCATCCTCCCTCACCCTCAACACTGGATCCCCCCAAGGCTGTGTGCTCAGCCCTCTGCTGTACTCACTGTACACCCATGACTGCGAGGCCACGTCAGAGTCCAACGTCATCATCAAGTTTGCTGACGACACTGCTGTTGTGGGACTAATCTCTCACAATGAGGAGACAGCCTACAGGAGAGAGGTCTCCCGCCTGGAGAACTGGTGCCAGGAGAACCACCTCCTGCTCAACGTCAGCAAAACGAAGGAACTGATTGTGGACTTCAGCAGGAAGCAGCAGAGGGACTACCATCCACTTGTCATCAGTGGTACTGAGGTGGAAAGAGTGGACACTTTCAAATACCTGGGAGTGACCATCTCACAGGACCTGTCCTGGACTCATCACATAAACATCACTGTGAAGAAGGCCAGACAGCGTCTCTACCTCCTCAGGTGGCTGAGAGACTTCAAGCTCCCACTCAAGGTGCTCAGGAACTTTTACACCTGCACCATCGAGAGCATCATGCGTGGGAGCATCACCACCTGGATGGGAAACTGCACCAAGCAGGATTTCATGGCCCTAAAAAGGGTGGTTCGTTCAGCTGAACGGACCATCAGAACCACCCTCCCCAACCTGCAGGACATTTACACCAAGCAGTGCAGGCTGAGGGCCATGAAGATCCTAAAACAGCCCAGCCACCCCGGACACTCTCTCTTCTCCCTGCTCCCATCAGGCCGGCGTTACCGCTGCCTGAGGGCTAAGACTGAAAGGTTGAAGAAGAGTTTTTACCCACAAGCCATCCGTCTGCTCAACTCTGAGCCCTAACTGGACCATTATTGCACAATGTAAATATTATAATTTATAAAAGTGTGTATAGTGTATAGTATATAGAGTATAGTGTATAGTGTGAATTACTTTTTTTTAATTTTTATTCTTCTTATTTATATGTGTGTGTATATATGGTTGCAGGTACAAAATACATTTCACTGTGCATTGTACTGTGTATAACTGTGCATGTGACAAATAAACACTATCTTAATCTTAATCTTAATCTTACAAGAATACCCACCCCAGCTCGCCGCCTCTCACCGAGGGCAACTCCAGACTGGAACAGAGTCCAGCCCTTCTCCAGGAGACTGGTTCCAGAGCCCAGGCCATGCGTTGAGGTGAGCCCAACTATATCTAGCTGGTATCTCTCAACCTCACGCACTAGCTCAGGCTCCTTCCCCACCAGAGAGGTGACATTCCATGTCCCAATAGCCAGTTTCGATAGCCGGGGATCGGTCCGCCAGGGCCTCCGCCCTCGGCCACCGCCCGACACACACTGCACCCGACCCCTAAGACACCTCCTGCGGGTGGTGGGCCTGCAGGAGGGCGGGCCCATGTAACCTCTTCGGGCTGCGCCTGGCCAAGCACCACGGGCTAATGCCTGGCCACCAGACGCTCTCCCTCGAGCTCCCTCCCCAGGCCTGGCTCCAGGGTGGGGCCCCGGTAACCCTGTCCCGGGCAGGGTAAACTGTTCCCTTGTTTTTTCACTCATAAGGGTCTTCTGAACCGCTCTTTGTCTGGACCCTCACCCAGGACCAGTTTGCCATGGGAGACCCTACCAGGGGGACAAGCCCCCAGACAACATAGCTCCTGGGATCACTGGGACACACAAACCCCTCCACCACGATAAGGTGGCGATTCACGGAGGAGCATACATTTCCTAATCCATCAATTTCTATTTAAACTAATAAATAGGTACAATTTAAAAGCAAATGAAATAAAGAAAAATATTTTTGCATACAAAGTTCCTCATACTGCAGATCCAAAAGCACATGTGCAGGTTATGTCTGAGGTTATGTTCAGGAAGTTAATTTACACTGCTTGTTTTTGCAATGTCATTCTTTCAATCATTACTCAAAGCTCAGGACCACAGGTAGGGATGTAGATCAACCGGTAAATTGACAGCTTCACTTTAACACTCAGCTCCCTCTTTACCACGACAGATTGGTCTTATCCTTATGAAGGTTTTCTTAGTGAGTTTAAAAAGACCTTAGCCCATCCCGTGTCTAAGGGAAGTGCAGCTCGGAAACTGCTTAGGCTTAAAAAGGGGACAAAGAGTGTGACCGAGTTCGTAATTGAATTCCATACTATAGCTGCTGAAACCTGTTGGCCGGATAATGCATTACAGGGGGTTGTCTATCAGGCCTTAAATGAAAAAAATGAAGAATCAGCTTATAGTTCGGGATGAAACAAGATCATTTGAGGCTCTAGTATCTTTAGCGCTTAAAATAGATAATCAGCTTGGAGGGTGGAGTTTTTCAAAGGACTCAGTTTCCTGAAACCTCTAATTGAAGAGAACGTCTTCTGTAAAGCACCATTAGTCTCCTCAAGACTTTCCCCTGTGTTATTTGATACAATGCTGAGTTTGGAAGTTTGCTCACTTACGAAGAAAGAAACAGTCCAGAAAAACATGTTACGTATAAGTTATAAACTGATTTGCATATCACTGAGTGAAATAAATATGTGATCCTCTACAACCCACAGATTGTAATTGACTGATTGAAGACTGATTGATTGAGTGCAATCAACACTACAAAAGGCTGAAATGGGCTACAAGACCATCAGCAAGACCTTTGGTGAGAAGGCGCAAATGTTGGTGTAACTATTCAGATATGGAAGAAATATAAAATGACTATCAATCACACTCAATCTGAAGAAAGGTGGTGGATCTGCCCAAAACTACACAGGAAGAGCTTGTTGATGATCTGAAGGCAGCTGGGATTACAATCACATAAAACACAACTGGTAATACACTGCACTGTAAATAGATCAATGAACAAGTTTTAACAAGTTTAGCAGGGGATCAAATAATTATTCCCCCAACTGTAGATCAATTACCTCTGTCTATTAGGTCTGAAAAAATTGAAAGTTGAATGTGCAATCAAATAAGGAAGAAGGCAGCATTTTTAAAACCCACAGAAGTTACTAGTACAAATCATGGACAGTGCACCACTTGGAATAAGTAGAAACTTTCCCTGGTAAAACACAATTTTATTTTCAAAGAAAAACACAAAGTTCAGATGAGTAGAAATTGTTGAATAATTAAAAGTAAATACCTCTTATTTAAACAAGCTACCTAATTCTTACCTTAGAGTATTGAGACATTCCAGACACTTCTGTCCCAAAGACAGGAGCTTCACAGCTGAATCCCTCAGGTCATTGTTACTCAGGTCCAGCTCTTTTAAAAAAGAGGACTTGGAGCTAAGAACTGTGGAGAGATCATCACAGCTTCTCTCTGTGAGGTTACAACCACTCATTCTGAAAACACAGTAATGTCAAGTGTGAACATTTTAATCAATTTATAAAGATGGCGATATATTTAAAAGATAACTCACAGAGCTTTGTTGGAGGCTTTGACTACTGGCAGCAGCGACTGCAGAGCCTCCTCTGAAGCAGAGTATTTCTTCAGGTCAAACACATCCAGATCTTCTTCTGATGACAGTAAGATGAAGACCAGAGCTGACCACTGAGCAGGAGACAGTTTATCTGTGGAGAGACTTCCTGATCTCAGGGACTGTTGGATCTCCTCCACTAGAGAACGATCATGCAGTTCATTCAGACAGTGGAACAGGTTGATGCTTTTCTCTGCAGACAGATTCTCATTGAGCTTCTCCTTGATGTACTGGACTGTTTCCTGATTGGTCTGTGAGCTACTTCCTGTCTGTGTCAGAAGACCTCGTAGGAGACTCTGATTGGTCTGCAGTGAAAGACCCAGGAGGAAGCGGAGGAACAAGTCCAGGTGTCCATTTGGACTCTGTAAGGCCTTGTTCACAGCACTCTGGTAGAGGTGTTGCTCTGTCTGGGAGGATGTTTGTTGTTCTTCCAGCAGATTGACTCCAGAGTTGATGAAGGTCAGATGGACATGAAGAGCAGCCAGAAACTCCTGAACACTCAGATGGATGAAGCAGAACACCTTGTCCTGGTACAGCCCGCTCTCCTCTTTAAAGATCTGTGTCAACACTCCTGAGTACACTGAGGCTGCTCTGATATCGATGCCACACTCTGTCAGGTCTGATTCATAGAAGATCAGGTTTCCTTTCTGCAGCTCCTCAAAAGCCAGTTTTCCCAGAGACTCAATCATCTTCCTGCTCTCTGGACTCCAGTGTGGATCTGTCTCAGCTCCTCCATCATACTTGACCTTCTTCACTTTGGCCTGAACCACCAGGAAGTGGATGTACATTTCAGTCAGGGTCTTGGGCAGCTTTCTCACTTTTGTGGTTTTCAGCATGTTGTCAAGAACTGTAGCAGTGATCCAGCAGAAGACTGGGATGTGGCACATGATGTGGAGGCTTCGTGATGTCTTGATGTGGGAGATGATCCTACTGGCCTGCTTCTTATCCCTGAATCTCGTCCTGAAGTACTCCTCCTTCTGTGAGTCAGTGAACCCTCTGACCTCTGTCACCATGTCAACACAGTTAGGAGGGATCTGATTGGCTGCTGCAGGTCGTGTGGTTATCCAGAGGCGAGCAGAGGGAAGCAGCTTTCCCCTGATGAGGTTTGTCAGCAACACATCCACTGAGGTGGACTTTCTAGGGTCAGTCAGGATTGTAGTTTTGTGGAAGTCCAGAGGAAATCGACACTCATCCAGACCATCAAAGATGAACACAACCTGGAAGTCTTCAAAGCTGCAGATTCCTGCTTCTTTGGTTTCAGTAAAGAAGTGATGAACAAGTTCCACCAAGCTGAACTTTTCATCTTTCAGCACATTCAGCTCTCTGAAAGTGAATGGAAACATGAACTGGATGTCCTGGTTGGCTTTGTCTTCAGCCCAGTCCAGAGTGAACTTCTGTGTTAAGACTGTTTTTCCAAAGCCAGCCCCTCCCATTGTCAGCACTCTTCTGATTGGTTCATCTCTTCCAGACGACCCTTTAAAGATGTCTTCTTGTCTGATTGTTGTTTCTGGTCTGTGTCGTTTCCTGGATGCTGTTTCAATCTGTCTGACCTCATGTTCATCATTGACCTCTGCAGTCCCTCCCTCTGTGATGTAGAGCTCTGTGTAGATCTGATTCAGAAGGGTTGGGTTTCCTGCTTTAGCGATCCCCTCAAACACACACTGCAACTTCTTCTTCAGAGCAGATTTAAGTTCTTGTTGACACATATCACATGCTGATAACAGAAGAAAAAAATGGACACATAGAGATATAAGATTTCATGGCTATTCTGGTTGGTTTATTCAATGTCAGATTTGCCTTTTGTTGTCCATGTATCCATTTATTTTGTACCACTAATCTGGGTCCAAGTTATGGGGCCAGACTAATCAGAGATGTTCAGACATTCCACCACCACCTGTTCAAGCTGTTTTGAGGGACATCAAAGCATTCCCAGATGCAATTTCTCTATTATATCTCCATTGACACCACATGAGTTATACTTCTGTGTTGAATCTATGTAGAGGCTATTATATAGCATTTGTACAGGGTCCATACCATTGCCAGCATATATACTGTACTGTGCAAAAGTGCAAAAGTCACTCGAAAATAAATAGAAGTAAATGATAGTTATGGGCCAGTCACAGTAGTTGCTGGCTGCATCAACACAATGTGTAGTTACATTTCTAGGGAGGTGCACATAAGTTATGGCTTAAGTTACAACATAGGGTTTCAGAAAGGTTTGCAGTTGTTGTAATGTACCTAGAACATAGATTCAAGACAGACATAAATTTTACTTAAGACCAAGCCTTAGAGATGACCAAGTCTTCTTTTTCATTCCCTCAAGAAGGCATGTCAGTGGCACTGAGTAGCATCCATGAAGTATGCAAACTTCCACCCAACTATGTCCTCAGTTGAAGTCACCTCATCCCCACTTTAAACAGCATAAGCACAGCACTGCTAACCCCCTCCTTAGTTAAATGATGGTTTTTCAGCATTTCTTCAAGGCTGACCAAAAGTCTTGCTTCATGGCCTCACCCACATCAAAGCTTTTGCCTCAGCCACTTCCAGACCCAGACTCTTGGCCTGTCTGCATCTGTCCCGAACCAGAGTGTCTGGTCTGGGATGGTCGCTGTATGTTTAGGTACACCAGACCTGTCCAGCATCCATCCCTGCCACCTGATCAAATTCACCTCTATGAGGTGATCAGACATATAGTCACAGGTCTGCTGATGTAATTACAAAATCAACCTGCAATGTAGGGTGTTCTGGTGGTAAGTACACTTATGAACACCCCTCTGTCTCTTACAGATAAGATTACAGGCCTGTAAAGGCCTGTAATCTTATCTGTAAGACCTGTCCAATCTTTCCTTTCAGGCACACCCCATCAGGTCTCACTGTTAGAAGTCCTCTAACAGGACAATGAAGTCCCCAACTGGGGCACGATCCAGCACACCAGTAAAGGATTCCAAGAAGATCAGGTCCACTGTTGGTGTGTGAGTGCAAGCAACAGTCAGGATCCATTCCCCAACCCAAAGATGAAAGGAAACAACCTTTTTGTTCATCAGAGTAAACCTCAGTGTACACACACCTAAAAGTCAAAGAGGCCAACTCAAGAGTGGACCAGACAAAAGACAAGTCTTGCACTTACAATAATACAATTATCCTCTCGCAGCTCAAGGAAACTATGCAATGATGTCATCATTACAGAAATATTTGTTCTTACCTAACTGAGCAGATGGCCCGGAGGGCAAACCCAGCTGACAGAAAAGTGTAGGATCTATGGTTTGAAGACGACGCATCATTATCCTGGAGGCTTCATCTCCTTTTTTCTTCACAGTGTCAATGAAGCAGCGTGCTTTATCTGCTCTGGTTGGGTTGTCCTGCAGTATCCACTCTTTCTCCAATTCATTCAAAACTTTGTCTGGTACAAGGGCATCAAGGAGCTGTTTAAGGATTTCTTCATTCACCCTTTCCACAAACTCTGTCCGCATTTTGGCAACCTCTGTGGAAAGAAGTGAAATAAACTGAAATGAAGATTTCAGTTTTTTCTTTAAAATAAATAGTTGAGTGTTTCTGAAATAAGAAGTTTGGAAACAAATCAGACTAATTAGATCACTTCAGCCAACATAGATTTAATAGTTAATTCAATACAATTAGCCCATTCAAACCTCCAAAGTAGTACCCCATGCAGTCAGCAAAGGCTGTCCACTTTCAAAGCCAACAAGAAACTGCACTGTTGGATCTCCATTTTCAAAGGTTAGAACAAACTTTTATGCTGCTCATATTCATCACTATTTTTAACAGATGAACTACGTCAGTGTTACAGGAGTTTATCAAAGTAAACACTGCACCAGAACCAGTTTTTAACTGATGTAGTTTGTGGCTAAACAATAAATAACAACAGGAAGTGTTTCCCAGTTCTTTCTGAGAACAGAAAGTCGGCAGGTAAAAATCATTTAAATAATTTGGCAACCATATTATACATTTTGTGCTGAAAGAATTAACTGCAGTGAAATCATGCATATGTGAACATCTGGAACTGTGTGTGTATGTTTGTTTGTTTTTATAAATAAATGTGTTTATCTGTTTATACCAGGTTACAGGTATAAACAGATGGTTACAGGTTACACACTACCAGGTAATGTGCAGAAATTCGTGGTGCATTTTTTTTACTCAGTGACAATAAAAGAATCTTGAGTTTCCATTTTAGTGTTTGCTGTGTGTTGGAAAATGATCTGAGTAGAAAAATTATTTAAATTTTACCAAAAACATACTGGATATAATGACAGTAATAAGGTGTATGAAATAATCTACTGTTTGATATTTCTGTACAGTGAGTGCAGAGGGCTGTAATATTATATCTGGAAAAATCCTGTTTGTGCTTTAATGTTTATTTGTTTTACTAATATCTTGTCAAACATCCTGCTGATCTCCTACCTGCTGAAGGAGCTGCTTGGTTCGGTGAATCCATCAGCCCGGCTTTACAGCCTTCCCCAGCTTTACTGTAGCATAAAACACCAGAGAGGGATACCCAGGTGTCTTATTGATATTTTTTTTAAGTAGTGTTAATACTTCATTTTTCATTTAGAAACAACACATGCTGCTGGTACAGCACCACCAATTATTAGACCTAATACATTAAAAAAGAATGAAACAGAATAAAATGCATCTAACATCATGAAACATTAGCTAATGTGTCAGCACAAAGCAGACAGGCAGTAATTTGTAGGGCTGAAGCTTCTGCAGCCTGTATAACACAGCCACCCGTTCACTCTGGGAAATCATGTGGATGTCACAGCTTGTCTGTCACCACCATGGTGTGCCAGTCCAGAGGCACATCCCCAGATCTCCCAACCCAGTTTCATGCCAAAGCGTGTAATAGAGCCGCCTATCCATCATTTCCATTTCACACTTTTCTTTTCATAGGTGTGACGTGGACATGGAAATGGAAGTTGGTGTAACTTGCAGTACCACCAGGGTGTGATATTTAGTTTACAGCCAACAAGCTGGATGGCTCACATGTAAATCTGGCCTCTGTTCACCTTTGTGCCGCCTTTTCTTGTTGTTTCTACCACCTTTCAGCAGAAATGTGGTAGAAAGTAGTTGGCTGAAATTCACAGAAACAGCTGTTCTGACAGATTTAATGACCTGTTTTTAAGTCTTGATCCGGCTAATTCAGCAGCAGCTTTTGAACTTGCATATTTATGTAAGCTTTGCTTCTGAACTTTGTGCTTTTGTGTAATAAAGCTGTAATTAAGTCATCAAACATCGCTCATGGCCGCAAATGCAAAGTCTTTTATGAAAAGAAGTATTTTCTCTGCCTTTGAGACAAAAAGAATCAGGATATAAAACAAGCATTAAATAGCATGCACTAAATAATTAAAATAAGAAACAAAATGAAACTTACAGTTTAATTAAACCCCGAAGAAGAAGAAGAAGCCTCTGCACTCTGTGTGGGAAAATGAAAGACTGAAGCACGAGAGCTGCTCCTCTGAATGAAAGACTCCTCCTCTGGAGGCAGGACAGGTAAGGTCCAGGAAGCTGGAAAATTTTCATATGTGAGTGACCTCACAAAACAAAGAACGGAAACCACACATCCATAAAAAAACAAGTCCAAACACTACCTGAGTGATGATCACAACATGACTAAACTGAGGAAAATTAACAGTTCAGGGAATCTTTGCACTTGCAATTATAAAAGTTTTCTGTACTTAGAAAAAATAAGCATAAATTATTAAATGAAAGCGGGCAGCACGGTAAGAAGCAAGAAGGTCCTGGGTTTGAATCCACCATGTGGCCTCTCTGTGTGGAGTTTGCGTGTTCTCCTCGTGTCTGTGTGGGATTCCTCCCACAGTCCACATCAGTCCACCCTCAGAAGCCTTTATTACAGCACTGTGGGCAGTAGCGTGCACCTCAGTGACCAACAAGAAAACATCTCACCGCTGTGTTTGCCAGCAAGGTTTTCTCCACCAAGAGTCATGTTTTGCTTACTTCACTCAGTGACATACAAACTGTTATGCAAATATTTTCCTGTCACAGTGCGCTGTGCGGCTGGAGCAGGTAGACCCCAAAATGCAGGACACACAGGCAAAACTGAACTGAAAGGGTGTTTAGAGAGGATCGACCAAAGAACAGAGCTGTACTGGGAAGGACGGGTGCCAGGACTAAATACAACAAACCAGCAAAGTGACACACAATAACAGGATCATAGACGACAACACAACAACAAACAGAAGAAAACTGAGGGCTTAAATATACATCAGGTTATTAGGGCACAACAGATGGAACAAATGAGACTAATAGCACAGGGGAAGCAAAACTAAACACAAAGTACAGAGAACACAAGACTGTCAAAATAAAACAGGAAGTAACCTAACAAGGTACACGCAGACTTAACACGGAGCACCGGAACACAGAGGAAACTGAACCAGGACCAAGGCACGAGAAAACAGACACAAGAACACAGACGCAGGGGAGACAGGGCCAAAGGGAACTAGAAAACCACAACTGATAACAAAGCCAGAACTAAGATGAACAATGAAAACCAACACAAACTAGGAAATAACAAAACTCAGTGGAAACAGAACTAAACACAAAACGCTGGGCACACGGCCCAGGACCACGACACAAATAACTTTGATGTGCTTTTTTCTGGGTTTTTGGTTGATATTCGGTCTCACACCATTAACATGAAACTACCATAAAAATTAGAGACTCTCCTTCATTCCTGTATAAGAGAGCAGAGTCGCACCCTCAGCTGTGCACCTGTGACCAAGATCCCACAGCTGCTGTATGAATGAGGCTGCTGCTTGCAGTTACTAAAGACTGTATGTTTGCATTCCCGCACACACCCTGATCCTGGGGTCAGAGTGCATCCTGGCGCTCTACAGAACACTTCTGTCTTTCACAGTATTTTCAGTTTCCATTTGACTACAACTTCAGCAGAAAAGAAACTGAAACCATTACAGTGAGCTGTACGTGAGAAAGCCCTGAAGCCAACTTTGTTTGACTTTAAGCAACAGTTAATTCCTGGAAATAAAACCTGGAATTTTTGCAATTCCAATCCAACAGTAACACTACGGTATGTAACATGGATATTTTTTTCTTGTTCTGGTGTTTTGTTCTGCCTCAAAGACAGATTTTATATATATATATAGGCATGTGTTACTGAGACACCACATGTGACTCGAGCTTTAGGCAAGTCCTGGATTTGCTCCCCCAGCAAAGATGTCACCAGAGGGTCTTTTTTAGTATTCTGGATGATGTGCACCTTTAAAATTCCCAGGAGGAGACAGATTTTACTGGAAAATTTCTTATCCTAAATCTGCTGGGTCAAAATGTGATTTCGCAAACACTGAACATTTCTTTCTTTCTGTACAGTAAAATGTTTACGGGGCCACCCTGTTATATAGTCAGAAGACTCATTAGTTATAGTTCAAAAGAACCATGCACACAAAATACTGAGTTTGAATTTAATAAGCAAGAAAACAAATGTTTTTGTTTTTGTTTGTTTTGTTTTGAGTGCTCGTGTTCAGGTGTGACTCGTGATTAATGTGTAAAACTGTGAGTTTTGGAGATGTGGAACTGTTCAGACTGTGATTTAAGTTTATGTCCTGAACAATCCTGTACCTGTGTTGGGAATGATGAACTTACAGCTGGTGCAACACATCTGAAAATGGGCCCAATTCTGTCACACTGGAAAGGAAAGACTCCAATAAACAGCTGGAAGCAATAAACACAATTTCAGCTCCTGTAAATCATTTTTTTTCAGACCTGCATTAAATTCTTAATAATAACCTCTAACACACACCTCTGAATTTGCACATCTAGTAACACTAAACCGTGTTTTAACTGGACCTTTTTAACCATCCAGTTACAACAAAGTTTCCAGCCATCACTACATATGCCTGAACACAAAGTTGAAAGTGTACAAGGAAGTGGTGCTCACAGCTCTCAGCTTTGGATGTGAGTCACATGCCGCAGGCACACCAGGACACTGGAAAAAGTTCATGCATTAGTGACATGCAAACAAATAAACCAGGAACCACACCCCCTTCAATAAAAAACTGAAACCAAACACAAGCTAACTGAACAAAAATGACCACACCATGACTAAATTAAGGATTTTGAGGAGAATATTAACAATTTTGTGACTTTGCACTTGCAATCATAGAAGTATTCTGTACTTAGACAAATGACCTATAAATTATTCAATCAAACAAGACAGCATGGTGGTGCAGCAAGAAGGGCCTCAGTTCAAATCCACCTTGGCCCGGGTCTTTCTGTGTGGAGGTTGCATGCCCCCATGTCTGCGTGGGTTTTCTCTGGGTTCTTCAGCTTCCTCCTACAGTCCAAAGACATGCAGTTAGTGGTTGGTGATTCTGAAATTGCCCATAGGTGTGATTGTGAGTGTGAATGGTTGTCTGTCTCTCTGTGTTGGCCCTGTGACGGGCTGGTGACCTGTACACCCTGCCTCTCACAGGCCACTGGACTTCTTTACGTTTCTTGAAGTTGTTCCACCTCTCATTCTTCAGGTCTAAAACAAAATGACTCCCAGGTATTCAAAGTGGAGGTTGTTCCCTGGAGGTGTTCGCTGACCCACTATTGTTCATGTGCATAATCACAGGTGCCAAGGTGTGAAAAAAGGTGTGGGTCATCACAACCACAAAGATTATTGTGTACAAACATTACCTGACATTTATATAGCAGGTAAAACTGAACTCAAAAACATAGTTAGTAAGGCAGAAACTGAAGAAAATGTACCCCAAAAACAGGAGGAAGTCAGGAAATGATTAAAATTCGTGAAGTGTACACATGGTAAATTGTATAGTTTCTTATATAATGTATACTGGTTTTATATTTACAGTTCTATTGTCCATGTTAATTTTTCTATGTTGTTTTATTGTATTTATTAGATTTTAGTGGTGTTTTTGCTCCCTTTTATTGTGCAGGGGTACCCTCTTTTTTTTTAAACCGAGACAAATTTCTCCCAAGGGAGACATATAAAGAATCTTGATCTTGAAATCATAATAAATATTTTTGAGGACCCTATTCTAATACTTAAAAGTAACTTAAATGAGGGGATGTAATTATTTTAATATTTTATTTCATATTAAACATTGTGACCTACGCTGAGCACCAGATAGTGGCGGTAATGTACAAATGTACTGTTCACAAGGCGTCGATAAACGTCGAAGAAGAAGAAGCGCTAGTACCGCTAACAATGGCAGCCGCTTCCACGGAGTTACGGATGGATCAGCTCCCCACAGATCCGCTGCTTCACATTTTATCCTATTTGGACTTCAGGGACTTGATGCAGTACGTATGTCACACTGCAGACAGGAAAGAAAGACAGCAAACTGATTGTTTTGTCCTTAAACAAGCTGCAGGAAGACGTGCAGGCAAGCGGCTAACCGCTAATAACAACAGCAGCAGCTCGTCAGTCGAGCTGATTTTTTTTCTTCTAATTTTGAGTAAAGAGATGTGCGAAAAGCTGCTGTCAGTATTTTACTGCAACTGTTCATCAAAGTGTAACTTTAATGGCAGCTGTCACGTATCGCAGAGCGAACATAGTGACTTTAAAATGCTGCAAAAACAAGATCAGGACCTTGTTTACAGTTAGCCGCATGCTAACAGCTGCTAATTGTTTGTTTATGTCCGTTACTGCGCATGTCCGCTAACCTTAACCTTTGTTTACGTTCATCTAATAAAACTTATTAAAGTACTAAAAACTGCAGTAAATTCATGGAGTAAAAGTACACACGTATTATCTGCGTCTTGTAATTAAAGTACACAATTGTCTGATTCTTACAATAAAAGTACTGTAGCGATTCTCTTAGTTAGAGAGCGTGTTGATGTTGTGGGATTTCGGACTGTTCGGGAGGTTCGTGAAGGCAGCATGGAGAGAGAGAAAAAGACCGAGAGCTTGCCTGTGTGTGTGTGTTGCTGTTCCGTTGTTGTTGTTGTGGTTGGCGTGGCTGTGGCCTACAGCAGCCGTTTTTCTGCAAATAAAGACGACCTTTGTTGTGAACATCGCCGACTGTGGAAGTGTGTTTACAACGTTACAGTACACATATCAGCTCAGTGTAATAAGAGTACTCAAGTATCTGATTATTGCAGTAAAAGTCAGTGTTTCAGTAGGTATAAAAGCGGTCTAACCTGACAACAGTTAAATGTTGTCAGGTTAGGCAGCACGGAGGCGTGGTTAGCACTGCTGCCTCACAGCTAGAATGACATCTAGAAGGGCTGGGTTCGATTCCACCTTGTCCTGGACAGTTAGCCGGAGTTTGCGTGTTCTCCCCGTGTCTGCGTGGGTTTCCTCCGAGTGCTCCAGATTCCTCTGACAGTCCAGAGACATGCAGTTAGTTGGGTTAGGTTAAATGGTGATTCTAAATTGCCCATAGGTGTGAATGGTTGCCTGTCTCTCTGTGTTAGCCCAGCGACAGGCTGGCGACCTGTGCAGGTGTACCCTGCCTCTCGGATAGGCTCCAGAGAATGGATGGATGGTTGTCAGGTTGTGTTTTTTTGTCTGCTCTCACACAAACTACAGAGTGATGTGTGTGTGTGTGTGTGTGTGTGTGTGTGTGTAAAGCTCCTCCCTCTGTTGGTCTGACTCCTCCCCCTCCTCCTCTTCCTCAGCTGCAGCTTCGTCAGCAGGCGTCTAAATGAGCTCTTCAAACATAACCCTCTGTGGAAGTCTCAGTGCTACAAACACTGGCTGCTGACAGAGTGAGTTCACCCCAACATGTTTCACACCTCGCTGCAGCCTCACCACAATCTGACCTTTTACTCCTTCCTCCCTCTCTCTCTCTCGCTCTCTCATCCGTGTGTGCGTGCATGCTCAGTGCGGACCGGCTGCGGATCGGTGTGTCCTGGTTCTGCCTCTTCAAGCAGTACTACTCAGACCTGGGGCGCTACATCCAGTACTATGCGGTGCTAAAGAGGGCGTGGGAGCAGCTGAAGAGCTTCCTGCAGCAGAGGTGTCCACGCATGATAGCATCACTCAAAGGTGACCTCATCACCCCTGGATATTGAACAGTTGTGCTAATAGCCACTCCCACTTCCTAACTGTAATCAAATCCTATAATGAACTCGTGAAATTCTCAGCCCAGTACAGCGCCAGCTGATCAACCACTGGCTAGAACCCTGCAAATGACTCTGTTGGTGGGACACACAGAGGAAGGAGCATCATTTTTAACCCTCTGGAGTCCACGGACTCGCCGGCGCGTCAAAACGACATCGCCAATTTGAGATGACATAGCATCGGGACGCTGCTGCGCTGAGTCTCCATTTCAACATGAATCGAAGGAGCAGACTTCAAACTATGTACCAGTTTTTAAATTTCATTGATAGGCCAAGTAAAACCAATTGGAAGTAAAACCAGAGTTATGCCCAATGAATTACGCCATGCTTTTTCCTTTATAGTTTCCTCACCTTCGATGCGCGTTTTGTGCAGAAATAAACGGCGAAAACGGGAGTTTCACTAACAGGAAGTGCCTGCTAATAAAAACAAAACAAAATAACTCCCGACAACACCTTTCCTATTGGTGGAAAAATGCACCATTTCAACCAATCAGAAAATTATGCGGTACCATGGTGCATTTGGGTGCATTTGGCTCCTGAGGAACAAGATAAAAAAGTGGTAAAAGAGGCAATATTGATGGCAAGTTTTGCCTGTGATGCGCCCCTCAGTCTTGTGGAGGACAGAAACTGTTTTTTGAGGTGGCATAAATTTGTGTAGCATCTTAATATGAGTCCTGATTGCTCTGCAAATAGTTGTACAGAAAAACGCCTGAGGCCTTTCCTGCATTATAATGTGAATACCTGCATATAACTGATTGTTTACTATATTTTTACACAAGTTTTGAAAATTTACAACTTATATTTGCATTTTAAGTTTTAAAAATAATTCGTTAAGCATGTTTGTGATTTTTACAGTAAAAAAATCAAATTTTTTCTACTCGGATTTTATATTTTTATGTGATTTTAAGTCCAGTGTGTTAATACAGTATGTCAAAATGAAATAATAACTATACACTCACACACATGAGGTGGTGCTAAAAAGAATGATACCAAACAAGGCAAGGTAGACAGTTTCTAAGGTCAACTATAAAGGTAAAAACAAAAGTAGTCAAAAACGGCCAAATATACCCCGGACCCCAGAGGGTTAATTTATCAGAAGTCAGTAAAGAAAAAAATATATCAGCTTGATAATCCTGCAGTTTATTTCTCTGTTCTTTCAGAAGTTACAGGCTGCTGTTTCTTGTCTGTTTACAAAGAACAAAGTTCTCTTCGTCAGCCTAAAGTGGTGTTTGATGTTACCCGGTTTAGCTCTCTGCTAATGTTTCTCTGTAGCTGTTGGTGCCAGTCGTTCACAAAACCCTTCATCCTATACAACTTGATAATAACTAATTGAATCCGAACTGTGGCTTTTCCTGAAGATAAAATACAAAAAAATTTTGCACATTCGTCAGCTCGTTCTAAAGCTGATGTCACTGCTTCTGCCTTCAGAGGGCGCCACCGAGGTGGAGCTGAACGACATCGAGGCTCAGATCGGCTGCAAGCTCCCAGACGACTACCGCTGTTCCTACCGCATCCACAACGGTCAGAAGCTGGTGATTCCAGGGTGGGTATCAGCCTGACGGCCAGCCTGTGGCCACATCCATCCCTCCCTCCCTGTATAACCCCTCCACCTGTCTGTGTGTCCTCAGGCTGATGGGCAGCATGTCTCTGTCCAACCACTACCGCTCGGAGGTGCTGCTGGACGTGGAGACGGCGGCCGGAGGCTTCCAGCAGAGGAAGGGGATGAGGCGCTGCCTGCCGCTCACCTTCTGTTTCCACACCGGCCTCAGTCAGTACATGGCGCTGGAGCCCGCCGAGGGACGCAGGATGTTCGAGAGCTTCTACCCCTGCCCGGTCCGTACCCTTCCTGTCTACCTGTCCTTTCAAAATAAAAGCTGTAGAGTGCTTTAAAGCAAGCACATTTTGAGCAGTTTGTAAATCAGTTTTCTTCCTGTTTTTCAGGATCAGACGGCGCAGGATCCTTCAGCCATCGACATGTTCATCACAGGTCTGTTTGTGATGTTGGCGTCAGTCTTTTCCTGTAGCCATGTTACAAAGGTTTCAGTCAGGGTGTCTGCAGCCCAAAGAAGTCGTATTCATCAACGGTCTTTAACATTTGAAAGTACGAATGATTGCTTCCTGTTTGGAGGTTCTTCAGCACGGGGCCAACTGTTTCATTTTCCTGCCACTGATCAGGTCGATGTGACTTTTAGCATTTTTGTAGTTGTTTTGTGTCATTAGCATTCATGAAGACTACAGCACCTACTTCAAGTTGGAACAGTTTATTCCCAGATGAAGAATATTTGAACATAGATAATTTTTTCAATCTTAATATTAAAAGAAATCAAAGTGTTTAAGTCTTTAACTTTGACAGTTTTTGTTGATTCCTCCTTCAGAAGTAACTACAGCTTCAGTAAAACTCTGAAGCAGCTTCCAGTTCATACCAGCAAAGAGAAACGGCAGCAGTCGAGTTTGATGAGGAACGTGTTAAAATGTTTTTAGGATTAACAGCTCTATGCTGGAGCCGTTTTTATGAAAGAACAGCTAGTTTCATTAACTGTTCATCTTTTAAAAAGTGTTGACTAAACTTAAACCACCCTTAGAAATCTTTCTGTACATTCAGCTCATTTAAACGACTCTGTCAGTTAGCTGGATTTAATTGGATGCTAATGCACCTTAATGCAGTCTTTATTATCCCGGAGTTCTTCACATGAATCTAAATGAAGATAATTAAGAAGTTTAAAGCACCTTTCTCCATCGTGTCTTCTGTTCTCTCACTGTCACTGTAAACTTTAATCTGCAGACAAATGGAAAATCAAACAGTCTGTAACTTTTGAAAGTTCAGTCCAGTTCCTCGTATTTCAGTTTATAAGAAGTCAAAATTACTCGTTCTGTGTTTTTTACCCAGTTTGCTTCAGTTAAAGTCATTAAGCATAAACTTTGCTTCAGGTCTTCTGGTCACAGCAAACACTGCTGTGACCAGAAGACCTGAAGCAAAGTTTATGCCAAAAATGCCATGAAGTTCATATCACCATTCCATGAAACACAGGGCCTAAGGCCTTGATTACACTCTGTTGTGGACATGGACATCTGGAGACCCAACGGCCAAGCAGTGGTTCCTGTTATGCTTCTTTGAAGTCCTCCGCCTGAGGGCGGCTGCATAGTTTATATGTAAGTTCTCTGCGGATGAATCCAAGCACGCTGACAACCACATTGACCCGTGCACTCCCCGTCTGAAGATGAAATTTATACTACATTTCCATTATTATAAAATACTATATTCACACTATAGGGAGCTGCTTTGTGCACTGGTGTGCAGTCATGTTGGAACAGGAAGGGGCCATTCCCAAACTGTTCCCACAGAGTCAGAAGCATGAAACTTTCCAAAATGTCTTGGTATGCTTACACTTGGCACAGTGCAGTCAGAGGAGTACGTTCTCCTGGGAACCACCAAACCCAGACTTCTCCATCGGATTGCCAGACAGAGAAGCGTGATCTGTCCCTGCAGAGAAAACGTCTCCACTGCTCTAGAGTCCAGTGGTTTTACACCGCTGCATCCGACGCCTTGTGTTCTGCTTGGTGATGCGAAGCTTGGACGCAGCTGTGGCCACAGAAGTGATTGATCACCTGAATTAAATGATGAGTGATTACTTTTAGCAGTATAGACTCGTGGAAGTGGCATAAGGACATAATGTGAACAAAATGAGGGCAGGCGGTTGACTAGATTGACAAAGTGGGTTTCTTAGTGGATTGTGCTTCTCAGGCTGATTCCTTGATAGATCTGTTTCCAGACAGTTTGATTCCCCAAGCTGAGCAAACTGTCGAAAGGCTAATCTAGACATGGACTTACTTCCAAGGAGGAAAAGAACATCTGAGGCAGATGAGGATGATGATGGTGATTCAGAGGGTGTCTGACTGCTTCCTTGATGACATCTCCCACACTGAGTGGGAAGCCATAAAAACAATACGACAGGTTGTAAAGCAGTGAATCTGAATAGTCTCACTGGTTGATTGAGGGGGCTGGAGCCTATCACAGGCTTCTCACCGGGTGCTCTAAGAGGTCCCATGTAACCCCAGTTCTGGCTCCCCGTAAAGTTTAGGGCTCATCTTAAAATTTTAGTGATCACTTTCAGAGCCCTCCACGGTCAGATGCCTCCATATATCAGTAAGCTACTGATATATGGGGGGGGGGGGGGGGGGGGGGGGGGGGGGCTGGTTTGGGTGAGGGCAGAGAGACAGGACAAAAGACACACTGTGGAGGAGAGACAGCAATTAATAATAACTAATGATTAAATATAGAGCGAAGTATAAACAGAGTAAAAAGAGGTGAAAAACACTCAGTGCATCCTGGGAGCTTTCAGGACAGCCTGACAGATCATTCACTGTAAATAGTTTCTTTAATTTTATTAAGCTTAATACTGTGAAACCCGCAGAAACCCTGAACATGACGTGTGGACTTTTTATTGGGACAAACTGTGAATGTTTGTGTGCTCAGGCTCATGTTTCTTGGAGTGGTTCACAACCTACGTGCACAACGTTGTTACAGGAGAGTATCCAATCATCAGAGACCAGATCTTCAGGTAACTAAGACTCGTCATGTTTTACACACACAGTGTTTTTGAGCCACTCTGAAGCTTAAAGCTCATTCTGCTCTTCAGGTATGTGCATGATAAAAGTTGCGTGGCAACCACCGACGACATCACCGTCTCGGTTTCTACCTCCTTCCTGCCCGAGCTTTCGTCCGTCCATCCGCCGCACTTCTTCTTCACCTACCGCATCAGGTACCTTCCTGTTTCCTCGCCCCGTACAGCCCCGCCTCTCCGCGGCGTTCTAATGACGAGCGTTTGTTTTCAGAATAGAAATGTCCAGCAGCGCCTCGCCTGAAGCCGCCTGTCAGCTCGACAGCCGCTACTGGAAAATCACCACCTCCGACGGCAACGTGGAGGAAGTCCAGGGACCCGGCGTGGTCGGTACGCTGCCCGCATCACATGACCACCTGTGCTGCTTTGCTGTGATTGGCTGAGATAAGCTGCTGAATGTGAGTGTGTGTGTGTATCTGCAGGAGAGTTTCCGGTCATGACACCTGGAAAGATACACGAGTACGCCAGCTGCACCACCTTCTCCACGCCGTCAGAGTACATGGAGGGTCACTACACCTTCCACAGACTCGGTAACTCTCTCCACCTGTAATAGAGCTTCAGACACCTCACCTATGGTCTGCTGCTGTTCTCATGCTTGTTTCTCTTGTAGCCAATAAAGAGGAAGTTTTCCATGTGGCCATCCCTCGCTTCCACATGGTCTGCCCCCCCTTCAGGGAGCCCGTAGTCCGAACGGTAAGACACTTTCAGAGGGTTTCAGATTGAAGTCAAAACTGAAACTTTATTTTTTCTATTATACAGGATGCATTATGTGATCATCCATGGTGGGCAGGCGGGCACGTCCCCTCAATAATTCGAGAACTATTCGGCCTGCACTCGTCAGACTTCATGGGCAGCTAGCTTATAGGATTGAATATGATGTCACTGGGGTCAAGATCAAGGTCACTGTTACTGGGTGACAACAAACAGGGTTTATACAGTGTGACGGTGCATTTTGCTCCACTAAGTGGTGCTCTTGTTTTTGTTTTTCTTCTATGATTACGTCTGGTGTTATTGTGCATGAATGCTTAATTAAAGACCACAACAGCAAACAAACGAGACAGACAAGAAACATTGTGCAAAGAGACAAAATAACTTCCAGGTTTCGTGGTACGAAGAAAAAGTCAAACGTTCAGGTTTATGCAGCACAACATTCCTCGAGTGACCTCGACATCAAGCAGCAAACACAAGTAAATTTGTGGAAAAAGGGTGGTTCGTTCAGCTGAACGGACCATCAGAACCACCCTCCCCAACCTGCAGGACATTTACACCAAGCAGTGCAGGCTGAGGGCCATGAAGATCCTAAAACAGCCCAGCCACCCCGGACACTCTCTCTTCTCCCTGCTCCCATCAGGCCGGCGTTACCGCTGCCTGAGGGCTAAGACTGAAAGGTTGAAGAAGAGTTTTTACCCACAAGCCATCCGTCTGCTCAACTCTGAGCCCTAACTGGACCATTATTGCACAATGTAAATATTATAATTTAAAATCTATAATTCCACGTAAAAGTGTGCATAGTGTATAGTATATAGAGTATAGTGTGAATTACCGTATTTTCCGGAGTATAAGTCGCACTTTTTTTCATAGTTTGGCTGGGGGTGCGACCTATACTCCGGAGCGACGTATATGTGACATTTATAACACATGAACCAAAATACTCCAGCCAATTGACATCTCCGTGAACCGGAGCTTTAAGGCAGTCTTGCGTAACCTGTGGGCGCAGTGGATGGAGAGCACAGCTTAACGGCAACTGGGAGAATGCACCACCCAACTTTCCTGGAAGTCATTGGATGGATCAAGGAAACATAGGTTTCAGTGACAAACCATCCTGTTGGGATTCAGAAAGGCTGGAATAATTGGAACTGCAGCTGACGACAAGTCTGACTAACGCGACACAGAAGAGGAAGCGGCGCTTCGTCTACGGAGTGTACGGAATTGTTTAGAAGTGACACCGAGGATGAAGAATTCAATGGATTGATGGTTTGGTTAACTTGTTAGTATGTTCTTTATGCTATGGTTATCTGAATAACTTAATGTTACGTTAACATACCGAACACGTGTTCGTTGTGCGTCATGTAGCTGAATGTGCTACGTTAGCATAACGTAGGCGTAACCGTGTTCGTCCTGTTCTTTAATCCATTATTATTTTAAATTGCCGTTCAAGATGGAATTTCTGCTTTGAGTCTCGGATTCTATCAACACCCCCCCCCCCCCAAAAAGTGCGACTTATAGTCCAGTGCGACCTATATATGTTTTTTCTTCTTTATTATGCATTTTTTGGCTGGTGCGACCTATACTCCGGAGCGACATATAGTCCGAAAAATACGGTACTTTTTAAATTTTTATTCTTCTTATTTATATGTGTGTGTATATATGGTTGCAGGTACAAAATACATTTCACTGTGCATTGTACTGTGTATAACTGTGTATGTGACAAATAAACACTATCTTAATCTTAATCTTAAAATCTTAAATGAACACAACATCCAGATCATATGTAATAACAGGAGCAAGAAAACTGTTTCCTCATCAGATGGTTTCAGCTCCAGCTGTAGATTACTGCAGGAAGAAGGTGCAGCCTTTTCTTCTGAGAACAAACACGTAAAATATCAACAGGGACGCACTGATGGTGGTTTCTACACATGCATGTGCAGATAAGAAGGAATCAGCCCAAGCACAGCTGTGTATGTATATAACCAATTAATAGGAAGGTCAGCGGCACACAGGGAACAGTGATGCTCATCATTTCCTCAGTGGTACCTTTCTCTTTTTTTCACAAAGAGCCGATCAGCATATTCTAATAATGGTAAAAAAAATTAAAGTTGCAAAAATTAAGGCTTTTCTCACCTGGAGGGAGAAGTGAGATTTATTCCTAACAAAGAAATGAAGGTTGTTGATCTATAATGATGTTATAATATTAATTTCAGCTTCATCCCCAGAGCAGTTTTGACCTTTGGAGCATGAGGTGAAGTTAGTTAAAGGTCTCCTGTGACCTTTGCTGCATGTTGTAATCCTTCATTCTCTGCAGTCTGTCTTTGAGCTTAAAAATAGAAAACCTGCAGCTGCTGGTGTTCGAAGTTCTTACCCACTCTGAGTGAGTCTGACTGTAAACCCACTTCATTGGACCAGATTTTATTTTGTGTGTGATTTTTAGTGGCTGAGGACACCGCTGCTTCAGAGCCGGTGTGAAGCATCTTTTGCTGTGACGCAGATAATCCACACAGCTTCACCGGTGTCGGCTGGCTCGCCTTTTATCAGAGATTCAACTTAAATTTCTTCCACATCTTACTACATACACTTTGTTTACTACTTGTAGTCACCACCTTGCACAGCTCACTGAGCTCAGTATACTGTTCGCCACTGAGGAGCGCCCTCTGGTGGCTTTTTGTGAAATGAGCTACACAGCACGACTTCAGCGTAACATCTGTGTCAGTTTAATTTTTCTGTTAGGATTTCTAAATACCCGGCACACCATAATACTATACATATAATACGTTTGCATTCTCACAACTGTGTGCCAAAAATAATGACTGTTGTTGTCTCGCCTGTTTTGTTCCCGTCTGATCCGAGCAGCAGAAGACATCGGCTAGCTACACGCCTCGCTTCGACGACCACGACGATGACGGCGAGTACTGCGACGGAGATGGCGACGACTTCGGCGACCTGAGGGGAATCAACATGGCTGCCTTGGAGGGCGCGTGGTGCCCTCGGCACATCTGACCTCTGACCTCAGTTAATCGGGTCGACAACAATAAAAGCTCCTGAATGGCCTGATTGACACGCGGGGGGGATTATGGGACGGGTCGCTCCAACCAACCAGAGCCATACAGGGATGGAGTTGTATCAACTTTCAGCTGCCAGTGAAACAAGAAAACTAAATGTGAATGAGGTGCAGTTTTACAGAAAAGCTCTTTTCTGTCGGGTGTTTTTGTCAGGACACTGTTGGACAAGCGAGGACGAGACAGACCGGACAGACGCCGGCGCTCGGCATCGTGGTTATCTGTGGCAGACAAACACAGCAGGGAACAAACTGATGCCGGCTGCTTCAGCTTACAGTTTAGAATCAGAAAAAAGATGATTTGTGTTGACTATGAGATTTGAAACTTCTTGAGTGAGTGAAGCTTTTTGTGATGATGAAAAAATGTGGATTTGGTACTTTGTTGTAGAGTTAAGGTTTTAGTTCTCAGCGGGCCGGGAGTTCTTCTACAGAGCCATGTTTTTCCACTGCAGGATCTTAAACCTACTGACAGACTGACTTTTCAAGGCTTCAAATCCACAAAATTTGATTTAGCAAGATGTTATTCTGCCCCCTACTGGTGAGGCTTCATAGTACGCAAAGAAGGTATGAATAAAACACAGACTCTGAGCCCAGTATGACCACAACAAAAGGCTTGTTTGATCCAGAAATGTCTAAAAGCTGAAGTTCTTCAACATCTGTAGTAGAATCAGCAAATCTGAGCGTTTTTATTTTTCTTTAAAAATTCTCCTAGATGAATTATTATCAAACTAACTCTAATTTAGGTTACTTGTAAATCAGAGAGGTTGTTTCCTGTAGTATGAGCCAGTTGTAGTCTGCCCCCTAGTGTACAGATCTGGAAATGCGCCTGTTCTATGTGTGTTACTAACGCTCTATATTGGTAAAAAGTGTGACTTTCTCCAGTTTAATGGTGAGTGACCCGAGGCCTCCTCAGCCAAATCTTTTATTGTATTTCTTTTTTATTTTCTGAAAAATAATCAATGTTTTCAGCTCCTTAAATCTGATACTTTTCCCTGTCAGGAGACACAAAAAAGGAATAAATAAAAAGTAGCTGCAGCTTTAGATTGTGTTACCTTAGAGATGAGTTGGAGTCGACAGCATCTGTCACGCTGCTTTAAGTTGTTGCAGTGGAGAAAAAAAAAAAAAGCAGGGTTTATTGTGCTCTTTTTAAATGTATATGAATCATGTACACACTAAATGCAGGCAGTGGTCATCCAGAAGAGGATTTGGGTTTCTTTTTATCTGAGGGTTAAAGTGTTTTGTGCTTCACGCTTTTCTTAAACTTGAGTTAGTACCTTAAAGCAGGTTTCTTTCCTTTCTCTCCGGTGGAGGTGGGACGGTCCGCAGGTTCGTTTTTGTATGTTTGGATTAAATAAATCAGTTATATTCACTGCTGCTGACTCGCTCTTCACTGTCACGCCGTAAGAAGAACATCTCCAGAGTTCAGATGAGGCTTCACCAGCCTTTTAAATATGTAGATTTATTTTAGATTTTTGTGTCTTGTGTCATTTACAGCTCTTTATTATTGTATTAGCAGCTTTTACAGCCATCCTCAGCCTGATATGAGCTGTTTCAGCTTCCTTAAAACCCACTTTATTCAGACTGGCTAATTCCTGGAAGCCTGCAGAGGGGCAGCACCAAGCACTTGTGAGCTGTACTGTTGGAAAAAGAATATTCAGAGTAGCCTCGTGTAATTTGTGTCCATAAGCATACCTCAGTATATTTAGCCATGTGTAATATAAACATCTCACTGTAAACAGAAGAGCTCCTGTTTAATGTCTTTACTCTGCTTGCCTCCAGCTCCATATTTTTATTTTTTACCTCTTCTAGAGGTGCTTTGCATGCCTCACGGTTAGAAGTAATCCTCCTTTATCTTTTCGCTCCTCTCTTTAAAGCCACCTTTTTTCTAATTGGCTCCACCCTGCAAACAGGTCTAAATGGCATGTGGGCGGGGCTTCTGTGTGTAAATGTATCCAGATTCTAGAGTAGTTCACTGACCTCGTTATTGCCTATTACCTCATATCATCCACAGATAGGTGGAGAGAGTTTTTGGTCGCATTTATCTGTTAGCAGGAAAACTCTGAGCGGATTTCAATGGAATTTTCTGGAGTTGTTGGGAGTGCTAACTGGAACGGTTCTGTAGGGGCCCAGAAACATGAATTCATTTTCAAGCTCACAGTCACTGGCAAAATCTTTAAGTTCATAATCACTGATTTTTTTTTTCCATCTACCTTGATGAAATTTGGTGCTCAGATAAAAAAAATTACTATTTATCACTCGTCTCTTTCTGTTTTAAATTAAAAGTGAAGTACAAGCCCTACATGAAAATCTCACACACAATTTGTCTTTTTCCTTATTTGTTTATTTTACTTTGAGGATGCCACCAGAGTGGTAACTGCTCCTGATAAACACTGGATTTCCTGTTGCTACTTCACAATAAAATTTGACTTTTTCTCAACTAAATGCTTTTAATGTGAAGCTACAACAACAGGAAATATCCAGTTTTCACTTTCAGTCTATTTTGCCTTCGCCGGTGGACACGTCACCACGGAAAAACCGAGAAAGTGGCAGTCTAAATATTTTTAATGATTATGGTTATTATTTAATGAAATCTGATGTGTAGGACTTGGATTTTATTATACCCCAAAAAAGAGAAATTATATCAAAAAGCTACAAAATCATGAAAACTGTTTTAAGAAAGAAGCAGACGAAAACAAAATAAAACAATGACTGCAGCTTATCTAATGTAAACCAAACACAGTGCATTATTTAAACTGTGGTGTAGCATCGTATTAAGACAGAATAACCAAATGAATTAAACTGTACACTCTGTATTTGATTTAAATGAATGTAAATGAGTATTTCAGTTCTGTGGTTGTAAACACAACATCAGAGGCAGGAATGGATCAGGATTTGATCCAGAAGCCGATATCCAGTAGAGAACTTTGCACACCTGTGGTTTATTTGGCAATGAAAGTTTTTGAAACTCGTGAAATGCTGATGATCGTTGTCTGCTGTATCATAGAAACGTAAAAAATAGCTTAAAAGTGAAGCAGCAAAGTGTGTGAAAGCTCTTGGCCAAGACTGTAAATGGAGCTGAATGAGCTGATATGAGATCAGATGAGAAATCGAGTTCAGGGACGTGGATCATGTTTAAATGAAAATCTCTGAGGCTGCCACCTCCCCCTGAGAATGACTTTTAGTGTCATGGAGGCAGGAGGCGGCAGCTGATTTCCCTAAATTTAAACTATTAGTTTAAACCAGTCACACTTCATTAAAGGAGACAAATCATTAAAAAAAGGTGTTTATTCATGACTCAGTGAAGCTTGTTGTTTCTCATCAGGTTAAAAATGTTCAGCAGTGTCTGCAGCTCCTCCTCCTCCTTCTTTTCAGTCATCGTCCTCTTCATCATCCTCCTCCATCACCATCTCCGTTCTCCTGCGCTTCCTCTCCCCTCTCGTCTCCTTCCTCTCCTCTCCCTCCTCCTCGTCCTCGTTGTCCTCCTCCTCGCCTACCCCGCCCTCCCCGGCTTCTCCCTCCTCCTCCTCGCGGGCGTTGCAGCGGCTGCAGTGCCTCCTGAAGCCGCCCAGGAAGTGGGACCTGAAGCAGCAGAAGGGGCAGGCGTAGCGCCCGGGCCGGTGGGCGGCGCTGATGTGCTGCTGCAGCCGGCTCGGCAGGAAGAAGCTGCGCTTGCAGTCCTTGCAGCTGTACGGCCGCTCGACGTTGTGGCAACGCACCACGTGACTGATGGCGAAACCTGCGGCGACACACAGAGGGGTGAAAAAAAAAAATAACACAGGTAATATTTGTTTTTGATAACTGTAAGTCACAACTAATCAGATTAATTTTTGTCTTCGGTTTGTTTGAGGAAAACCAAAATATTAAATTTATGGGCAGATGTGACAAAACACTGTTTGTTTTTTGTTTGAAAAACAACAACAAAACAACCATTACTGAATATTCACTTATTAAAATTATGTTGACGTTGCAGCTCTATTATTACAACATAATTATTTGGCAGAAAAGAATTTTAAAAAAAAAGATGTGTATGATCTCTAATAAAGTGCCACAAAAATCAACTTAGAGTTATTAAAATGATAAAACTCAAAGATTAATTGTGTTAAGGACCATTCAACGTTTGTAAAACTTGCATCTTTTTTGTGTTCTGAGAATCTGTCTCTGATTTCTGGGACCTTCTCTCATATTTACAATAGAAAAACAACTCCCTGATGAGCTGTCTGTAGCACGCACACGAGCTTCAATAAGTGTCACTTTAAAAGGTCATTTTTATTGCTGGGTTCTTCAAAACGTTACCACCAGGGGGCAGTGTATTACCACAAAGGTTTATTGTCCAATTTTGTGTTAGTCCTCCAGGTAATTCTGGTAAACAGACTTGAAATCTACATGAGCTAATCTCTGGTGTCAGCAGGCAGGGATTGGTCCACCAGGGCCTCGGTCTCTGACTGGTCGATCAGTGTTCCTATCTTCACCTGTGGCTGTTACCTGTGGGCAGTGACTGAATGAATGCAGCAGAAATTAGTTTCCTTTGAAGGGCGGCTGAGCTTTCTCTTCAAGATAGGGACGCGAGTTCGGTGATTCAGGAGGCGAGCCGCTGCTCCTCCAGGTCAAAAGAAGCCGTGAATGTGGTTCAAGCATCTGATTAGGATGGCTGCTGGGTGATGTGTTTCAGGTATGTCCTACTAACAGGAGACCCCACAGCAGAGACCAGAGACCGTGTCAATGAACGTGTAGCAGGGACGGGTGTAACAACAGTTACGTTTCTCAACTTTGAGGTGAGCGATTGAAGTTATTAGAAATACTGACATATAACAGTCACTGGTAACTGGAGGCTAGCATGACCACTACAGGTACAAAGTGATGCACAAACAGCAAATTGGTTCATATGTGCACATAAATGACTGAAACAGCAGGTTTAAGGCACCTTCATGAACGGGTACTGCACAGATTTTACAGAGAACGCTTCGAAGCATGTTGGACATGTTAAACAGGAAGTGAATGGCAGTGATGTGGCATCGAATCAACACAAATCAACAACTAATGTGCGTGATGGGTAAAATAACTGTTAGCAAAGACGAGCGATCAGTGCGCCAAAGGGACCCCAGCAAGGACAGGATCTCTTTACATTATAGGGATACCAGACAACTAGAATAGTGTGTATAACTGCTGTCTGCCCCCTGCTGGTCATTACAAAGCATGACGGTTTAAGGTATTTGTACCTAGGACGTAGAGTCTGTGTGTAAATGGAGGTGGAGCTACGGTACCTTTGAGTTTGGTCTTCCAGCCGCAGATGAGGCACACAAAGCGGTTGGAGATGAAGCGCACAACCTTGGCTGTGGCCTCCATCTCCTCCTTCAGCAGCTCACCGCTCAGCCCAGCCACCGCTGCCTCCTCCTCCTCCGCCCCCCCGCTGCTTGGTATCTGGTTGGCCGCCGGGACGTCCCGTCGGACGGCCTGGTTGGCGTACGCTTTGGGGATGTCGTGCTTGCGTACCACGTGGCTGACTGCCACAGCTTTCAGCTTATTCTTCCAGCCACAGATGAGGCAGCGGTACCCGGTGCCGTCGAACAGCAGCACATTTTTGTCTTCGTACTCAGATTTAATCAACTCCACGCCCTCGCCTTCCTCCTCCTCTTCAGCCTCACTGCTCCTCTTTCTTTTCGGCATGTCTCCGCCTCCTTCCTCCTCTTCCTCAGTCTTAATGCTACTCTTTATTTTAGAATCATCATTATCATTCCCTCCTTCTTCTTCCTCCTCCTCAGTCTTTATAGTGTGCTCTCTTTTAGCAGCATCCTTCCCTTCTTCTTCCTCCTCATCACCCTTCTCACTCCCATTGTCGCCTCCCCCCTCCCTCTCATCCATGCAGTGTTTGGTGATGATGTGTTTGTAGAGCTTGGTGAAGTCTCGGCTGGTGTAGAAGCAGTAGGAGCAGTGGAACAGCCGGGCGCCGCTCTGGTACATCAGGATGTTCCTGAGGCGTCCCATCGCCATGCCATCCAGGCAGGCGGGGTGGGTCGCCGCCATGTGGGACAGCTGGTGGGCGTGGCTCTTGGAAAAATGGCCACAGTGGGGGCACTGGAGGTGAGCCGCAACGCCTCCGCCTACTTCACCGCGAGTCTGTATGATGACTGACATCCCTGCAAAGAAGGGACACAGCAGGTGTGGACCAGGCTCAGAAAGATCGAGATGAAAAATCTTGATGCTAAATGTTTGATCCTTGAACTTAATTTTTTCATTTTTAGTAATCAAATTCATAGCTGAAATGAGACGGGTAACACTAAATTAGATTAATGACACTCTGTCCTGTTCTCGTTTATTAGGTTTTACTTATAAAGGAATCTATTGTGTAGTGGTTAACACATTTACTGGTTCGATCCCAGCTGGGGACACAACTCCCCCTTGGCGATGCGTCAGGGTATCCGGTGTAAAAACTGCCAAATCAAATATGCAGTGCCAACCGGCTGTGGCGACCCCGTGTGGATAACGGAGGTACTGAAGGAAACTTTTTACTGTATGAACAGCACCACACTTTCACTTTAGAGCTGTTTTTCCAACCTGGACTAGACATCAACAAAAGACTGCTAGATTCCAACCGATGTAGGAATCTTTAAACCGATGCCGATATTTGTTAATTTTAATATTCTGATATATCGGCCACTATTTTTTGTTCAAACAGATTTTCCTAACATTTGTTACATCTAGTTAGTTATTTACTCATTTACGCTCTGCTCGGATTTTAAAAGGGAAGTTGAAGAGTGCCCTCTGGTGGACAAATCATGCAACATCAACACTAACACGTTTGAAGGGTGTGTCCCCCCCCCCCTTTACTGTTTTAGTATTTATATGTTTTTGTTATAAATAAATCAGAAAATAGCTAATATTTACAGATATATGAGCCTGCCAAAAATCGGTCCAGCTCGAGTTATTCAATGTTAAAATCAGGAGTTCACAGGAGTGTAGGAGCTTCTCGTGGTCACAGACAGCAGATTCCCTGTACCCGCTGTATCTGTCTCTTCACACTAACGGTGATGTCATCTACTCAAACTTGTGCCTCTGGTGTGAGAAGGATGTGATACAACTCCACCAGCATCACCTCTTATCCACCAGCTATTGAAAATGTGCATTTTGAGAATAAAGTCAAAATTTCAAGAAAAAAGTGAAAATGTAGAGATTAAAGTTGTCGTTTCAAGTCAAACAACTGCGACGCCACCTCTGCCATACCTTCTCCAAAATGTGTCATGAGTCAGTGAAACTACTTTAAAATCGGTTTTAGTAACAAGGAAATTATTTCTCTTTCAGTACATACACACAATGCAGTGATAAGTATGAGGACGTTAAAGAGAGCTTTTTTCCTTAGAAGGAAAAAACACAAACTGGCACTGGACAGATGCAAGGATAGCGATGGTTGCATCTTCAGAGGGGACATATAGAATCACAACACACAATAAGGCAGCTGATCATCTACCCAAAGCATTGTGTAGACGGTGTAGCAGCCGTGGCTGTTATTTGACTTGAAATGACAACTTTAATTTCAAAATAGTGTTTCGACTTTTTTCTCGAAACTTTTATTTTATTCTCAAAGTGTGCACAGTTTATTTTTTTTTTCTCAATGTGACCCTAATACTAATAGTATGAAGATGTAATGGATTCGCTGAATCAGAGGTCATGACTATTTGATGATCTGCCCTCATATTGTGTTGTATATTTGTAGGGTTTGTTTTTCTTTCGGAGGGTTGTGCTGAATCCTTTTCATTTCTAAAAGTAATTTTTCCCACTGAGGCAGCCTGCTGATGCTCGGTGGGATGGATCCGGATCATCTTCCCCTCCTGGTGTTACACATTTGTGGTTTTTAGTGTAGTTTTTCACTGCAGTCTGTTCCAAACAACAGCTCTAAAAATCACAGAGGCGGCAGATACATTCAATGAAAATAATGTAGCAGTCACACCCAGGTGGACATCGCTTTATTTCCACCTCTGCACAGCCTCATCAAATATATTCACACTTCAGCTTCTGTTTAAATTTAAGCTTTAAGTGTGATAAAGTGTGAGCACTGAAACGCCTTTAAGAATTAGCTTTGCCTCCACAGTAGGTTAGATTATCCCGGTTTGTCCCGGGACTGGGATAACGGTCACCCTGCAGCTGCTGCATGCTGCTCACATCTGTGGGATAACGGAGCGCAGCTAACAGGCTCACCTGCACAAAACTCAACGTTTTCCACCCACCTGCCTCCACCGCCGGCTGTGTTAGTTTGTAACAAAGCTCCTCAACCTGAAGAGAGAATAAAACCACTCAGAAAAAATTTAAACCGGATAAAACCTTCCTGTCTTTTTTGGGGCGAACGCCCCCACCGAGCTGCTGAGCGAACACGCTAACGCCCTTTTCCGTGTTTACCTCGAGCACAGCCAATCAGCTCGCGTCAGTGGTCCCCCGCTGACCAATCACAAAATTCTTCTTACCAAAACTCTCGTTTTACATTCAACTGTCGCGAGATCTCTGCAGAGCTTGATAATATTGTCAGGCATTTCTTTGTTTATGAGGGAAAAACACGAAAGCAGCCGAATTTCGTGATATTTAACTGAGACAAACTCATCTACAGTTTAAATTCAACTAGAAACAAATTAATAGACTAAAGAGAAACACAGAGACACAAAGTTTATTGAATATTATTACAATCAGGCTGAAACGTGCTGCTCGGTTAGTCTGTGATTAATGAGGCTGGTTCTGTCTACAGAAACAACCACCTGCAGAGGAGAGAGGTCACTACATGTCCCATCATCCACTGCTTCATCAGCTCTGAAACAGCTTCGATTAAGAGAGATTTATTGGGTCTGCACTTTGTTTTATGCGCCTTATTTTCTCATCTTAGTCATATTTTTCAGTTATTAATCAGTCTATCTACAAATCTGGTGTCCTGAGTTTATTTTATTTATTTTGGTCTAATTATTGTAGCTAAATTTTGCTTATTAGTTTATTGAGAAGAAAAATAATAAAAAAAAACACAGTAATAGATATTAAAGCTTATTGTGGCTGAAACAAACTTGTTTTAAATTTTTTTAAATCTGGATTTAATTGTTTAGCAAAAGTTTTAGATAAAATAACAACCACAGATAAACTACTGTTTCTTCTTTGTCACTGACCTCCACCACCTGCTTCAAATGCTTCTACACTTTCAGATGATTTGAGTTTAATTTATTTTTCAGGGTTTTAACCTTCAAAAGTTTCTGGTTGTTTTTTTTTCATGTTGTGTTTTTCTTATCTGTTAGACTCAATATGTTTAATGAAATATGAGTAGAGTGTAATACACACTACAGAATTGCACTTTATGTAAACTGATTTCTCAGAAACATGTAAGACAATAAATAAAATTATCACAGATGCCTAAATGAGCCAGAACAGGCTTTTATTTTGAAATGAGTGGATCAAAACTGTATCAGAACAGAAATATTCATCGTAAAGGGTAGGTTAAAGGTCACCTGCTGAGAGAGAGGGAGGGAGGAGTGATGGGAGAGAACGTTCAGGTCGAGTGAGGATTGGTTTGAGAGGAGAGAGGGAGAGGAGGGGGCTTTTATTGTGGTAGAACGAGGGAGGGGAGAGAGAGGGAGGTATCTGAGTTTGAACTTGTGTTTTCCTTCAGTCTTTGTTAGCTCAGATTCACACACACAGACAAATATACTCAGTATCATATTAAGGGACACTGGGCGAGCGAGGACAACATGCTCTGCTTAAAAGGTGAGAGAGAGAGAGAGAGAGAGTGCATCAAGTTAAGAAATGTGGGTCATTGTGTTTTCTAGCTGTCAGCACTGTTAACACACACACTGTTATCTTCATAACCTTTCTGCGGTGTGTGTGTGTGTGTGTGTGTGTTGGAGCTCTAAAGAGGGTCGAGTGAGCTTTATTTTGAGCAGAGAGAGAGAGATTAATGGAGGGAGTGAGGAGTTGACTAGATGTAGTGTTTTCATGATTACAGTTGCAGCAGCTCTTTGTGCAACTGTTACTATGGTTACTGCTCCTAATACCACCACTACTACTGCAACTACTACAAGTACTTCTAATACTGCCAGTACTGATGCTGCTGCAGAAATGTTTTGTGCTGAAATTGAATCTTTGTGGCTCGCGGCAAAAGTTTTGGCTCGGAGACGTGTGCAGTCTTGAGTTTGACACGTGTGTTTGTGTGTGCGCGCGTGCATGTGTGTGTTTGTGAGTCTTTAATGACTGCCGGCCTGTTGGGGCAGGCTGAAGCATCGCATTGAGCCTCCATAACACAGCTGTCCTCCCCCTGCAGCTTCAGACGTGGCTGGTGGAGCTTTCATTAATGACATCCTCCAGGCTGCACCTCTTTAAACCAGCAAAAACAAGCAAACACTGAAAAAAAAATAATGCATAAAATTTGATAAACATTTATTGGCTCATAAGGTTTTGGTTTTACCAACAAAACAAATCAGTAGTTGTGTTTTAAATGAGCTCAGTTAACATCTTTTAGTTTCTCTTTGAGCTCATTTTGACCCCGTTTTCCATCTTGGAGTTCAGTGTGTTTCTACTACTTTTTCTTTGTTGACATTTTACCAGGTGAGTCACAGAGAGCTGGACAGTATTTACATCAGTGCATTATGTTTTATGAGCTCACTGTATTGATCATCCTTCTGTGAAGTAGCTAAAGCAAAGGAGGCAGAGTTAGAGGCACGAACTATAAAGCACCAGAACAAGATCGGTTATTTTTGTCCCTCCCTCAGGAGGATTTCACCCCAAAAGTACCTGACAGTCACTTCAGAAACACAACTACACTGAACATAGACGATGGATGATGAAGGAGGTGAGCAGGAGAGGCGAGCTGAAGATTGATGGGACTCTTTTCCTGTCAGTCAGGCGAACCCCGAGTCGATCAGTCACTGGCTGTGACTTACAGGCAGTAAACAAATATGATAATTACTTTCATGTGAATTACAGATGGCTTTAAAAAACTGCTGTTGTTTGTGTTTTTGTTTCAGAAACTATTTCATAAAAGCAACATTTTCTGACTTCCTTCCTCTCTGTGGCCCTCACTTCCTTCTGAAACACATCTTATGAGCTCAGTGTTAATCAGGACGAGCCAACAAACCACCACAGGCCTCCAAACTGTTTTAAGTTAAAAAATATTTTTCTCATCTCTTACTGTCCGGGTTTAATGAGCCTGTGTGAAGCACAGCCTCAGTTTCCTGCTGACAGCAGCAGCACCCGGTGTGGTCCTCTGCTGCTGCAGCCCCTCTGCTTCAAAGTTCATGATGGTGTCCTTCAGAGATGCTCTTCTGCACGCCTTGGCTGTAGCATGTGGTTATTTCAGTTACTGCTGCCTTCCTATCAGCTCAGAGCAGCCTGGCCATTCTCCTCTGACCTCTGACCTCTGACAGTGACAAGACATTTTCATCCAGAAAACTGCTGCTCGCAGGATATTTTCTCTCCTTCTGACCATCCTCTGGAGATGGTTATGTGGGAGAATCCCAGCAGATCAGCAGTTTCTGAAACATTTTGACCAACAACCATGTCACGTTCAAAGTCACATAAATCACTTTCCTTCCCCCATTCTGATGCGTGGTTTAAATCTCAGCATGTTGCCTGGGCCATGTCTCCATGCTTAAATGCACTGAGCTGCTGTCCTGTGATTGGCTGTGTGCATCTAACGTTCCGGTCAAGCACTGATTATCAGCCAGTGTTTTAATTGTCCTTTTATGTTAATGTAACACTTGTTTAAACCAAACCGAGGTGCAAGAACACACAGTGAAAAAGCAAGATGAGAAAATAAAATCAAGTAGAAACTTGAAGTCTTTAGATTGTCAAACTCCAGCAGAGATCCTCAATATCGCTTCGATTATGGTGACGGACGTGCATCATAATCGAAGTCCTTCGTCAGCCGTCATGATTTCATAAACAGCTGAATGAGGGCTCAGCTCTGGCAGCAGATGTGGGCGGATGTCACTAATGGCAGCCTCTGTGGTTCAGGCTCTACATCATTATGTCCATTCTACCACGCTTGCAATCAAGAGAAGTGTTGCTGCTCAATCACATCAACCAGGTGAATAATCCAAAGAGGATCTGCTGCTGTCAGCGCTGCCATTTTGAGGTTATAATAATGTAAATCTTGTCTGACGTTCTGAAGCTGCCAACATAGTCAGAAATCAGGAGGAAGTGGTATTCTCAGCTGGGGATGAATCCACGTTTCATCTGCTCGTTTTCTTTTTGGTGTGCAGGTGAAGTTTAACTAAGCTGTGAAGGATGTTAACCTTCTGTTTGAGGTCTAAATTTAGAAGTACCCAGTCTGACACAGTAATGCAGTACCGAGAACGTGTTGTGAGTGTGGTGGTAAATACCTGTCCCGCACCATCTGCAGACCTGGATAATCCCTGTTAGTAGATTAGAGTTAGAGAGAGGAGAGAGAGCAGCACTCTGTCAACACCTCTGAGGAAAAATCACATTTACTGTTGGACTGCAGTCGCTTTTGCTTTCACATGGGCCAGGGGAGGTTTTTGGTTTTGGTTTTGGAGGTCTGAGGTTTTACTGTGAAGGAATGAGGAGAAGGACAGAGCTGATAAAGGTTTTAACTGCTGCTGTCACACCAAATCTGAAGGGTTTGTTGTGAAAGATGAACATTTGCAGATGTGAAGACGTGATCCAGAGATGTGTCTGCTTTGCTTATAAAGGACTGAGTACATTTTTGAATTTTTTAATTTAAAATATTTGTGAATGGTCAGAAAAAAAGTTTGTGCTTTTATTTTGAAGGCCTACTTTTTTGGGTCTTTTCTTTATCAACTTTTTATGAAGGATAACAGTTTGTGAATTTGTTCTGAACCAGAAAGCATTGTTTGTGAAAAAACATCTTAAATCTTTTATTGTGAAATGCTCAAGATGCTGGAAAATGTGTATTTGATGAAGTATTCATTTTATTCTTAGACTGAAAACGATCAAAGGAAATTTTTTTATTCTGAAAAGCTGAAGGAAACTCTTTTGCACAGAAGCCCCGAGGAGTTTTTCTTTTTTTTTCTTTTTTTTAAGCTTTTCTGGACCTGGAAAATAAAGTCTGATTATGTGCTTGAATGATAAGGGGTGGCACAACCACAGGGGGCTTTTACTGTGAAAAGATGATAATACCGACAAAGTTGTAGTTCAGTTGTGGTGAGTCACCTGTAATCTGTCTACTCATTAAATTGACAGCCACCACTCCGTAAACAATGATTTCATATGTGGAGTGTCTGGGTGGGGAGGGGGTGGGGCCTGGTGTGACATCACAATGCTGGAATTCTGGTCCTGATGAAGAGCGAGATGAACTTCTTCCACGCAAGATGATCGCCTTGCAGCCAAAAACAGAGGGCAGCCTGCGCCGGCGCCTGCTCAGAGCCAAAATCTACCAGCACCATGATGCCATCTATGGGTTAAATGCAGGTGGCATTGGCCAGCCCCCATCACCCTCAGGTGACAAAAAACCCCTCCCAACTCACCTGCAGTATCAAGGAAACAGCCCTTGGCTCCGCCCCCAGCATCTTGCACCAGGCTCCCATGTTAACCCTTCCTTTACCCCAGAGGCTCGTGGGAAACTTTTCCTTAGTCCAGAAGCTTTTGGGAAATACCCTCCACAGTCCCCATCGCTTCAGCTGCAGCGCCCTACCTGCCCAGTGCTCATTCAGCGACGTCGAACCAGTTCCTCTCCCCCCACCCCAGAGCCTCGTCCTGGTTACATTGTGCCTATCCCCTCTCATCTCATCACATCCCCTTTCAAGGAGCCAGAGCCACCACCACAATATCGCTACCGCCCCAGCAGGAAGCACAAGACAACCTTCTCTTGCTTTAGACGCCACCAATGGAAGAGCTCCAGGAAGGAAGCCACCCAAACTACACCCCTTCTACACAGAGGTACTATCCAAGAAATTTGGGTAATTGGAATACTGCAACTAAACTTGGTATTCCACTGCTAGAAGTGATATTGTTACTCAGTCCAAGCTGGGAATCCCAAATATTCAACTTCATCCTAATTTGGTTCTTTTGGTTTAGAGTTGTACAACCACTTTGACTCATTTTGGTCAAAGATTTCAGGTAATAGTCAGTCTGATAGTCCCACGTATTTGGGTTTATGTGGTGCCAAATGATATCAGGTAACCTGACACACTTTGTTAGGCTTTTCAGTCCCTTCTTACCCATTTTTATATCAGTAGAATTCTGAATTGGCTCATTTGCATTTTTGAGGCCCTCAATTGACCAACTAAGTCTGGGTTGATCCAGTCTGGTCTAAAATAGTCTAGCTTAGTTTGGTTTGGTTTGGTTCCAGCTAGCCTGGATTAACAGTGGGAGACACTCACCGATATTGTGGTAGATTGTAACAGTTACTTTTTTCGCTCATTTGGTTTGCCCTGAATGGTGCTGAATTGTGGGTCTTGAATGGTCACAGGAAGTGTGGTTTGATCTCCCTGATGTGGCTCTTTGAGCTCCAGAACGTTCTCAGCTCCTCTTGTTTGACCATTTCCAAACCATATGATGTGAATTGGCTTTGCCTGGCTCACTTTGGTCCTAAATCTGATCCAGATTTTAATGTGCTTGCTCTCAGGCCATGCTCCACTGCGTGTGAAATGATCCTAAGCTGTTTGATTCAGTTTGCTCCCTGATGGCCTGGGCAGAGCTTTCTCATGAAAGAATCGCCTAGGTTTTACAGATATGATTAGTGACATTAGTAACATAAAATTTAAGTGTGATATGATCAAATCTGCCAGATTTGTTTGTCCCAGTCTGGTCCAGTCTTTGCCTCACAGTTTCTTCATGTTTAAATGAGAATATTAAAGCAGCAACTCACTGCCTGCAGGTCTCTTGTGGCTGTGTAAACACACTCTCTTACACGCTGCGTGACTGTCTGATCAATAATGCATCACAGCACCAGTCAGCTATTATTTGCTGATAACATGCAGAAGAAAATCTCACTAGCTCTCCATATTCTTAGTTAATTACCTCCCCTGTGTGCATAATCTTCTCCTGTGTGTGTGCATGTGTGTGTGTGTGCGCGCACGCGTGTGTGTGTGTGTGTGTGTGTGTGTGTCTGTGTGTGTGTACAAGGATTAGCTGTAGCTCCATACGCTGCCCTAATGGCTAATTCCAGGAATAAGGGATGAACAGGCTTTTTAGCTGCAACAGCTGCTACCTGTTAGCTTCGTCTGTTACTTCCACCGGAATGTTAGCCGTGTCATCCAGGTAAACCACAGCTGGATCTTCCTTTACCTTCATGTCATGTTGCCTCTGTGGCCACACCGGACAGCATTTAAAATGTTAAAACAAAGAAACGTTAGCATTGATCAGTCAGTGGTATGTGACAGCTGCAAAGCCCCACCCCTCCTCTTTCCTGACTGGACAGCTGAGAGTTCAGAGTTTAACAGATTCAGACTATATATAAGACTATGACATAATGATAGTGTGTCCTACTTACTGTCTAATTAATGAAACTAATTAAAACAGTGGGAAGGTGAAGGCAGACAGACAGGCTGTCAGCCACGAAGACAGTAATTAGCTGCTCCACTGGCCCACATAGTCGGCACACTTACAGACTGGAATTGTCCCAGTTGGTGATGATGAAGGTGATGATGAAGGTGACTGTCAACTCCATCAACTATTACCATCGTTACCACAAGTACTTCGGATGGCACATGTAGAAAGCCATGTATTATGGAGATAGAGCTACCAGATACCAGCCCCAGGGCCAGAGGCCAGTGGGTCCAGAGGCCAGTGGGTCCAGAGGCCAGTGGTCCTTTCAGGAGTTTCAGAAAATGAAAGATTAGCACCCAAAATGTTTTTGTTTTTTTTTGCTATGGAACTGTTGAAATATTCCAGAATATGGTTTGGCACTGTCTTGCTGAAATAAGCAGGACTTGCCCTGAAATGGTAAATGGTAAATGGACTTGTCCTTATATAGTGCTTTTCTACTCTAGCTGAGCACTCAACGTGCTTTTATACACCTGACAGGTATGAAAACCATCAAACTGACTTTAGCCAGTGTCCAGACCATTAGATATGTTATGGTCTGATATTAAAACACAGTTAAAGAATAGTGGTCATCTGAAATAAGCAATACTTTACTTAAAGACATAATCTGGATAGCATTATATGTGGTCCAAAATCTGTAGGTGTTGTTAAGCATTAATGGGACCACAGATGTAGATGTCTCTCAGGGTTTTGCTCATTAACAAAACCCTGAGATACTTGAACTCCATTGCTTAGGGCTTCTGCCCTAAGCAATGGAAAGGAAAGGGGTGCATGATTAACAGAGATGGATTGTGCAGCATCTGCAGTCATGCAGATGTTGCAACTGAGTGAGAAAGCAAAGCTGTAAATAGACTAGATCTACCTTCAAACCCTCATCTATGGCCATGAGCTGTAGTTAGTGACCAAAAGATTGAAGTCACAGACACAAGCAGTGGAAATGAGTTTCCTTCCAAAGTTATCTGGACTCTGTGTTAATGAGAGGATGAGGAGCTTGGTCATTCAGGAGAAGTTCACAGTAGAGCCATCCTGTAAAACTAGCTTAGAAGGCCCTGCTGTCCCCCCAGTGGAAAGGAGCTGGAGGCTGGGGAGAGGGAGGGCCAGGCATCTTTACTTAGACTGCTGCCCCCATGACCTGGACCTAGATAAGCAGCCGAGGATGGATGGATGGATGGATGGATGGATGGATGGATGGATGGATGGATGGATGGATGGATGGATGGAAAACCAGTATTCTGCATTTATCACCTATTATACCCTGAAGTTGTTTCTGTCCTGTAGCCTCATCCTGTCCCTCCGATGCTGATGTCTACACTTTGACAGCATGTCCTCACTCTCTATGGTCCTCACAAAGATAGAAAAACAAGAACACAGAGAATAAAAGATGAACAGTCGCACATCAGAGGCGCACACACACTTTGAATTCTGCTTTTTCATCTCCCTTCATCTACAAAGCCCCCTGTTTCATGTGTTGGTGTGATAATGCAGTATTTGTGGGTAACCTTCATCACCTGGCGACACACATGAAGGACACACGTGTGCTGGCTTCTTGCCAACAGGGCAAGTGTGTGTGTGTGTGTGTGTGTGTGTGTGTGTGTATGGATAAGAAAGGAAGAAAGAGGGGGGAGCAAGTGACATAAAAAGAGAATAAGAGAGAGAGGAGTGGGAGGAGAGCGGCGTTGCAGCGAGTCAAGCTGCATTACTGCTGCTGCTCGCCCGCTCTCTTTCTGTCTGCTGCAGCCTCAGGAGTGCGTGTGTCGGTGTGTGCGTCTAAACGAGCGTGTGGCGTCGTTATGGTTCTGATCGGAACGGCGATCAAATCCGTCCTCAGATATCTCAGTAAGACCAGAGGTGAGTGCTGCCGTATTGACAAAGGATTGATTTACAATTGAGTTGTATGTGTAGAGTGAGATATAGCTCGCTAAAGATGACCTCATAGAATACCACCCTCTGATTGGCTCTCAGGTGCATGTAAAAATCCTGTCAAACATAGTTTAGATCACCAATTTAACCTGCATTTGAAATGTGAATTCAAAGACCCTGTTCAAGGTCTGCAGTACAGTTTTTTAATGCCAATCTGACTGATATCAAGAACCTAATCAAGGCTAATTTTAGGCATTTCAGGCATTTCTGGTACCTACTCAAGGGCTTCTGGAATCTCCACAAAGACCCCTGGGCTGTCTTTGGAAGGTTTTAACCTCTCAGTAACCTCCCCAGAACCTCTTCAAGAACAATGTAGGCTTCTTAAAAACCTCTGTCATTTCTCATGGATCCCTGGAATTCCCATCTGGAAAAGTAATTCAGAGATTTATAACCTCCTAGTGATCTCTATAACCTCATCAAGAATAATTTAATTCACTTTACAGACCTCTGTTACCTCTCAAGGACAACCAGGAAAAAACCTTTGAAATAACCCACTGAAACTTGCCACAGGGACCACTACCTAACACAAACCTTTGGGACCCCATCAAGAACCACTTATCCTCTCCAGCTCTTATCAAGGATCAGTTAAAGCACCTCTAGAGTCAGGATGTGCTCTTTATCATTTCTGGTGCTTCTTTGTGGTTCCTGCAATTCCTTTATTGCTGTATCAAGGGATGTATAATCCTCTTACCCTGCAGAACCTCCTCAAAATCCAAAGAACACACTGAGGCTCGTCAGAGACCCATGATACCTTCTCAGAAATTTACAGAATGGTTGCAAGTACTTATCAGACCACCTCAAGGATCACTCAGACCCTGTAAAGACTGTTCAAGCCTTACTAGAAGAACTGCATCTTCTTCTTAAGAACCGATGGAAACCCCATAAACCTTTGATTGAACCTCAAGGACCACCGAGACTCCTCAAAGACCCATTATGCTTTCTCAGAGACTTCTGGAGCTGTCTCAAGTATTTATCAGACCTCTTCAAGGACCACTGCCAATCACTGAAGGACATTTTACATATTTCAGCCTCTCCGTGCTTCCTCTGAAGAACCCACCAAAACCCCTCATGACATCTTATCAGCAATCTCAAGGACCATATTAACCTCTTAAAGGATCTTTGGAACTTCTCAAGGACCCTTGGCATTCCCTCAATGAGCTCTTTATGTGTGTCAGTTATAGTGTTAATTTATTTGTCTTTTTATTGCCAAGACTTACAAGGGGTCAAGGTTAGGGTACCTGTAATCATCAATGATGACTTAGATCACAGGATGAAAGAGAGATATAGTTGATTAATGTCAACAAGTTATCTTTTTATATTTTTTGTTGAATATTATCAGTTTGAGATGAATGACTGAAATAAAAATGTAAAAATATATAATTTAGTTGATGATACAGCTGCTCTGCACACAGGGAGACAAAGATTTTACCACATCTGTCCTGAGTTATTGTAAGAAGTTCTTACTCTATATTAATGAGCTGCTTTTGGTTCAGCTGTCTCTAAAATGCTGAAAACTGAGACTTCAACTTCACATCTGTCCACACATCTGTCCACTGAATACCACAGCTAATCAAGCTGCTGGTCTTTCACAATAAAAGCCCTGTAATGTGGAGGTCACCTTGGGTAGTGCTGAGTGCTGCAGCTCTCATCATCACCGCTCCTCTGAGTGTGAATAGATTTGCTGAAACAAGATTAAAATCCAGAAAGCAGCCTCGCACTCAGCTCTCTCTCTCTCTCTCTCTCTCTCTCTTTGTGCAGCAGGGGACGGGGACAGTAAGTGGTCTGTTCACTACACTACCCAGAAGCCTCAGCAGGGTCTGCGCTTCATCCCTGGAAAAAGGCGATCAGGCAGCGCTGATGACCTGCGAGGTGAGAGCGGTACTTCCGTGTTTGGACAGTTAAACTATCAAAAAATGTGAGATTACCTGTTATTGTATCTGTAGAGAAACAGTTTGGACTGAGAGACATGAGAAAGCCTCTAGATGAAAACAAGCTGCCTGACTTAGCCACAGCCTGAGTCTTCCTCTGATGTTGGGTCCTTTATGGCTCTAATGGGACCATAATCTCCAAAAGGAACATCATGTTTTCTTCATTAAGACTTGGAAGTAGCTACTCAGACCAGAAACTCATCAGAATAGTGTTTACTGAGGTCAGAGGTCAAGTGAGACTTTGGGTCATTTTTCTCATAGACTTCTATACAACCAGACTTGATTTTTTTTTTAAAAAAAGTCTCCCCCTGCTGGCCACTGGAAAGAGGGCAGATTTTCACTAACAAAGACTAAAACAGCATTTTGGACCCTACAGTGAAAACCAGCTTGCAGGAAATACTGTGTCTGCACTCATATTGAAAAGTAAGAAAAAATTACAGTGCATTTGCTGATGTCTTTGAACAATTCACAGCATTCGAATTGTGAGTCTTTGTGCTTTCAAATGAGGGCGAGTCTGAGTCGATGCCATTCAAAACCTATAGAGACAAAGACAAGTTGAGCCAATTTCCAGCCTCCACGGTTGCAGGATATAATGTCGAAGAGAACCAGAGATAAATTGGATTGTATAAGTGTGAAAAACACGGGCAGCAAAGATCAATGATTACCAGCTCTGAGTACAGAGGGAGAGTAAAACCTCTCATAAACTCAAACAATGAGACAGCCTGGATAAAATTAGGAAGACGAATGTGAACAGAAAGGCAGCAGCTTCAGGCTGAACCTGAGTCTAGAACAGCAACCAGACTGTTTAACAAAGGAATCATGAGCTGTGAAGTTCACGCATGAACTTAAAGAAATCTGATTCAATAGTACCTCAGTCCCACGAGGAGAAGCTGCAATGCGGCTGCCAGAGAGATGACTGAAAACACCAGAGCCAAGAAAGCCAGTGCTTGAGAATCCCACATTTCAGAAGTGGCTCTGAAGTGGCTCTGCAATCCAAGTTAATTATAAGTCCTTTCAAGCTGCACAGAGCAGATGAGCAGGGCAGGAAGTCACACACAGGAATGACACCGAGCATCTGGTCAGTTTGCAAAATAGGCTAAATGAGAAACCGTTCATGGCCTCAATTAATGGACTGAAACTGTATCCTTCCCCAGGCGAGTTTACAGGTGTTAAAACAAATTAAAATACAAAATGTTAAAATGATAAAGTAAATGAATAACATTATATCATGAAAAATACATGAAGAAATAAAGTAAAAATAAAAACTTATAAGTAAATGTAGATATAAAATAAATACATTTAAAAATACTAAATTAAATAAAATGAGAATATATTAAATATCATTTAATATATTATAATAATAGAAGATTTAATATGATTTCCTCAAGAGGCACTGATTTTCACTAGATTAATAAACAGCAAAAGTCTCCTTGTTTTTGGTTACTGTGGACCCACAGTGTGTGTGTGTGTGTGTGTGTGTGTGTGTGTGGGGGGGGGGGGGGGGGGGGGGGGGGGGGGGCATTATTGTGAATCAATAGAAAATTTCTCTTTTAATTTAACAGGACAGAGTCTGGGTAATAAGCAGCCAGTTTTTCAGCTTTTTATGAATTTCTTAAAAAAAAGAAAAGTTCAAAGAAGAAAATTGAAAATTATTTCTGGTCACGTTCAAGAAGTCTGCGAACCTGCAAACCTGTGTGTGTGTGTGTGTGTGTGTGTGTGTGTGTGTGTGTGTGTGTGTGTGTGTGTGTGTGCGCGCGCGCGCTGTAGGATTAGCATTAGCTGACACCACACAGTGACCTTCTCACCCGACACGCTCACAGAGAAGCAGGGAGGTCCTGCTGAAACAGGACGTCTTCTTCTGTAATGTTTGCATTACAGCTCTGAATGGGCAGAAGGTGGAAGTGTAGCCCTCATCACTGCAGTGGCTGCTCAGCAGTAACTCTGTTTATAACACTGTCATGCCTCTAGGGCTCACACTGTTTGGCTGTTTACACCAACAAATCTGCCGGGAGAGCCTGTAAAAGCAGCAGCACATTAAACTATTCTCTTTGTTATCCCTTTAAATGTTTTAGTCTCTGAAATCTGCAATAAATCCTCAATCAGCATCAGTCCTGATTACAGCCTCCTGTCTGTTTTATTACAGATTAGTGCAATAAACTCCATTTACTGTGGGTTTAAGTTCCTAAATTTTCAGTTAAATAATTAAGCTTTATAAATGTTCCTTCACTCGAAACCATAAATCCTGGTTCTGTGCCGATTACCTGAGAAGTAATTAAGCCTAGAGGTGAGAGCAGCCTGTGAGCAGACTGCAGAGCGCTGCAGGGGTCTGCATGCAGCACGCTCTGCAGCATCGCAGCAGCTGCAGCGCCACATGTCACTGTGAGAAAACACAAAGGAGGAAGGCTGAGCTTAATCACCGATCCCAGCTGATTACAGCAGCAGAGCTCAAACACTCCACAGTCATTCTCATGAACTCAAGCCACTGTTTTCTTTCTTCGTGGTGTGTTTGTAGCATGTAACGGGCTGATTCAGCATGGCTACAGCGGACCCAGTGGATCTCAACCCCGCCCTCCGAGCCCCACCCTCCCTCCATTCTCCGGCATCAACCAATCAGACGGAACCGCACGACGAGGGTGGAGGGACAAAAGCAGGAAGATGGTGAGAAACGTGTACAGATGTTAATATGAATGCAGTGGTGTTTATTAATGAGACTGAAGACTCTGACACCACCTTCTCTGGCCAGTGTCCTGTCAGTAAATGTTGCCAGTTCAGACTGAGGCTCAACCAACAGACCAACCAACTGTGCTTGGAGTTGGCTGGTCTGTTGGTCCAGTTCTGTCTGTTTGCCGCATCAGTGTGAAATCTCTGTGTTTTATTTCCACCTGCTGGTCAAACTGAAGTACTGACACTGCTCTGCTGCCATTTTTTTTATGTCTATAAATCATCTCTTTGGACATTCTCTCTAATTTACTTTTATTTAATTATTATTTTTTCATTGTTTCTCATCCGTCCCTCATTTTCTCTCATTCTCAGAGGTCCAGAGTCTTGGACTTTTTCTCTCGCTCTTGCTTTTCAGTTTGTTTCAAGTGTTCAGTTTGGAGGAGAAAGGTAAACATGGATCTATAATACACTAGATTAGATCAAGCTAAAGTAGAGTAGCATCACATTCACACCCAATCAGAGTTTTTACCCCAACAGTCAACAAACTCCAAGTCTACAGGGTTTAAACTTAACTAGTTGGGTCACACTAAACTTGTGGTACTAGACAAGACTCTAAATTCAGCTACTCACAGGTTTACTTTGACCCTTCCAGGCTAGATTAGACCCCAGCACTGCTGCACTGGGTTTGACTGAGTTAAAACCCAGTTTTATTTACGTAAACCAAAGTGTGAGTTTCTGTTTTCTTTGTCAGTCCTCAGCATCCTCAGAGGAAGACGAGAAGTTCATCCTGAACAACAGGCGACCCCTGACCCCACTGGTCCTGAACCCGGTCCATCTTAGCTCCTGTTGGGATGACTATGAGAATACAAATGAGCCAAATGTTGAAATGGAGATGGAACCGCCCCCTCGACTTCCAACACCGGAGGAGAGGATGAGGCAGCAGGCCGAAGCAGTCGCAGCAGATATTGTTCCTATCAACGTAACAGGTACAGCCGGACTCAGATCCAGATTCTGTTCTTAAGGACTCTGCAGTCAGTGTTGAAACTCAACTAAGACTTGAAATTGACTTCAGTCATACTGTTTATATTCACTGAGAATCAGGATTCAACTCCAGCTCAAAACTGGACTGAGGCATAAATCTGAGATTCAACTCTGAACTTTTCTCAGGCTTAAATCAGCCATTACTTGAACCTGAGATTTGTCTGTAACACAGTTTTACTGATTTATATTAGCTGAAAATGTTTGTGGCCTTGATTCATACTCAAATTCTCTGCATGAATCTGGACTGGACTCAGATTTGAAATGTAATTCAGTCTTTGTCTAATGTGAGACTCAAATCCAACTTGAGGTTTGATTTGCTAACCCACCTAGACCTCAGGACACCCCACTTTGACTTGGGAACCTGTTACAAATTCATTTGAAAACTGAGTTGATTTTTATTGTCTCCATTTGAATCTGGATTCTGATCTCACTTGATAAAAGTTTCTTGAAAAAAAAAAAGTGATTCCATCTTTGGATCTTACTTGGAATTGAGATTTTTCTTTGACCTGAAACTTATCTTGGAGACCTTACAGGGACATTTGATTTTACCAGGACTCAGGTTATTTCTCCAATCTCATTGTACATCCTGTATAATGACAATAAAGGCATTCTATTCTATTCTATTCTATTATTCTGACTGGGACCTAAACATCAAAGGTAGAATATGACTTCAACTTTAAATCAGCTAACACAGGACTCAAGTTAGTTTCTAGGCTAAACTTGGACTTCGGACTGGATTCAGGACTTGTAGGGACTTGGTTTCTCATGTTTGGACTCTTGTGTTTTCCTGTATGTTTACACTTAAGGGGAGAGTTTTGACCGTCAGGCCAGAAGAACACTTTCCAATGCTGACTCACTAAACCGGCGACCCCGTAAACTGAGCCGCCGCAAGACAGTTACTGGGGTACCGGATAATGCCCTCCTGAAGTCTCCCACGGTCTCCGAGGTTCTTCCCGGGCAGTTCTCAACTGTGGGTCGACCTGCATCTGAATGCAGCTCTCCTCATCGACAGAGGAACACGGAGGTGGAGCAGAGCGGAGAAATAAGAAAGGAGGGGCAGCTATCAACCAGGAGGATCCGAGCCCCTAAAGGAGAGGGAATGTCCAGCCTCATGGCCTCCCTTACCTCCTCCCCACGTATTGGTAGCCACTCCACCTCCTGCTGCTCACCATCCTTGGAAATCAACACCCTCCCCCGGCCGGCAACGAACTCCTCTCTGAACTCCGAGGCCAGCTGTAACAGTGTGTCCTACAGGACTCTCAGTGCCTCCTCATCTTGCTACCAGGTCAGTTTAGGAGAACCTATTATGACACCAATACAATCAAAACATAACTTCCAGAACACTGGCATACTATGGAATGTCCTACTGATGTTGGAGTTGTGCTTGGAACTGGTCATTTCTTGGCATTTCTAAATTTCTAAGCTGCCATTAGAAACCATTTCATAAGTTATGTTAAGTTGGAAGATGCATAAAGTACATTTTAAATTAATTTTCTCTGTTTTATTCCTGTTTTCTTTTCCAGTCACAGGATCTACAAGGATTCCCCAGCGATCGTCACCCCCTGCTGCCCTTTGATCCCACTGCCAGAGTCATGCCTCAGTCTCCTTCCTCCTCCACTTATTCCTTTCCCTCCTCACCTGTTATATCACCTGTCCCTTCAACCCCTAGTTGTGCCCTGCTATCAGAGTGGGCTTGCCCCAGTGATAAGGCCAATAGTGAGACACTTTCTCATTCCCACTCCCTCTCCTGTTCCCCCATCACTGATTCAGAGCCTCAGTTTCATTATCCAGCACAGGATGACCTGACAACCACAAAGCAGGACACCCAGTGCTTCTCTGATGGTGGGTCCTACACTGGGGAGAGGTGGAACTACAACACCCTCTCTCCTAGCTCCAGTGTCCACAGTGGCATTTCCCAGGATATGAGATGTGTTTCTGATGAAGGTTGGAACTGTGATCCACTCATCTCCTCTGGTCGCTCCTCCCCTTCTTGCACTGATAGCAATTCCTTGTGTTCAGAGCAGATGTCCTCCTCTTCCTCGCTAAACCGGGAGAAAAGGAAGTCAAGCACGTCCTCCTACTCCTCTCGTGGCGTCACTCGCAGCATCTCCCTCCGCAAATCCAAGCGCCCGCCTCCTCCACCATTGCGTTCTGACTCTTTGAGACGCCGGCCAGGTCGAAGCAAATCTTCCCGCTCTTCTTCTACTCCCCAGGTGGAGCGCAGCCCCCTCCTGGAACGCACTGTGCAGCGCACACCCACCTCATCTCCACAGAAATTTCAGGACCCTTGGGTGCCCCGAAGCAGCACCAAAAGACGCCAAAGTGGTTTTAACTGTGGTACAGTTTCAACCTTCGAGCCTCTAAGCCCAGTCTACCAGGCACCAACCTCTTCTGACTCTCCTTCTTCCAACCCTGAACCAACTCCTCTCAACCCTGGGTCTCCAGGTTCAGAGGAGGAAGGGCTGAGTCTTAGTCTCAACCACCAATCTCCAGCCTCCTCTTCTGTAGCTGGGCTTCAGCGACTTGCTTCACCCTCTAGTGGGTACTCCAGTCAGTCTAACACTCCAACTCCTGGCACACCTGTGTCTTCACCCCTTACCCCATCCTCGCCTCTCACAACAAGTCCTGGAGCTTTCTCCCTCCCCCCAACCTCACCTTTCTCCTCTTCCTCTTCTACTTCCTTCCCCATGTCCCCCGCTGCCTCCTCACTGCCAAGGACAAGGTCTCGATGTGAAGGGAGACCAAAGCCACCAGTGCCAGAGAGGAAGTCTTCACTCTTCTCCTCCCTCTCATCCTCATTTTCTTCAACCTCTTCCCTCTCCTCCTGCACATCCTCAGAATCCTCTGCCAGACATGCCCACCTCCCTCCCCCACCACCTCCGCCTCCTGTACTTGAGTCTCCTTTGCTTCCAGTCTCCTGCTCTCCCGTTCACGAATCTCCTCCTACTCCTCCTCCCCCTCCCCCTTTACCACAGTCCAGCTCACCTGCTCCTTCTTTCACTACACTGCCTGTTCTTCTGCCTCCACCATCATCTCTTCCTCTGCCCCCTCCACCTCCACCACCTCCTCTCCCATCATTATTCCTCACCAGGCCTTCTCCTCTACCTCCCTTTTCCCGGCCTCCCCCTCCCCCCTACTCATACGCTGTGAGGCAGACCTCCCATCATGCTCTGGTATCCACAGTGTCATCGTCCAACAACTTCCCTCCTCCCCAACCTCTCCTCCTCCTCCCCCATGTTCAGAACTCCCAGACATGCCAATTGCTGATCTCCCTCCACCACCACCACCTCCTCCTCTTCCTCCTTTGTCTTCTCTCCCCACACCTTTTGCCTCTGTCCTCCCCCCACCAAGCCCTGGGTTGTCTCCAAACCAATATAGTAAAATACACCCCTGCCCCCTGGTCACTGCCCAAGCTCTGCAGGGTGTTAAGCTGCGCTCTGTCAAGAACCATGAGGTCCTGCTAACCAATATTACATCAGCTGATGCTGGCACTTTGTCGTTTAATGGTAGCCATGGTAACCAGGATCTACCAAGCCAAGAAGCTCAACAAGACTCGACTGACTTGGCTAAAGGAAATCTTGATTGCTCAACCAACACCAGTGTTAAGCTAGCTGATAAAGGGTCAGAAAATGATATTTGCCATGTTGCCAACAATGAAGATAATATAGCTACTGCATTGATAGATAATGCTAGCCTTCACAGCCCAGTCAATGCTGAAATGAACCAGCCTGGACGCGAATCAGATCATGATTTCTGCCACCAAACAAAAAGTGAGATGTCAGAACCCAACAATGAGTCAGATTCTAACAATCTTAAGATCCCACAAAGCATTACTCATCCTGCTAGCCCGAGAAGTCCCGGGCCTCTCCTGAGAAATGGTGAAACTCCTCAATGGATACAGTCCAATGAACAGAGGAGGAAAAATTCAGACATAAATGCTAAACTGGCTAACAATGAAGTGTCCAGTTCTGAGAGTCCGTGGGTCAGAATGTCTCATGATACGGGCAAAAACCACAGCAGCACAATAAACCAACGTCTTTCTTTACAACAAGACATTATAGAAACAGTAATAACACATGCTGAAATGACAGAACTTAAAGAGAGAAAAATGCTGTTTGAGAGCAAAGAGGAAGTGAAGAAAAATGACAAGAATAAATCACAAATTCAGCCACTCCGTGCTGCTGATGGAGATTTGATGCACAGTGATATAAAACACTGTAACAAGGACTTAAAGTCAAGTAGCCCAAGAAAGCTCCGCTCTCCGGAGAAGCCTGTTCCACCAAAGAAGCCTGATCTTTGCATTCTGGGCCTCATGGCTTCGCCCAAGGCCACACGAGAACTAGGAGTGTTGAAGAGCTGTGGACAAATTGCAGCATCTTCTCCAGGACTCAACAGCAAAGCACAGCTTCCTGACAATTCTTTCTGCACACCTTCAGACAAATATTTGACTCATAGCCCATCTTCACCAAAGCACTTGCCATCCACCAGTGATAGTTCAGTGACACCTGTGCACTCAACTAACGCAACACCTGCTGACATCACCACGCGCTCACCTGCCAGCTCCCCCCAGCGGATAAAACCACCAATCCTGCACAAGAAACCGGATCTCTCACTGACCTCACCCAGAACAACGAAACCACTCTTGGCATCTAAATCTACAGAAGGGGCTCTCATGGGGACCTCTGGGACTGCTTGTACTTCACAGACTCTGAGCACCACAGGCACCAGTAGCACCTCAAAAACCATAGGCATAGGAACCACAGTGGCTAGAAATGCTTTGAATGAAACCTTGGGTACCTCAAAGACCAACTACTCCCTAGGGACCATGGGAACATATGGAACCTGTGCCTCCTCAAGGATCATGGGGATGGCTACCTGTAGCCCATTAGGGAGCTCAAGGGTCCAAGGAACTACTTCCACATGGTCAGAAGGTACCCAAACTGGGGAAACAAATGTTTGCTGTGGTGATATCAAAACGAAACTTTATCAGGATGATGATACAACATTTCAGAGGAGGATGATGAGGTCATCGCTAGCTGAAGATGAAGAGGAAGACGGTAAAGAAAGTGTGGAAGAGAGAAGGATTAAGACAGCAAGAATGATGATGATAATGTCGTCCACCGCAAAGAAAAACGACAAAACGAGGAAAAGGAGGAAGAGAAGGCCAGGCAGGCAACTGCTAATGATGTCAGCAAAAATGGAACCCTCCCCCTCATCGTCCTCATCCTCATCATCGTCATCATCATCATCCTCTTCATCCTCGTCTGGAGATGAGAGAGATATGTCAAGAGACAGGACAGTGAAAATTAGCCAGAAGATGAGAGTCACTAAGGTTTGGGACCAAGAGATAAGTGACTCTGAGAGCTCCTACACTCTGATTGGTCAGAGCAGGCACTCTCTCAGCAGTGCGCTGTCCACTGACAGCCTGCGAGGGGAGCTGTCACTTCCAGACCTTCTGATACAAGAGCCAGGTGAACAAGAAGAGGAGAGGGGTTCCCAGAGAAGAGAAGAAAACTCAACGGAGGCCAGCAGTCCTCTAGATGGTAAGTTGAATCAATACCATAGATTCCTCTTCTGAACCACTTATCCATTTCAGGTTGAGGCACAGAGCGGCCTTGTTGCCCATTATATTGACCCACCTTTGCAGATGTTTGTATGTCTTTCTGCAAATGCTCAAATATGTGGTTGGTAAGTAAGCATTTCCTGTTGCAGCTGGCCCCACTACTTGTCTTAGTAATCGTTCAGTAAATGTAGGTAAAGCTTATGTTTGTGCAGGTGTGGAGCAAAGTAGGCCAAGTTTCCTGTCTAAACAAGCTGTGAGAGTAGACAAAAATATGCAGGTGCTATGTAAGGTACAGTATGTGGTTCAGTTCAGTCAGGCTGCAGCTCAACAGGAGCTTACATTTCTGCTGCAGCATCATGTCTATAAATGGTGTGCAGAGCCCAGCAGGTATATTTATAACCTTAAAATAATGTTTTTGTTCTTTTATTTTTCATCTTCTCCATTTAAGTTCAACTAAAGTCTTCAGGTTTCTTGACTTCATTTCTATTCCTTTCCAGATGATGTCTTTGGCAGCGTTTCCGCAGATCAGATGTTCATTTCTGGTCGACCGCGAACCACAGAGGATCTGTTCACCATCATCCACAGGTAGGAACACACAAACGCACACTCAGCACTGGAGCTCTACAAACTTTTAAACCACATCCTCACTTGTCTGCTTGATTCCTACCTCTGCCTCTGTGGAGCAGTGCTGTATGGGAAGGCACAGCGTGAATGCCCTGGTAGTTGGGGTCTGGCTGCAGGTAAAGCCTTTGATTGGTCAACAAATGTTTAGTGACTATGTGTTAATCCCCAACACCAGCAGAAATATTTAGCTCCTCGTTATGCTCCTATCATATGTAGAAACTCACCCTTTCTTCCCTTTTTCCTTCCTTGTTGCTCCAAATAGGAAAATGAATAAATTGTTGATGTTAAACAATCCAATCAAATTCATGCAGTGGTTAATGAACTGGTTGTATGGCACGCTTCTGCTCTAACAGAGCACTCAAATCACTTTTATACAAGCCTCAGTGACACATTCACACACACATTCATTCAGCAATTTATTCTATACCTTTAAGTGCTTTCAACCACGCCCACTCACACTCCACTGGATGATGAGAAATTATTTGACATTCAGTATCTTGCCCCAAGGATACTTTGGCGTGTAGACTGGAGGAGCCAGAGATCATTGGTATTCATGTATACAGAACACTGACAGACTAAGAGAATAAGTTTGGAAAGGTAAACCACTGACAAACTTGAGATGTTTGTTCCCACTGGGGAGGCAGGGAAACAAAGGTGTGACAAGATCAAAGAGTCAGACGGTACAAAATTCTCCCCAGACATTACTTGATTGACAGAACTCCAATTAGATTCAAACCTCCAGAGAGAAAGCGACAGGATGTATTCCAAACAGGTAAGTACTGTTTCTCTGACGACCTGTTCATCCTCAAAGACTCATTCATTGTTCCACAGCTAATTAACTTCCTCTGTACTTTTTAATGAAAGTGTTTCCATCTGGGTTTCCTTCCAGTGTCGTTCCTTTCCTGTCATTTACACACCCTACATTAGAAGCTTCCTTACAAATTTGTGCCCTTGATGCTGCTTTCATTTTTTATCCCCAGAATTTCCTGCTTGATATTAACTATAACCTTTTGAAACTGAGCAGCTTCTAGTAGCCATGTGATTAAGTGCATGCAGCTTTGAGATATGGAGTTACTATTTTTAATCCTTTTCTGTCACATTTATGTCAGGTCCAAGAGGAAGATGCTTGGAAGAAGGGATCCAGAAGACAAGAATTGTGGCTCCTCCTCCTCCTCCTCCTCCTCCTCCTCCTCCTCCTCCTCCTCCTCCTCCTCCTCCTCCCCTCCAGTGACCCCCACTGACCCACACCTGATGCGACCTGCAGCACTCAGGAGTCAAAGATCAGCAAGAAGTGAGAGCTTTAAGGCTCTCCTGCTGAGAAAGGGCAGTCGACCTGATCCGTCATCTCGAATCTCGGCAGTTGAGAGGCTTCGGAAAGTTGTTGCTCCCACTGCTGGAGCCATCCTTCAGAGTGCGCCACCACCTCGCACGTCATCAGACCAAATAAAATCCTCCCAAACTGGAGAAACACCTGACATCAATGCCCACCTGACTCTTGATGTCCCAGCATCTTCCACATCTCAGTGTGCCCAGAGCTTCTCCATGATGTTCGAATGGAGTCAACGGCATTATAATAACCTCCTCTTTTCATCTTCTTCCTCCTCTCCCTTCTTCTTCCTCTCATCCTCCTCCATGCGCCCGCGCTCCCTCACTCCTCCCTGCTCGGCCAGCCGCCGCTTTGCTGCCCGCTGCCGCCTCATTGCGGCCCCCATGACTGCCATCTTTGAAGGGGAAGATGAGGAGGAAGATGAAGAGGTTTTCGTCAAGTCATCAGGAGCTGATGGAGAATCCAATCTGGCACTGGTTGAGACTGCTTGATGGACAGGAGGGTTTCCTGATGCAGCGGGGAGCAGATGAATGTTGGACACCACAGAATACCTGAATGTAGTCATGAATGGGGGGGGGCACTGCCTCGGCAAACTTGACTGAGTCACACCTGAAGCATTTAACTGAGTGTACTGAAGCACACTTCCCAATTAACCATGTCAGACACCTTAAAAGAACGTGTGTGCTCCTGCTTGTAGGTTTCCCACGATTACTGGTCTCAAGAAAAGAAGCTCGTTGTGACGGCGCAGCAGTTTTACTCCAACACTCTCTGACCACACAGTGTGTTTCCAACATGAACAGTAAGTGTCTTTGAGGTTGATAAATTCATTTTCTGCTGCCGAGTGGTCTTCACATGAGAAGCTTGTTTTCTTGAGATCAAACTTTAAATATTCTACGATAGTAAAATAATAACAGTAATAGTGATAAGCAGAAAATTTATACTCATATCTTAAAGCTCCCCCAAAGTCATCAGTAACTTCTAGTCAGTACAGATTGTGTTGAATTGGATATCAGAAACCTCTGAGCAGATTTTATTGATATTTAACTGATAGTCTATGGTGACCCTGAGAGGTCAAGAAAACACCAGCAAAGAACAAAACAAATAAACCACAAAAAATCTTCATTTCTGCAGCTGGTCGGTCACATTATTGTGTCCTCAAAGCATTTTTCTGTTTGCTGGTGCATTTGACCTTTCGGGGCCACCGTAGTAGTCTGCTGATTGTCATTATTTATTATTATCATATCTTCTGAACTCCTTCTGAGGACTTTCTTCTGACCAGTAAATACTGCCAAGAAAATTATATGATTGGTTTATTACCAAAACGATATGGACAGATTTACATGCTGGTGTTACTGGAAGTGGAGGCCAAAAATTCCTGAAGGGCAAAATCTGACATCTCACATCATATTCACGTTCACAAATCAAATTTAAATAATTAATCATGGAGATACAATCTTGACGTTCTCAATAAAATATCAAAAACTATTCCAGATGACGAGATCCCTCTGGGCCCCCATCAGAGGGATTTTCAGTATTAAAGAGCAGTTTGCACAGAAAACAAAATCATTCAAAGAACAAAAAAATGTATCAGATTCAGAAAATATTCCTTTTTTTTTTTTCTTTTTTTTTTTTTAACTCCAGTGGTGTCATATATCCTCCTGAGCCCTCATGTCCTCTGTAGTGGACGCAAAAAAGTTACATTTACAGTTAAAAACTATATTACAATCAATTAGTTAAAAATATCTGGACAACAAACTAAATTAAATATGTTTCTTACACAGAAAATTGGACAATCTATTGGGATGTTTTACTGTGTCTGAATACGTTTGCAGTCCTGCTGAGCTGATCCCTCTGTAAGCTGAAGCCACACTGTAAATGTTTCTGCAGCTCGTGTTTTATTCCGATGTTTGGCTCAGTCTCATCATTTAAGAGTCTGCTTTTCTACATTATTACCAGCTGCACTCACTGAGACTGTAACTACTAAGGAGCATATTTGGTCCTGTTCTGTAAATACTCGTCCTTCTCTCATCATGTTTTCATGTTTTTACATCATTTGCAGCTGAATCTTTGTTTCTGTTCTGTACAGCATTTTCAGCCTCCAGCTTAACGAGTCACACAGCCTCAATTTTTAGCCTCAAGTCAGATTATTTTTTCTCAGCCGAGGCAGCTGTGGAAGCTTGTTTACACCACTGAAAGAAAAACAGCAAAGTCGGGGGGTTATTATCTCAATCTTCTGACTTAGTTTGATTTAGTAAGTTGAACTTTGGAGATAGCTAACTTGAAATTTTGAGATAATAACCTGAAATTTGGACTTATGGATGGCAAAGTGATTTTTTTCAGTGACAGAAAAAGCTTCCATGGGCAGCAGAGAATAAGAACGAGGATGTAACTCTTTGAGGTGGAGTCGTTGTATTTAGAAACATATTCTTATCTTCTCTGTGTAAACATAAGAGGTTGAGATTTACTGTATTAGCCATAAAAACAAGTGAATTTAAGTCAGAAACTGAAATAATGGAGGACAGCACTGTGAGAAAAGAAAGTAGAGGTGCCGGTGATGAATGGGATGAAACGGAGAGCTGAATGTGTAGAGAAGCAGCAAAAAGCTGGAAGTGAAAGAAATGGAAATGTGTGTAAAAGGAAAAGATGAGTATGGAACTGGAAGCAATAAAGGACAAACTGATTTCTGAAGCTGTGACTTTGTCTAATTTGTGCACAAAGATAATGACTAGTCTTTTTTATTAGTATTATTTTAAAGGATTGTGCGCTAAAGAGACTTTTTTTGCCTCTTTCTTTTGTCTTTTGGTGTTTATGTAATTTTTATGGTTCTTTTGCGTCTGTTTGTAGTCATTATGAGTCTCTTTTTAATTCATTTCCACTTCTTGGTGCTGGTTCAGGAGTCTCGGTGCCCTTTTAAATGTTTTTTCTGTTTAAACACAGACTCCATCCATTTCTTCACTCTGCCGTTTATTTCATAACTTAACATTCAGTAAAGATAAGTTATATGTAAATGTCAAACGTGTGGTGGGTATAACTGTTGCAAGAAGGTCCTGGGTTTGAATCCACCTTGGCAGGGCCCTTCTGTGTGGAGTTAGCATGTTCTCCCTGTGTTTGCACTGGTTTCCTCCCACAGTCCAAAGACATGCAGTAGTGGGGTTAGGTTAGCTGATGATTCTAAATTGCCCATAGGTGTGAATGGTTTTTTGTCTCTCTGTGTTAGCCCTGTGACAGGCTGGTGACCTGTACTGGGTGTACCCAGCCTCTTGTCCTATAGCAGCTGGGATAGGCTCCAGCCCCCCCACAAACCTGAAAAGGATAAACAGAAGAAAGTGGAAGGTGGCTGGATTGTTTTTTTACAGAAAACCGTCTCTCAGAGGAGATTTGAAGAGTATCAGGGTGCAGTTTGTATCAGTGACCACTGGGTGGTACTTTTTATCCGGGTTTGCATGGACTGGAGTTCCTCAAACACAACTGCTGCCTTGTCTTTAATCGAGTCTGTCTGGTGCTTCCACCTCTGTATAAATCCAGATTTTGTGGAGATTCTGTTAGGTTCATGTGGTTCTGAGAAAGTTCCAGCAGCTCAGAGAGTACTAGAAATGATCTCAGGGAAGATTTCGTTGAGGAAGTGGTCTCTGGAGCTTTGGAAAAAAAAAGCGACTGGACTTCTTTTTGTTTCTTGAAGACACCTCTGATCCCAAAGGCTTCTTCAGTTCTTAAACCAAAAGGTGGAGAGACCCAGGTATTTAAACCGTAGGCATAGTCCCCTGGAGGTGGTTATGACCCTCTATTGTTCATGTGCGTAAACACATGTGCCAAGGTGTGGGTCATTACAATTAGTGGTTTATGGTTAAACCAATTTGGGACTTCACTCCATTGTATCATGTGATCTACTGAAATCACCAGAACAAAGGTTTGAATGGGGGTTGAGACACCTGGGAAGGACACTCATGATCGGATTGTAAGCGGGGAGAAGTTGGTGACGTAATCCACCTCCTCTGTTATTCTTTCAAACCATCTGTCTTCCCAGTCCAAAATGAGAACATTGGCATCTTCAAACGAGTGCCCTTTGACCTTCAGATGCAGATGTACAGCTGAGTCTTGTCCTGTCGAGGTGGCTCTTCTATGTTATGTCATTCATTTGTGAAGAGGCTGTTTGGTTTCTCCAATGTAGAGGGCGTTTAAGAGATGACAATGTTGTTCCGCTTGTTATTCTTAGTCTCCCTGGTTTGTATTTGACCTTCTTTCCTGTGCATTTTGGCTGATTTGATGAACGCACAGTTGGGATAACCACATGTTTTGAGGGCTTTCTTTAGTTGTGTGCGTTCCTTTTGTTTCCCTTCTGGCTCAGAGGGAACGTTTTCTGCCCAGTGTTGCAGGGTCCTGATCACCTAGGGTATATAATGACCTGGATGACTGAGAACCTACACAGACATTGAGACAGTTAATGCAGATCTTCCATTGGTCCTTAACAAGTTCAAGTTCTAATGGATCCCACAGGAAGATCCAGATTTTTAAGTTGATTTTTCACCACTTCTAAAGCAGGTTCAAAAGATGTCTAAGAGTTTTGGAGAAGTTTAATGTGTTATGAAGTGATTTCAGCTGTTCTGGTTGTTCCCAATGTCGGTAGTGGAGTTCAATAGAATGTCTTAAGCAAGACATTCTTCAAGACTCCCTTGAAGACATTTGGGAGGTTCTTGGGGGTTCCAGAGGGTTATGGAAACTTTGACCCTTGTTTATAGTTTCAGGGGTTATTTAAGGAAAATTATCAACAGGTTCCAGGATTCAGGGGACATGTCAGGGTTTAAAATGAGGCTCCAAGAGCCAAGAAGGGGATTTCAGAGGTTGTGAAAGAAGCTTTAGCTCTCTGTCTAAACCAAAACATTTTTGTCCTAGGGCACCAAATGCTCCCGTTCTGTCAGATGCTGCTTGTTTCTCACTACCATTGCCAATGGCTGTGGGATGTGACAATATTGGTAACTGAGAAATAATGGCCCACTTTTAGAAAATGACAAGTCACACAATGAGGTTGGAGGGGTGGTGGTTTGTTTTTGTCAGGAGAGCATAGTTCCTCTCATAACTGGACCTTTATGCTTGTTGAGCCTTTGTTTTTGTTTTTGTTTTTTTCACCTGCTTTTTGCTTTCACTGGCCGGTGGGGTTTAGCCTCAAGTTAAGGAAAGGTTGGCGACTTGGGTTATTGTAACCCCTCATCTCGAAAGAATGATGCTTACGTGCTGTGTGTCAATTTGACAGCACATGAGTTGTTAGTTACAGACCCATGTCATTGCTGCCATAACCATGTGTGCCACTTACCACTGTGACAGGGAGCCTTGTTGAAAAGGGCAGTATTTGATGCCCCGGATAGTGAGAACAGGTTGCCCTTTACTTTTCTTATAAATCAAATCCTTTACAGATAGATCAGCCAGATAAGCTGAAGTTGTTTAGTAGTTAATAACCTCCCATAAAAAAACCCCTGTCACAACGTCATCACTGAGATATCTAAAAGAACAGATAATTTGTTCCTCACAGTGCCAGGAGCTGTGTGGGTTTACATGGACCAGGTCAGATGCATCGGCTACATGAATAAATATCTGTATTGTCTGAATGAGGCTGCAGTTTTGGGATTTTTTTGTCTTTCCTTGAGGAAAAACAGAAAATGAAATGATTATTGTTATTATTATTACTTTTTTTACCTCCACACTTGGAGAAGAAAGACACAAGGCATTTTATTTATGAAGCTTTTATTAATGTTAGACTGGCTGAGGCCTGAAAGCAGGACACGTGTGACTGCCGGGCACAGAAATCGAGCAGCTGGTTGGTGGTTAGTTTGGTGCTGTGACCTCAAATATGGAGGAATACAACAGAAGGAAGTGCGATGGAGTTAATCACTAAGGTACTTCAGACAGATTTCCAGAGCTGTAATGGTTTTGTGTGGGTTTGTTCAGACCTCCACAGAGTCTCCTAAACTCTGTGGACACGTAGTTTACTGTGACCCCTGACTCTGTTTAATCTGTGTCATTATGAAGTCCCTGATTGTCTGATGTTGCTGGTGCAGCCACTTCTACCTTGGTGACTTTTGAAAAGCAGCCCACAGGATTCAGTACTGATTATCATTGTGCAGTAGTACTAACAGAAAATCACACTGACAGATTCTGTGGGCTGAATCTGCCAAATATTGATGATTTTTTGCTGTTGCTTTTCCAATAGACCCCAACATCAGTGGTTCCAGGTTCCTGGTTTGAGCCCAGCAATTTTGTGGTGCCATTATTGTGCCAGCTTTTTTTACTACCAGCACCAGGATTTTTTTTTTTTTTTGCTGGAAGTCCGTGGAACTAGTTATAGACCATATGGAACCATATTGATGGTTTTAAAAAGTGTTAGTTTGATGACTCGTGTCTTTTTTTGTGTGTCTTTTGGATGTTTTTGGTCACTTTGTTGAAGTCATTGTTGCAGTTGCTTTGAGCACTTCTGTCTTGTATGGTGGGTATCTGCCTCTAAGCAGGCATTCTTTCTCTTTCTGGTAATTTTGATTCTCTTTTGCTGCTTTTTCCACCAAAATGATGCTGGTGCAGTGCCAGTTATGCTCTGAACCAGAAGACAGAAGAACAAAAACCACACCCACTGACCATGGTGGCCTTTGGCTTAGGAGGTAGAATGGGTAGTTTGCTGGTTGCTGTCCACATGCTGAAGTGTCTCTAGGCAAGGCAATGAGACTGAACTTTCTCCTTGGCAGCTCTGCCATCATAGGTGTGTTCGTTTAATAGCTGATTAAAAGGCAAAAACTATAAAGTGCTTTATAAACCACTGAGGTGAGAAGGCGCCACATAAATGCAGCCCTTGAATGTCTGCTCACACAGACTGAAAGAGTGATGAATCTCCCACCTTTTCTACAATTGTTATTCTTGGATTTCACCTTAATCACATGTGGTTGAGAATTTGGATAAATGTCCTGTGTATGCGTGGGTGTGCTCTTCTGACAGCAGATGTTTGTGTGTATGTGTGGAATGAAAACACAAAATGAATCTGGCAGAACGGAACGCTTTCAGTCATCTCACTCATCACAAAGAAACTGCACCAGTGCGAACATGACAGATGTCTTCATCTGTTTATTCTTTTAATAACTGGGCATTGATTTTCTCTTTCAGGGTCAAAATTCTTTCCTGCTTCTTAATATTTTCTGAAAAATCCCATCCAGCTGACAGTCTTTGATAAATGAGTTGGTCAGCTTTCGTAATCTTTAGGGCTTTCTTGTGTTTAAGTCTGCAACATGTGCTGCAGAAGAGTGCACAAGTTTTGAGCAGGTTCCAGAGCTTCTGAAGGGGATCTTATAGTCCAGCTGTAAGAGCTTAGAAGCATGAATCTTACAGGTCAGTATGCTGCTTACTAATGCTGACATTTGCAGAATATTATCTGAAGCCACATCAGTGATCATTGCTTTTGTCCTCATGTTGAGTTTGTGATGGAGCCTGCATTGCTCACTGTTCATGCTTGGAGTGGAGGCTCTGAGGTAAGTTAGAATTTGTGGTGAACATTAACATCACATCCACTGAATTTTCCTGAGTTATATCCATAGAGCCCATTTAGATGGTTTTGGAGGTCCTTAGTTTTCCTTTAAAGGCTCCTGATGTCCTGATGATGTCTTTAAGATACGTTCTAAGATTTCTAAAGAGGTTTAAAAGGGACAGACAGAGGTGACAAACCATGTCGGGACCCATTAAACAATAAAAATAATCGATTCAAAACTAAATAAACCACTATGCTGAAGTAAATCATGGTTCACCCTATTCATTCCAAATGATGTGCCTCACAAGGTTACTAGAGGAGGTGACCTTTTTAAGTTGGCTCAGTGATTTTCTGGGTAATAGTCAATATTCCAAATGGACTCATTGGTGATTCTAGTGTGAAATTTTTCCAAATTATAATACTCTGTGGCTTTTTGAAGACCTGTGAAGATCAGTCTGTCCATTTGTGAAGAGGAACTGGGTTTCATCACTTGTCCCTTTGTGGCCACTGGACGTAAAATCTTTGTGGTGCGTCAAGGAGCAGGGTTATTATAGTTAACGAAAACGAACGAAATAATGAAAACTGAAATTGAAAAAACATTGTCGTTAACTGAAATAAATAAAAACTACAATTAAAAGGAAAAAACGATAACTAACTAAAACTGTATTGTGAGTTTAAAAAACTAACTAAAACTAACTGAAATTATTGTGGATTAATCATTTTTCCGCTCTCCGAGTTTAAGCTGGGAGCGCCGTGGGGCAGCTGTGTGCGTGCGTGTGCACGAGAAAGCAGCAGAATCGCTCTGAACCGACCGGGTTCAGAGCAGGTCCACGCTGCCGCAACGCTGTGATTAACCTGTTCAGTTCTTGTGCGTTTCTGTCTACTTTATCAGTGAGAGAATAACAATCAGGAATAATAATCAAAGCGTCAGTATAAGGACTCACAAATGTCAGCAGATTCCTGGAGGGAGACTGCTGTCAGAATGGACGTGAGGAAATGAAGGAAGTGGAAAAACAGGGACAAATATGTTTGCAGCCAAAAAACTGAGCACAAAGAGCGAGGACCAAAAAAAGTCCCAGCTGGCACCGCAGCACACGACCACAAGGTAATTAACACACACAACACACACAGCTACACAAGCATAAATGCGGACATGAGGTCAGACACTTCTGTAGGTTGTGTACAGAGGCTGCAAAGACCCTGCAAGTCTAATCAGCGAGCATCTAACCAAGTTAGCTCCAAAACAGAAGCAGCTTCGGGTGGTGAGAACATCAGGATGCAGCTGGATTTGACCTTTGACTCCTTCAAAGAGTTTGTTTTCGTCAAACACCACATGTAGGTGTTGTTAATCTACTGCACTGACACTGGAGTTTATTGGGAGTTTATTGTAGAATTTATTGAGTTTGGGAGTTCATCTTTTTCTTTGTTTCTCCCTGTTGATGTTCATGTGTGTCCTAATTATTACACATTCAGCCTGTAGTGCTTCTGTCTTGTGAACTGTTGATTGTTGAATATATTTCTTTATGGTATCTTTTGTTGAGCTTTTATTACACAATAGTCACTTTTGCGCATTGAATCTTGCACCTGATAAAGTATGAAAATACTAAAACTAATACTGAAACTACCAAAACTAAACTAAAACTAAGCAATAAACCTAAAATAAAAACTAATAAAAACAAGCAAAACCTCTCTGAAAACTAATTAAAACTAACTGAATTAGAGAAACAAAAGTAAAAACTAACTGAAACTAAACGATAATGTAAAATCCAAAACTATTATAACCCTGTCAAGGATGGCCGGAGGTATTACTGTATGATGTCTTACAGTATGTCAATAAAAAGTTATGTGTACATTTTTTGTCTTCATTGAATTGGACGTTATATGTCAAATCTTTTGGATTTTGTCAGTTGGTTCCTGATCTTTCACAGTTTCAACCTGAGGAATGATTTTTTTCATTTTTTTATATGCAGCTTTATTAACTGCTGAACATGACTTGGATAGATCCATTTGGGTCTGCATTTCTGTCTTGAGGAATTTCTAAATAAACATAATTTAGTAACACTTAAAATCTACGGTGTTACAGTAAAGACCAAATGTATCGTTTTTTTTAACTTTCCAACCTCCATAAAAGTACAGCACAGATTTAGAGTTTCAGTCCCAGCAGTTCCCCCAGATTCAAATGTGTTCTAGCATCTCTGGCCTATGAGAATAAAAATAGATGAAAACACGGTACTTAAGACATCTGAACTGTTATCCAAGTTCCACTGAGTCTTTCAAGGGGGGGCAGGAAATCTCAAGGGGTCATGTGTACCGAATTGGGGAATGTCTTTGATATACAAATTTCTCAAAGAAGATCTCAGTGATGTCCAATCAGACTTTTGAGTGCACACACAGACTCCTAAACCTTATAGGCATGAAGTCCTCATGGGAGTCCAGAGGTCCCTCTGATACCAGGGCCAGTTGAGGCTAAAAGGTTTGAAGTGTTTTTAAAGACTCCTGTAATGGGCTCCTTGGGGAGGTTCCAGAGGTTCTTGGAGAAGTTCCAAAGCAGGGCATGTAGTAAAAGTCGCAGTACTGTGGTACAGGTCTGGATATGTACTAAGTAGAATTAATGACCGTGAGAAAACTTTGTCTGCACTGCAATGACCTGCATGAATAAACAACTTTCTGTTGGAGATGCAGGACGTCTTGCCTTTGCAGCCCTCCCACTAAACCCTGTATAAATACAGGTTTGAAAAACATTATTAATCTCACTCACACATACATACATGCAAGCACACATATATGCTATATTTACGCATACATGACCTTGCGATGTCCCCCACATACATTCCAGATAAATCCTGATTTCTGGTAAATCACCATTCCTAAAGAGGAGTACATGAACTAATGTGCAAATGTGTTTACATGTACAGTCCAGCACACACATTTGGTGCAGCTGAGTGATTTGATATCTGATAGAGCAGATGAACAAATAAGGGTGGAACTTTGAGTACAGGCTGCCATTCATAGCATGAGACGTGTGTTTTTAAATAATAACTGAAGCCTTGTGGTTATTAGGCCTGTTTTTGAACAGTGTTTTCTAGTTGAGGTAAAGTTTAATCCTGTTTTTCATGATGTACAAATTCTATGGAAAGGTTTGATTAATTTGGTCAGGACCTGTAGACGTTATTTTCATCATGGAGCACAGCCCAGTTTAAATTAGCCCTCCAGTATTGGAAGAAGATGCCATTAGAGCAGGGCTCTTCAACTCCAGGCCTCGAGAGCCCCTGCCCTGCAGGTTTTAGATGTGTCCCTGATCCAACACACCTGAGTCAAATGGCTGAATTACCTCCTCAGTATGCAGTCAAGTTCTCCAGACTCCTGATAATGACTTCTATATTTGATTCAGGTGTGTTGAAGCAGAGACACATCTAAAACCTGCAGGACAGGGGCTCTCGAGGCCTGGAGTTGAAGAGCCCTGCATTAAAGTATGTGCATGGGAAAGGTAAAGTGGTCCCAAGATAAACTGTACCAAGGGGAGAGGCCAGACTTCTGAATTTGGAAAGCGTTAATGAATCGGACAACTCAGAATTGGAGAGCCTCATCAGCTCTTAGATGGAAATGCAGGGCCTTCTCCTGGATCCGGACCTGGGATGGGAGCTCACTAGTGAGGCAGAAGTCAGAGAAGTGACCACCACTGATGGGGACAGATGTTCGATGCTATGCAGACAGGAAAGCAGGCAAACACAGGAGATTGGGCATCTTGACCACCAGTGTTGCAGGTTGGTAAGGCCTTGTGATTGTGTGATTGTGATTTTGTTGTTCTTCTAAAAATTTTGCTTAGGGGGTGCTACTCGTATTAAAATGTGACCAAACTCGATGTTAGTTTGTAACAAAAACAAGACAAGGCATCTTTTAAAATAACACTAGTTTCAAAACACTTTAGTCACGATAAGTGCAGCTGCTAGAGGGCACTAAACCATAAAACAGGACATGATGACCTCCCTCTCAAAAGCTCCTACAGCCAGACACATGGAGCTTTACAGACGCATCCAGAGAAGTCCCTCAAAGTTTCTAAATAACATCTTCAAAGATGTGCCATATTGTCAAGAAGGTTTCAAAGTCCTAAAAAAAAAAAACCCTAATATAACATAAAAATATTATATTACTCTGCCATAGTGACTACAGGAAAATCTTTATAAGCCTCAAGGAGCATTTGTAGCACCTTCAAAATGCCTCAGGAGCCACTCAAAACTCATTTATTTCTGCTACCCCCCCCCCCAAATAAAAAAAATACTTTAAAAACTGTTCTAAAATGCTTGCAAATACCTGAAGACCCTTGTTAGCCTATACGAAGTCTTCTAAAAATGCTCCCAGTCTTCGAGAGGCCACTAGGGACCTCATGTTGTTAGCCTGTTTGTGTGGGCTTTGATATTAATAAAGTTTAACCTTTAACCCTACTCCTACTTTTTGCCATGAGACATACGGGACACGTTGCTTCTTGAATTGGTTCAGGGAGATTTCGAGGTGAAGAACAGCCCGGTGTGTTTGGTGGAAAGACTTGATGATTTCTGAGGACACTGCAAAGCTTTTGTGGACATTTTTTGAAGCTTTTTGATCATTAAAATGGATTCTTGCAGTGCAGCTTGGGTCACTGGGCCCTTGCAGGCAGTTAAGAAAAACTCAAGCAGTTTCCAAAGGTTCCTCTGTGGTTTTACATGGATATCATTCAAGGTAGAAGAGGGTTTGGAATTGTCTGCAAAGCCTCTTCTGGGAGGTTGCAGGAGTCATGAATTAGGAAAAAAAAAGTGTTGTTACATAAGAAATCAAGAACGCTTTGTTTGTGCAGCTGTTTATTACACCCCCTAGTTAGATTTAATGTCAAGTGCCCCTTAGCAGTCACAGAGTGGTGCAAAAGGGGGAGTCTGATGATGCTGTTTTACAGCTTTAAAGTCGTCACAAAGAGCAGCCCAGGGTGAATGGATGGGTCAAGACAACACAGGTCATTAACATGGGAAACGGCTTTTTATGCCTAAATCTATCAGATTGTGTACCATTAAGTAATTCAATAGTTTAGCTGTCTCACTGCTATGTATCAGTGGACGGAGAAACCACCTGTATGGACACGAATGCTGGACTTCATTGATATGTGTGTGTTCAGTTAGGCCACCAAACCAAGCTAATCTAATTACTGCTTGGACTAACTTTGAATTGTGACAGCAGACGGACTCATTATGGTCGTCTGTAGACAAGCAGAAGGCATAAAAACAGTTTTTACCGTGTGAACGTGTTTGTCAGTAGCTTTGATGTCTGTCTGGATGTTTTCAGACAGATTTTTTCAACACTTTGCCTTTGCAATGATGCAAGACACAGTTACGAAACATAACAGGTATGTAGGTGAGACCAAAATGAAGGTGAAGCTCAAAGGCAGGCGTGGTCGGACAGCTTGTTGGCGTAGCTGCAGGTGTGATCCCCTGGTGCCATGGTCTCTGGTTTCAATCTATTTTGAACCTCCTATGTTCCATAGCTCTACCCCCCAACATGCTGATGCTTCCACCCATCAGTTCACCAAACTCTGCCTTCATTTTGATTTCAAATACATGCCTATAAAGTTCTGCAACGGTATCTCACACAGCTGTGATCCTATCATGCTGAATTGTGACAGACAGACAGAAACACCTGCCTCAGGCCTCTGCAGGACCACATTTCACCACGATGACAGACAGATTCACCAGCTATGCTGTTGCCTCTGCTAAAACTATTTCAGGACCAATCTTCCAGATACCGGAGCACAGAAGAACATCTGCACCAAAGGGCAAGCCAAAACGTCTAAGCACGCCTGTGTTCATATTCACAAAAAACAGCCAGTATTGCCAGTTATTTGTGCTCAGCCTGCCACTGGCAATGTTGGTGATGCCACCAATCAGTTAGTATACATCCTGTGTCCTTTTTCTGATTGGAGACTTTCATGCAATCGACCAAATGATCTTGTAGCATCTGATTCAGATCTGTAGCTGTTAGGCAAAAGATGGAAAATAAGGTAATATAATGAGAATTATTTTTATTGTTATTTATGGAAGCTTGATTCTGCCACTGGAAAAAATGTCAGGCAGACATAAGGCTGGGTACACCTTGTACAGACAACCATTCACACCTATGGGCCACTTAGAGTGACCAATTAACCTAACCCCAGTAACTGCATGTTTTTGCCAGGAAACCCACACAGACACAGAGAGAACATGCAAGCTCCACACAGAAAGGCCCGGGCCAAGGTGGAATCAAACCCAGACCTTCTAGATGTCATTGCAACTGAGGCAGCAGTGCTAACCACCACTCCACCATGTGGTCTGAAAGCTTCATGATCAATAACTTGCATTGTTAAGTATGAAATTTGAGATACTAAACTGCAATTTTTGATGAATGTCCAAAAGATAAATAAATCAGTGGAAGTAAGTGTCCATATTCTCTAAATTCAGGTATAATTAAATTTACAGGAATAAGAATTTTACTTAAATGAAGAATATCAAAATAGAATATAAAAATAAATGTGTTTTTGAAAATTTGCTGCAGCTCAAATTTTAAAGTGACTCAAAGCTTTGAGAAGGTTTTTTTTTTTTTTGGAGGTGAGTCTGTGCTGGTGGTTAGTGAGTAATAGTTGGATTGAACCACAACTAACCACAGCTAACTTTCAAACCAAATCCCAAGCCTCGCTTGGCCTCATGGCAAACCTGTGAAACACAAGGTCAGATATTTAACTCGTGTCCTAAAACTGGTCAAACAGTTCAATTAAACTGCAAAGAGACCAAACACTCCAAAACTGAGAGGAGAGAAGGTTATCGGGAGACGTGAAAAAGCATTTTTCCTGCCATCCACTGAGAGGGAGTGGTGCACCGCTGTTATGTGCAGGCACAAACTCATCTGTCACTGACTGTGCGCGGGTGTCTCTGTGTGCGCATGTTATCCAAACGCACGCACCTCCCTCCTCCCCCTCCTGTATTTCCGTAATCTGTAGGAGTTGCGCGTGTAGAGAGCTGAAGACAGGAGGAAAGGAGCGCGTGGTAGAGAGCTGATCACCCTGGTGGACTGGAGAAAGGAGGTCAGCAAGTGTCCCGGGCTGCAGGTGCTTCGTGCCAAACGCTTTTAGAGTCTGTCCGAGTTTCAGGGGGTCTTCTCTTCGGTACGCAGAGCAAAGGAATGATCCCGTCCAGCTGTCTGCCTGCTGCTGCTGCTGCTGCTGCGGGAAGGACCAGACGAGGATGAGGATGAAGGTGCTCCCCCAGCTCCACGCGCTCCGCAGGAGTTCAGCGCCTGTCTAAGATGCCACCGGGCCCCAGAGCTCGGCACGCGGTTCGGCTCGAAACTAACCCGGGATAATATAAGACCCATAAAAAGACCAGAAAACACAACAGAGAGCAGAAGTTCAGTAATTACCCGACCGGGAGGAGCCGGGAGGGAGAGCCCGGGATCAGAAAGCGGTGCGCCTGGGACCGGAGGCGCACCAAGAGCCGCACCGGGAGGAGAGGTGAGCTGGAGTTTGGGAGCGGTGGGAGCAGCCTTTAAAACTTTAAACCAGTTTGTTCATAGACGTGAAATCTGACACAAACTCTTTGTTGTAATCACTGCGGCATTTGTGAGGTTACTGTTTTGTTTTTAATAGAAGGTGCAGCGAAAGCATTAAACTCCATGTTTGTTTTGGGTCATAGTTTGCATTCAACTTCTTTCCATGATTATTAGTTTCGCCGTACAGAATTAATTCATAATTTGGTGCAAAATGCGCCTTTTTCACATTTATATCTGCGCCTAAAAACGCTGGACAAACGGTAATTACCTGCGTTTTAAAGTAGTGAACCTCAGGAAACTCGTTTTGTCGTTATTTAAGTTTTTTTCGTTTTTTTTTAACCCATGTGTTTTGTGCAAATATGAGTTTATTTGAGGTAAGTTTGGTTTTATTAAAACAGGAGATGTTTTATTAAGAGCTCCTTTGAGTGCTTTTATCTTTTGATCGCGTCATATGATCTTCATTTTTCATTTATCAAAAAGTTTGACTCAAGGTCTCTCTTGAGCTTAAAAACTGTTGAATCCAAAGTTGGGTCCAGATGAACATCATGTGATGTTGTCAGAAGATCCACCACACGGGGAAACGGATTTATGCTCCCAGAGGAACATTGATTATTAAATAACCTGAACCTTGCTCGTGTGTACCTTCAGGTCCGCGGTGATGCTGCTGTCGCGGCACCCGCTCCTGTCTGCGCTCCTCCTCCTCCTCCTCCTCCTGCTGCTCCCCGAGGCGGCCCTGCGCCGAGGCCCCGGCACGCGAGCAGAGGCGCACGCGGACAGCCGCAGCATGGTGGAGCTGATCGGCCGGTACCCGAGGACGAGGACGGAGACGCCCGGGGGGTTTCAGCACGGGTCGCAGCATGGACTGGGTCAGTACTGATGGCAGAACTGCTGGTGATGGAAACTCTGAGATAACGTCGTTATCACTCTGCGGTCTGCGGCTTGTTTTTGAACTGTGGAAGTCATTCATCCGCTCAGTCAAAAATGATGAATGAGCGCATAAGTAAAAGGCCGCAGGGCCTCGGGTCCCGTTGAGCCCCCGCTGCTGTGATGTGATTAAATACAACTTTGTTTAGGAGGATACGGCCGCACGGTGGCGTGGTGGTTAGCACTGCTGCCTCACAGCTGGAATAACATCTAGAAGGCGTGTGTTCGATTCCTTGGCCCAGAGTGTGGAGTTTGCATGTTCTCCCCGTGTCTGCGTGGGTTTCCTCCCACAGTCCAAAAACATGCAGTTAGTGGTTAATTAGGTTAGGTTAATTGGTAACTCTAAATTGCCCATAGGTGTGAATGTTGTCTGTCTCTCTGTGTTGGCCCTGCGACATAACACCTGGATGAGTGGAAAGGGATGGATGATTTAGCTGTTTAATACTCCAAGAACTTTTAGCAAATAAAAGCTGATTCCCGTCTCTAAACAGACATGGCTTCATTTAAAATGTGTGCCAGATGATGGTTTTTATCCTTTCTTAACCCCTCGTGTTATCTTCACCCTTAACTTCCAGACTTACAGTTGCTTTTATTTGAAGTGCTCATGAACTGATCCTGATTTTGTCCCGAGACCGAGTCCCACCTGCTTCACAACCCCAGCGGTTAGTTTGCTCGTGGTGCAGTCACCACTCCACTCTGTGCAACCAAAGGCCTGGACAATTGGACACCAAGACTGGACAGTAAATCCAACAGAAGCCAGACGATAGCCCCACAAAGCAGCATGGTCCTGCAGTGCTTTCATGTGGAAATGAATGGTTGTACGTAGACAGTGTCAAAGTAAACTGATGTAGCTTAAGGAACACTGAAGAATATAATCAACAGTTTAAAATCCCAAATTAGCCACCAGGAACACACCTAACTATAATTAGCTATGTTAGATTAGCAATTCTCTACCATGGAAGTCCTTCAAGTTAGCATGCAGGTTAGAACCAGCCAAAAGCCAAAAATGAGGATCTTTCTGGATACAATTAAAACAATTTGAAACCTATATTTACATGCTTATGATGTCTAGTCTTAGCTAAAAAGCTGAAACCGAGATTAAACACTTGAGGCAACATTGTCCTGTCAACATTCACACACTTCCCAATCCAGAGTGCACAACATGAAAGCCCACTGACAGAAGGATCCAACATTAGACACACAATAACCATTTGCACATGAAGTAATGCATCATATTAGCATCCAGGGAACGTTTTCATTGCAGTACAAATACTTTTGATTTAAGTAGATTTCACTTTTGACACTTTAGAATTGATCCTATAACAGAAGTTAAAGTGAACTTTAACTGCTCACACAAGACATGTGCCATTCTGTTGTATTATTTTCAGATGGACTTCTCAACAGCTGATATCTCCAAAACTGAGCAACTGACACTAAAATAACTTGGATGGATAAAAAGCGCTGCAGGCCAGAGTGAACAGATGCAAATCAGCCTCATTAAAAATATTTTGCTAGCAGGATTTTTTATTTTTATTGGAGTAGTTTGACAATGGTTCTCTAAGAGCTCCCAAGCTAAGCAGCATTTATATGAAGTACTTTTAAACATTGTTTTGTGAGACAAACAACATCAGAAAATCCAAAAGTCTCTGGAAATCTGAGTGTGGTCCATCAATCTGCAGCTGGTGTTGAAAAGGCAGAAATGCCTCAGAGGTGACGGAGCAATCGCTCACACTTTCAGCCACTTGAGATTTTTTTGTTGTTTGGATCAGCGAGACAAACTCATCTTAAATCATCAGAGCATTTACAGCCGGCTCCATTAGAGCTGCGATCAGAGGCCAGACCCTCAGAGGATCTTCTGTCAGGATGATTTTAATGGAGCGGAGTGCTGTCATCCCGAGTTATCTGCACATCAGGCGGCTCTTGAAGGATAATTTGAATGTTTTAGTGGCCTTTTCAGCCAACATTTCTTCACAGTAAAGCGTTGTGTTTAGTAGAATCAAATCCCTCCCGCACACTTTTCATAGAAAAACAGTCGCTGGCTGTCCATTCTCACCTTACATGTGAAAAAAGTTAGCCAGAGCAAAAGTTTGTAATTTTATAAAGGACTGCATCAATAAATTGAAATTTAAAAGCATTTAAAAAGCAGCAGAAACTAATTTAATCTCACAACAGGAACAGTTTAAGCCTTTAATGATGGTTCCAAGTAGTTAAAATGTCTTCTTTTTACTTTCAGATGACGTCAGTCATAAATCTGTTTGAATTACACTGACCAACTAGCCTGTCAGCAGAATTCCCAGCATGCTTTGTTAGAGTGTTAAAAAACAAAACAGAAACATCAGTCATGATGAAAACATAGCATTCCTTCATTGCATGTTAAATCAAGTCCAGGTTATTGATGCAAACAGCAAAAACATTAAAACCACTTACAGGTTAGAGTTCAGTTTAGCTGGGGAACGTTCAGTCCACCCACCTAAACATGGTCACTCATCAAACACCACAAAAACAAAAATCCCTGGAAGCAACTCAAGGAACATGACACCAAGCTTAAAAACATCCCAGATCCATTTGATCATCTGCAGGTTGCACCAAAACCAGCCTGACCCAACACTACCAGCACCACGCTACCAGACTGGCAGCCTGAGGGGGTGTGAGCATCCAAAGTTTGATCTATTTCCATAGTGTACAAATCACAGCTGATTAAACATAACCAGCACTCAGCTTTGGAAATGATTCATACTGTGTTGTATTTAGCTGTATTTGCACTCACTGTAAAGCAGACGACGTGCCGCAGAAAGATAGAACAATGCAGATGAATAAAAGGAGCTTTTTGTTTGAATGGCCTCAGAGCCGTGTTCATATTTAACTTTTTCCCTCTGGGATTTTAGTCTCCAGCTTACAGTTAAACTATTGTTTATTCTGTTTAACCCTTTTCACCTCTGTGGCTCTTGGACATGAGATGGCCCTGATCTGTTATTAGAATGTGACCTGCTGCCATTTATCTTGAAAGCTGTCGAGCATGGCAGCGCAGGACTTTAACTTTTAAAGGATCATTTTGAAGCTGTGATGTTGTTACTTTCACTTAAACTCTTAATCCTTTCCACCTTCTGAGACTGTGACCGAGCTTGGATACATGTTTGAGTTGCAGTACAGTTGAGTTCCTTTAGAAAAGGTTCAATAAAAAAAAAAGTGTCATTGATTCATCATCATTAGGCTGTTATTAATAAATCTCCCAAGTGTCTGTGATCTCGGGATATTTATTAAGATTGTTCAGCTTGGACTTCCAACTTGTGAATTTTTTTTTCTAGCAAAAATTCCTCCAGTTCACTTAAGGCTTTAAGGGTGTTATCAGCAGACCCATTAAGTTTTAGCATTCATCTACATAACAGCGAAATAGGTGCTTAATTCACAAGTCCATGCCATATCACTGCTTACTGTAAAACAATGGGTGTGAAATACCTGGCCCCACCCCCTACTTCCGGTCCACTAATTGATGTCAAAAATAAGAATTTGGCCCTTTTTGTTACTTTTTTGGCATTTTGCTTAACCCTCTTAATTGGAGGGGAAGTAAGGATATATATATATATATATATATATATATATATATATATATATATATATATATATATATATATATATATATATATATATATACTGAAGACACTGCTGCAAATTTCACCCTTCACTGCTTCTTCTTATAGCTGTGGATCATCTGCCCCCATCTTAACGTCTCTGTTGAACACACCTGCACGTCCTATTTCTTCGTCTTCACCCAAGGGTAGCATAGCTTCCACCATCCTCACAATGTTTTGGTTATACAGCTGCTTTCATGGACAGATACCTACTAATTAGTGCTAAGTAACATAAATAAAATACAACCCTTTCAATCACCAAAACTATCCCACAGGCATCAGGCTACGTTTGTCAGATAATCACATTAAACATGCTCCAAAAAGGTACCCACAGCACAAATGTGAGCATTTGAATTAGTTTAGGCAAAGCCTAGCACACAGCTAGCAGTATAGTCAGCTTTTAGTCAAAGAGCCTAATAATGCAAACCTTAAGATTTAATTTTAGTTTAATCTAAGGAGTTGTACAAAAATTCAGCCCCATATACACTTGTTACAAAGGAGGGAAATTAGCTATAGAGTCCAAACTATCTTTAACAGGCTTTAATTTCTGTTGTGAATTTGGACATTTTAACATTGAAGTCTATGGGAACTGACAGGCTGATGGAACCAGTCTTGAGTAGATGTTAGAATAACTGCAGTTTTTGACACTTCCATGTTGAAAACAAACTTAACAAGGTATTAAACCTTGCTAAACCTGTCCACTTAAAGGAGCCATTTTGGCTTTGGCCCCTACTTCCTCATCTGGATCCTACATAGCATGCCTTCAGCATGTGTTATCACAAATCCACAAATATCTAGATCATTGAACTGAAGCAATGGTACTAAGCAAGGAATCCCATTATCACCAATACTATTTGATCATTTCATACTCACCAATTCACACTATCATAAAGTCACTCTATATGCTGATGACATCTTGGTATATGTACCAAATCCCTCCATCTCCCTCTAGTCAGTCCATAGTCTTATTTACAACTCTGTAAAAGCTAAACTCTTTGCACTGGGATGAGACTAAACCCATTAATAAATTGAAATGACTATCATCCAAAAAAACCCCTCAATTTTTTTCCACTACTTCAGTGCCCAGAAGTTTCAGTTTATTCAACACTAGACAAACAGCTCCCCTTCTGTCTGGCTTAATATTGAACAGATCAATAAAGGTATCATGATAACTCTGTTCACACCCACAGCTGCTTCAGGTTTAACACAATGAATCTCACTGCCTGGTGGAGTCTCCTACTTTGACGCCTATCGGACATTGGAAATAGACCAACTTCCTTGCATGGACATAGAGAGCGGTAACCAGCTTGAGCCACTTTTTTTCCAGTGGCAGCTTTCTCATAAACTCTAACCTTCTCAAACATACAACCCCACCACTGTCAAAACCACTGAAAAGAAAAGAAAACTGATACTTAGAGCTTCCACGAACAGATTAATAAACATTTTTCAGCTTAACACTACTACTTTAATACCAATGAATAAATGAACATCACAATTAAATGTATATCAATCGCACACCAATTGCCACAGTATATAAAGCTCTTAAACCTTAACCTCGTCATTGCCTTCTACCCCTCAGTCTTTCTTTTGTGTAATTTCACTTCACTTTCATGTTAATAGAACACTGGCCACAAAAAGCATATTACTTGACTGCAAAGGCAAAATAAAATTTGCCATAACAACTGACTCATTCTGTTAATAACAAACCATGCAAACTTTGAAAAGGTCACATCAACCCTAAAGAATTCTGATGCCATCCAAATACCTCGTGTCCTTTCCTTTCCTCTTCTCTACAGTTCCTGTTATAACAACAAATAACCACAATGTGCTTGTTCAGTACTGCCTATCATGCCTGGTATCCCCACCCATAATTTTACTTAAATGTTACCTAAAGCTTCCTCCAGAATGTATTATACAATTTTGTTTAATTGCAATACTGAAGTACATGTGCTTAGCTGCCATCCTTCCCTTAGCAGTGACTGTAACAAATTGCTCATGTAGTTGATTACTGACCTTTAAATTTCTCCAGACTTATAGGCCTAGCATAAAAAATCAATTTCTCCTGCTCCTTCAGAGTCATAATCCAAGATTCAAAACAAGGTTCAGTGTTATTTTCAACTTTTTTACCCTCCATAAATCTGCTTCAAAACCACAGAAAAAATATGGACTTTGTTAGAACAAAAACTTTTACTTTTTAAGTTCCTTTCAGTATCCAGTGATAGCTGTCTGTACATCCACGGCAAAGAGATTTTAGTAGATTTATATACTGCAGTCAACTGGAAAGCCCCTAAAGTTAATATCTGATGCAGTAACATGACAGAAGCTGTGTACAAATTCAGGGGCTGCGTCCTTCGAAGGACCCGTCCTACGTAGACCGGGTCCTTCGCAGCCCACGAAGACCGCAAAGACCGGAAGTGAACAGCTTTGAAATTGGACGGTCTAGCCTTCATATCAGCGTCACCTGCCCCCACCTCGGCGTAGCTCATGTTGCCTAGCAACCGTGACAGTGTGATGCACAGCTGTGAAAAAGCAGCTGGTTAAACGGAGAACGAACTTTTGCTCCTTTTTGTGGTTTAATTTTAAGTCTTTAATTCAAAATAAGCCGTTAAAAAAAGCATAACACATTTCAACATCACGGAACACAGTTGAGCGAATGATTAATTTCCAACTATATTGAGTGAAACATTAATGTTGAATAAAACTATCCAGTTATGATGCTTAACTTGTCAGGCAAACCGATTTGCTGAGGAACAAATGAAACACTGAAACATCCAAACATCAGCCGCTAGAGAACATCTGAGTGAATTATAAACTTCCACTCAGCGGTGAAAGCCAGCAGGGGTTTGAGAAAAATGTGCCGGCATTCGGGCGTTCTCTCCGGCTAAAGCAGGCCTTGATAGCCCGGTCAGCTGACAGCTAGCAAGGCGAGCTGCTGGTAGAGCAGCGGCAACGGACAGCTCTGAAAACGGCGGAGCACTTTTTGCAATTAAGCGTTATATTGATAAAACAAGCTGATATTTGACCTTTACACATTTACATTCTCGCCTGAAAACATCTTAAAAGTTTATTTTGTGTCACAGAAACAGTCATTTTTCAAACTTTTTGGCCACTATCCTCCACCATTGTTGTCTTTGAGTTTTGATGCGCAAAGAATCATCTGATATGGTAGGCCACGAAGGATACACCGGACCCATCCTTCAAATTAGAGAAAAGAAGGACGCATTCGTCAATCGCATTTGGAGGAGCCTTCGAATTTGGACAACCTTCGTCACCTCGCTGTGACGTAATCGGCCTACAAATGCGGCCTTTGAAGGATGCAGCCCCTGAATTTGGACACAGCTAGAGAGTTTAACATAATGACCTTTGATGTTCACATGGATGCTGTCTGTAGAAAAGATCAGCAGTGAATATAATTTTACTGAAATCTTAGTTTTTTGTGTTGTTAACACTTTTATGATAATTTTTTATTGAACCTGTTCTTACATTCTAATTTGTCAAATGGTAGAAGTCACTGGACCATAAAACGAAATATAGACAGCAAGGTTTAGTCAGTGTGCAACAAAAATTCAGGAGTGACCCTAAATGACCTTTATCACCTGTATAAAATCAGGATTTTGGAGAAGCCCCAGTCACTCATAACCCATGTCTCAGTCACACAGGTCTAGAGACTGGTTGGCAACCTCCTGACAACCAGCGGTCACTAGGGAAACATTTACACTGCTCAAAAAAATAAAGGGAACACTCAAATAACACATCCTAGATCTGAATGAATGAAATATTCTCATTGAATACAAAGTTGAATGTGCTCACAACAAAATCTCACACAAATCATCAATGGAAATCAATTTTATTAACCAATGGAGGCCTGGATTTGGAGTCACACACAAAATTAAAGTGGAAAAACACACTACAGGCTGATCCAACTTTGATGTAATGTCCTTAAAACAAGTCAAAATGAGGCTCAGTATTGTGTGTGGCCTCCACGTGCCTGTATGACCTCCCTACAATGCCTGGGCATGCTCCTGATGAGGTGGCGGATGGTCTCCTGAGGGATCTCCTCCCAGACCTGGACCAAAGCATCCGCCAACTCCTGGACAGTCTGTGGTGCAACGTGACGGTGGATGGAGCGAGACATGATGTCCCAGATGTGCTCAATCAGATTCAGGTCTGGGGAACGGGCGGGTCAGTCCATAGCTTCAATGCCTTCATCTTGCAGGAACTGCTGACACACTCCAGCCACATGAGGTCTAGCATTGTCCTGCATTAGGAGGAACCCAGGGCCAACCGCACCAGCATCTGGTCTCACAAGGGGTCTGAGGATCTCATCTCGGTACCTAATGGCAGTCATGCTACCTCTGGCGAGCACATGGAGGGCTGTGCGGCCCTCCAAAGAAATGCCACCCCACACCATTACTGACCCACTGCCAAACCGGTCATGCTGAAGGATGCTGCAGGCAGCAGATCGCTCTCCCCGGCGTCTCCAGACTCTGTCACGTCTGTCACATGTGCTCAGTGTGAACCTGCTTTCATCTGTGAAGAGCACAGGGCGCCAGTGGCGAATTTGCCAATCCTGGTGTTCTCTGGCAAATGCCAAGTGTCCTGCACGGTGTTGGGCTGTGAGCACAACCCCCATCTGTGGACGTCGGGCCCTCATACCATCCTCATGGAGTCGGTTTCTAACTGTTTGTGCAGACACGTGCACATGGGTGGCCTGCTGGAGGTCATTTTGCAGGGCTCTGGCAGTGCTTCTCCTGTTCCTCCTTGCACAAAGGCAGAGGTAGCGGTCCTGCTGCTGGGTTGTTGCCCTCCTACGGCCTCCTCCACGTCTCCTGGTGTACTGGCCTGTCTCCTGGTAGTGCCTCCAGCGTCTGGACACTACGCTGACAGACACAGCAAACCTTCTTGCCACAGCTCGCATTGATGTGCCATCCTGGATGAGCTGCACTACCTGAGCCACTTGTGTGGGTTGTAGAGTCCATCTCATGCTACCACGAGTGTGAAAGCACCACCAACATTCAAAAGTGACCAAAACATCAGCCAGAAAGCATAGGTACTGAGAAGTAGTCTGTGGTCCCCACCTGCAGAACCACTCCTTTGAGTGTGTCTTGCTAATTGCCAATAATTTCCACCTGTTGTGCAAATGGAATTGACAACAGCATGTGAAACTGATTGTCAATCAGTGTTGCTTCCTAAGTGGACAGTTTGATTTCACAGAAGTTTGATTTACTTGGAGTTATATTGTGTTGTTTAAGTGTTCCCTTTATTTTTTTGAGAAGTGTATATCCCCAAATTAGTTGGAAAGTGGTTGCTGGAGATTGCTGGCTGTCCCTAGGTGAAATCAGTGGCAAAGAGGGTGATGCACCAGAAATTTCCTGGTGATTCGGTTATTCCTGACCACTGAACCAACATGTTTTTTTTTTTTTTTTTAAAGCCTGTCATGTCTGGCAGTGTTTGCAAGCAGAATCGTGATCTGAATGCACTGTTGTGCCAAACATATTTGTTCTTCCAAGATAAGCTCTATAAAGTCTCTATAAGCTTTTCTTGTCAATGTTTGTGTTTTTATTTTATTTATTTATTTGTGTACATATACATGTAGTAATTCCAGCTGACAGGCTGAGGGGAAAAAAAAAAGGAGAGAGAGAAAGGGGAGAAGAGAAAAAGAGGACAGAGCACCACTAAACTAACAAAAACAATTCAAATGCTGAAACTACAAAAGAAAGAAAAAAAGACAACATACCAAAAAAACAAAAAAACAAGCAATACCTGGAAAAATAACTACAACAACAATTTCGTTATGCTGTGATTGCGTTAGTGTCTGTGTCTATGTCATGAAACATACTTACCAACGAGGGTGGAAAGCCGCTGCTCTGCCCACAAGAACAACTTTTACTTTGAAGGCGAACAGTCTCTGTTTCTGCGTTTCCCTTTTCACAGCTGTAGTACCACTGAGCAAGTAGCTGGCAAGTGTTTGCAGACAAGTCTGCTTCTTTTACGCAAACAGCCAGCAACAGCGATAATTTGCTAATGATCAAAGCCACTGAAAGAAGTGTGCCATGCAGCACTACCTCTTCAGTTTTACTTAGCAACTGCCAGAAACTGGTTGGAGAATAGACTTTTTACTAGAAACTGAAGGTTGCCAGGGGATCGCTGACTGGTCTCTTGACCTGTGGGACCAATCCCAATTTGGCTGCAGACACAGTGTATCTTTTTGCTGGACTCAAGAACTCATTTTTCCTGAGTGGCATTGGTCTTTTAAATAATTCAGTGTTTTTAATGTTGCTATTTCTATCTTCGAACACATTAAATTATAGCGAGCCATGAACAGACTGCGATATTTATCTTTTAAGATAATACCCCGATACTGCTGCTATTGTAGAGACCCCAATGCAAGTTCTGTCATTATAAACTGTTTATTTGCTTTTCAGAGGCTCATCCCAAAGATCCACACAAGCTGAATTTCATCATGCACCTGACAGGTATGAAATATTTTGAAGTAAATATAATCTGTATTCTGTTTATGTTACAGATTATTGCAATCTGAGTCCCAATGTTATTTGAAACAGCATTCTATAAAGAAACATTTGATAGTTATATTACTTTATTACATAAAGCCCAAATGTCAATTGTTTTAACTTATTATATGCTTGACTGTTAAATCCTTTGTTTGCAGCGAGATGTGGCCATGGTTAAAAGACCACCAACGCTGCCTTTGTTAAAGGACTCAAAGCTCTTTCTACAAACAAAGCTCATAATTGTGTTGACTTTTTATGCCTTAACTACAACTTTTCTTTGTCTTCAGGTCCTCTATACTTCAGCCCAAAGTGCAAAAAACAGTTCCACCGACTCTACCACAAAACCAGGGACTGCACAGACCCTGCCTGTAAGTAATATCATTGTCACTGAATAAAATCTTGCACTCTGAAAATTAGTTTCTATATGACCCAACTATGAAAACATGGGGACCAACAATGAGAATCAAAGATATCCTTTATATTGACACAAAATTGAATTATTGCACTGGCTTCTTAAAGTGAATATTTCTATTTTCTACAGATGTGAGTTTAAAATCTACTTAACTGATAAGCACTCTAATGAATCATTCAGTTATTATGGAAAATATTTGTTTGTTTCATCCTCTCACTCCTCCTCTGTTACAATTTTACAAGATAAAAACTGATTTCACAACCAGACTGAGGAGTTTACCAGAATCCAGGGTTGAATATTTAGGATAAACGGAAAATATGGCAAATATGTAAATAAATGCAAGACGTTTCTTATAGGTTATGTATGGATCCAGTCAACTTCAATTAAACCATAACTGCTGTTGCAGGAAAGTAGGATTGCATTCAGAGAGCAAATCTTCCACCAAGGTTTCAATTTAAAGGAACGTCATCCAGACCCATCCCAAAATTAAATGGATTCTTCCTTTGGTCATGCTTCACCTCTCTGCCAAGTTTTTTGAAATCTTAATCCTGGTTTTAACACACACACACACACACACACACACACACACACACACACACACACACACACACACACACACACACACACACACACACACAAGTGTTGGTCTTTCTGTCTTTTTGAGGACCCGTGCTTTTATGAGGCATTCCCAGCACCCAGAGTCTAAACTTAAACCTGATGTCTAAAACAAGTCTCTAAATCAGTGTAGTGATGCAGGGAAAAAACATGCCCCATCTTCAATCCACACAAAGCCTCAGAATGAATTAAGAGTCATACCAGTGACTGCTGGTCAGATGCCTTACTGTTAGTGTGTGTGTCACTGTGCTGTGTTCATGCAGGAGTTTGTTTGAGATTGAAAAAACAGGATAAGACATGTTTTAACACACAACCACACTGTGTTACACTGTTATCAGTGTAATCATGTCAGAACAGCAGCAGCTCTTATGATTTTAAATCATGCATGTAGCTTGTTGTTTATCTTGGAGAGAGTCAGTGTGTGTTCTCGAGTGTGTGTGTACAGCTGCCTTTGTGAGGACGACTGTGAGATTTAAGGCTCACGACTGAGGACATTTATGAATTGAGAGGACATTTTGATATGCGGCGCACATCCATGATAATTATCTTTTAATACCCACATTGAGTATAATATTCTTTTTTGCATATGTCCCTGAAATATTAGATTTATTATTAGTCATGTACTGTATTTGTACAGGTGCACTTTCCCCACTTTTAATTTATTGCTTGCCTGGATTTTTTTGTCTTTGTACAATAAAGATTAAACTAGTCAGCCATAGCAGACAGAGACTTCTGGGATTAAAGTATCTAAACAAAGGTTCTCACAGAGACGTGGCTACAAACATGTGTGTGTGTGTGTGTCTGTCTGTCTGTCTGTCTGTCTGTCTGTGTGTGTGTGTGTGTGTGTGTGTGCATTGGTGTGGAAGCAGTGGTAGGCATGTTAAAGGTGAAAGTTAGGAGCTGTGGAGGTTCAAACTTGTTCAGAGGGTGTTTACACAGTAAATCCATCAGTTTATTGGCTGGATGTTTGTCAGACGACAGAGAAGAAAAAATGTTTATCTAAGTTTCTTATCTCCACATCTGGAGTTGATGTCATTGTATATTCATGGTGGTGACTTTGGAAATTAGCTTTATTGAAGCATCTATACAAACAATGTAACCAAGAAGTTGCACATACTTTATCCAGGTTATTTACAGAGGAATTCTTTGTGCTCCCCTCATTTTTCAGTTTTTAAAAATCCATCTCACTGGCTTCTTAAAAAAAAAGAAATTTGATCTGAATTGTTCAAAAGAGGAAGTTTATATCCTCTCACGGTGTGCACTTTTGAGCATCGTACACGGACAAATTACCAAAACAATCAGGAGCTGCATGTTTTGTATTTTTGTTCCAGACATCAGCACATACAATTATGTCTATGAATGAAATGTTTAACCTTATACCTCCAAACATGTCGAATGTGACACAGCGTACTTAAAAAAGTGCCACCGTGTGTGGACTTCTGGCAACAAATACCGTAATACCCCTATACGGCTGTGAAGTGCAATTTCTGGGCTTTCAGGAACCGTTTGTATTTTTCCAATAGGACAAACGGTCACGGAGTTCCTGTAAAAAGCCACTCGGCGCTGATGTTTTAATCAGCTGTTCGCTGCTATTAAGCACAAGTAACCGGTGCTTCAGCGGTGATCGCCTGGCTTCAAAGGGTTAAACAAGCCCGAGAACATAAAAACTGACAAAGACGAAAATTAGAGCTGACAGTGAAGTTCTATCATTTAGGAAATTAGTCTCTGTGTCATACCATTCAATTTTAAAAAGTCAGTACTAAAGGTCAGTACTTCATGCAACGTACTAAAACACTCTTTTTATGACTTGTGAAAGTGAAAAAGTTTTTCACTTTTTTAATAGTTGCATTTTGGTGAAGTATGACTGACTACTGTTATAAAATCAGCTTGTCAAATCAGCTTGTCGCCTAGGCTACCAGGTCTCCTTGTTCCCAGTTTTCATGCTAAGCTACGCTAAACACCGCGTGATAGTACAGCTGCTGTTTGTTTTTGGAAATGTTGTAAATGTATTTTTTTTTTTAAAACTGCATATAAACAATGGGTTTATTTTTTCTTTTTAACTTTTGCTTCTTTCCAGACTATAAAAGATGTGCTCGTCTCCTGACTCAGCTGGCCAAGAGCCCGCGCTGTTCAGAGCGATAAACAGACAAATGGTAAGACAGACTCAACCGTAAGGAACCAAATGTACACTTGCCAGAAAAAACAAAATAAAGCAATACAAACGTTGTGATCCATTTGGAGTTTGCAGGATTTCTGCATTGATTGAAGTGAACTCTTGAATCGCACTTACAAAACTGACTTTGTCAAGATTTATGTGATTCTGGATTGAACAACCATGACTTGGTCATCGCACAACTTGAATTTTCCTCTCCATCAACCTTTGGGATCTGGCTAATTGACTTGTTGTATAAGCCAACCTTTCCTGAGTTTCAGCTCACTCACTGCTGCCCTGACATTCTCCTGAAAATAAAATTCTTGGAATTTTGAATCTGTTGATACCACCGCTAACTGGGATGAGGTGTTAATTTTTTAAAAATTTTTTCATTCTTTTTTTCCCCCCCAGGTTTGGGGGTGGTGGTGGTGGTGGTGGTGGTGGTGTGTGTGTGTGTGTGTGTGTGTGTGTGTGTGTGTGTGTGTGTTGGGGGGGCAGTGGTGTCCTTAATGCCATTCTTATACAGTGTTTTTCTTTTACTGGATACATGAACCTAGATTGTTTTTCTGGGTTTTCCTTCACCTTTCTGGCCCTTTTCCCACTGATCAGGTGCCAGTGCCAGCATTTGAACTGTTCAGCGGTTTTTCCACACTTGGTGCTCAGCTGAAAAACGGGTTCAACTCGGGCCCCGCAAGCTAGCTGGTCTCCAACCAATCACAGATAAAAGGATGCAAAGTGCGTATTTGTTGTCTTGCTCATAAACACAGTCTGTGTTTACGTCTGTGCTGCACACAGATGCCGCAGTAGTTTTTTTTTTTGGACTTTAAAATATTTTCTCAGCACCATAAAGGGGAGCGTTTGTGCCCTTCAGCTTCCGTGTCCAGACGATGACCCGCCCACACTTATACGTAAAGGAGCGGTTCATAGAAATGCGGAGGAAGCGTGGGCTCGTTCTTAAGTGGTTCGCTGGTTCATTGAAACTGACACCAGCACTGGCACAAGCACCGGCACCTCTGTGGTGGAAACATAGTATCTGAGGATTGTGTTCTTGATTTTATCTCTCCAGGATGCCCTCTCATAGGAGTAGCAACAGAAGAGATTCAGGACTGTTGCTACTACAGAATTGGAACAGTCCTGAAATTGTGGACAGATAAGCAGCCCTTTTTGGCTTTATGCAGCTGTAAAAAATTTTCATGATTTAGATATATCTTTGTTTTTTTCTCAAACAAGGAGAACTGCGGTCTTCCACTCCTAATCTCATTTCCTTTGGTTGAATATCTGTCTTGAGTGTCATGGCTGTGGGCTGGTGGCTCAGTGTGTTTAGTTTCCTTTTGTGTAGTTTAGTTTTGTTTTACTGTTTGGGTTGTTTCCTAGTTATTACAGTTTAGTTTCTCAGTTTGTTGTTTGGGCGTTCTGTCTATTGAGTTATTTGTATGTTATTCAGGTTTCCCTTCATTTATTTTCCTGTGTCTGTTTTGTTCCCTTGGCCGTTCTGTGTTTAGTTTCCCTTCCTGTTGTTTCCTTGTGTGATGTTTAGATTCCCTCTGTCAGGTTTTATTGTGTTAGGTCTGCATGTGTGTTGTGATTGGTCACTTTCTATTTTATTTTGATAGTCTCGTGTTCCTTGTGTTTTGCATTTAGTTTTGCTTTCCTTTGTCTCCTCTGTGTGATTGTGGACAGCTGTCATCCCACCCACTGTCTCTCCTCTCATTAGCCCTTGTGTATTTATTGTCTGCTTTTGTCTTTGTCCTTTGTTGGGTCCTAAGTCACTGTTTTTGTCTAGGTTGATGGTCCTGCTGTGTGTTTCTAGTTTTTCAGTTTCAAGTTCAAGTGTTTTTGTGTAGCTGGCCCCTGACCAGCCTTGTCCTTCTGAGTTGTACAATAAAAGTGAAATACAAATTCAGCTCTCGCCTTGCCTCCTGCATTGGGGTCCTCCCTGCCTTGCCTGCCGCAGCAGCCGTGACATTGATGTTGCTTTTGGAGAAGTCATTAAAAAGGACCTTCACGTTCTCTTTGCATTCCAGACAAATTGTCTATAATTGATTGAAAGGAAGGTCAGATTGTTTTGACTGTTGGGTTTTCTCTGTATTATTGTAGGGTCTTTACCCACAATACAAAGCGCCTTGACGCGATTGTTTGTTGTGATTTGGTGCTATATAAATAAAATTGAATTGAATTGAATTGAATCCCATTTTGTAAGGAAATGGAGGGTTTTCAAACATTTTTCTTGCCACTATACCTCTGAGAAGGTTATGATAAATGTTTAAACTATCAGTACTCTTTGACTTATATTTAGAGGTGACCCTGAAGCCTAAAGGCTGGAAACACCAACAGAAATATAGAGGTCAAACATTAGAGTGGGTACAAACAGTTATGAATATATTTTATTGCTGAACCTTTAGGTTTGGAAGTTTAATGTTGGAAACCCACCAAGGAAGCTGATCATTCCCAAGGCAAAAGAAATAGAAAATGTTTGTTGCTTGTTGATGCACTGAAGAAGACCAACTAAAGCACAGAATTAACAGCATTATCTGAAACTACTCGGAGTGCAAAGCACACGGCACGCTTCCAGCGAGCAGCCATTTCAGTACAGACCACAAGACCACAGGATAAGAACATCAACAGACCCAACACAGTGTGACCATTGTTAGGCTAATATTTAGCACCCAAGTAACTAAAGAGAGGAGTTCAAACAGAGTTTAACACCAAATAACCCTGAGAATGGCAGAAGTTTGCAGAATATGAGGAACCAGGAGAACCTAAATAACCATTAAGAAGCCTTAAAAACAAGAGATGGTCCACCAGCGTACAGCCAAGGAAGAATCCAAGGATTACCATTGAGATCCAGTATTTCTTTTTAGAGACAGTAAAACCTTGCAGAAAGACAGACATCATTGCCAGGCTTTATGGTGACATGAACAGATGTTAGCCATTGATGCTGATGTAGCATTTTTCTACGGGAGCAATCAAATTTCATGCAGTTATTTGCATAATATCGCACCATTCAAATATTTCAGCAAGCCCACTCCCTTTATGGCTCTCTCCTTCCTCTGGCAGCAGAATGTCTGAAGTCTAAAGCAGTGAGAATTTAACCTCAAGGTGATCTGTTAATACACCAGGACAAATGGGTAAGCTTAGCATTCTGTACCACTCAGGAGATGGTGAGCTGCTGGTGTGGATTAATTTTCAGAATCAAATGTTAAAATAAAACAAAATTATTTGTATAGTCAAAATTTGAATATTCATTAGTAGTCCTCACTAAGGGATTATTTTCAGTGCGGAAGTACCTGGATGAACGTGAACATGGATTATTTCTCCTGTTCAGCAGGGGGAGTCAAATCTGGTTGTAAAAGTAGTGTGATTGTGTAGAAATCGATGAAAAAATAATTTGATGGCCATCTTGGCTCGTTGACCTTTTATATGAAGCCTAAGTTAGAACCAGACTCTAAACCCTGTAGGTGCAGCCTTTTGAGTGATTAGTGCCTGTAAAGCCCAGTGTCTGTAGAACCTGTTCCAAGTCTGCAGGATGTACACTAAGGAAACACGTCTCATAAAATCAGTATAGTCTCGTGCCAATAGAATCTACTGAGTTGAACATCTGCAACATATAAAGTAAAATCAGGCAGAACCTGTAAAACTTGAATAAAAGGTCTTTTGTAATGTGTGGAACCCGTAGAACCGGTAAGAGAATATTTGGAGCCTGTCGGACTTGTACATTATGTCAAACTATAGACCACACAGAACCACATGTTCTAAAGAGGCTATAAAACTACAAAGCTCAAGCTGACTCTTACTTAAACCTAAAAGCCTGGAAATCTTTAATTTTATTTTGTTACATTCTTAATTTTTTTAAATTTATTTTTAAGGTCCATATAGTGCCTTTACTTGGACATGCATCAGCTGTGAACCCTGAGAAACAACCTGTGGCACCTTTTCCATCCATATCTTTTTGAATCCACCTCCTCCATCATCATCACCTTAGTAATTTTTTGTCTATTATATCCCTTCTTCACAGACTCTGGACATGAATGTAATGTTGGCATACCAGGGTGCACCAACAAGGTTCATCCCCTTCGATGACCAGTAGCAGAAAAAGTTCTCCAGCCGATATGACCAAACCACTGAAATCCACTGAGCCGGTGAGCTCAGCCGAAATCTATCTACAACTGGCCATCAACATCCACAGTTTTCTGTTTTATTCTACTCAGCTGTTAATTTCAGATTTTTTTGGATGCTTTTGAACAGAGCTTTGAATTTTATTCAACTTTGTATGGTCTTTTCTCGGCATTAGTCGATTCATTTTTGCCTTTTTTTTTTTTTTTTACCTCTACTCTGTTCTTTGGTCTACTCCTGCTGTACTGGACAACCTCTGACAAGCTTCTGGTTTCTCACAGAGCTGTTTGGAAACAGAATTGAGAAAAAACTTTTACCTGGGACAAAACGTCTTCAGATTTTTTGGACGATGGGCCAAGGTTTTACCTTCCATTCAAAGATGCAGGAGGAAATGAAATGGACAAAACCTCTGAATGGATGCTGAATGTGTTTTATGATACATGATATATAATAATTACTTATAATTAAAGTAATATTCCATATATTTATATTGTTAAAGCTGCCACCCAGTGTGCAATATGTACATACAGAAAGAGGAATAAAGATAATCGTTTGATATATATTCATGTCCGAATTTGACTTCATTTTTGCTTTTTTATTTATAATTTTTATGCTGCTACTGTAGATTGCTACAGTTCATGAAATTGATTTTAAAAAAAAAATTTAATGCTTAGAATAAGAACAGAATGCAAAGTTTTTTAAAATGCTGCCTATATTTAATTGAAAATAGTACAAAGCCATCATATCAAATGTGAGCCTATGTTTTGTTTTTTTATTAATATTTCCTTATATACCTGACAGATATAAAGGCCTTGAAATTGATTGGTCAGTGGTCAGACATTGTGAGACATGCCCCTTTCAAATTGGATGGAGGTCTGGGACAGCACCTTTGGAGTGGCAGGTTGTGGCAGCGGTCACCATTTTCAAAAAGGAGGGACTGGAGGGTGTATGCCAGTTATCAGGGTTCCAGGGTGCTGGGAAGGAGATTTCGGGAGATTGTTCAACCTTGGATTCAAAGAGAGCAGTTTGGAATCCATCCTGGCCATGGATCCTTGCATTTCCCGTTCATCCTTGCAGGACTTACGGAAGAGCCATGGGAGTTCGACTAGCCAGCCTACTTGGACTTGTATAGTTGGAGAAGGCTTGTAAATGGGTTTCAAGGGGACAGCTGTGGGGTATACTGCAGGAGTATAAAGTTCGCCATCCACTGTTAAGGGCCATTAGGTCCTTGTATAATGTACCCTGCTTAGTCTGTTGCTACCACAACCCACTTCAGACAAGTGGAAAATGATGGCTGGGTGGCACCTGAATCATACGTCTTTAGATCATTACAGAAAAGCATATTGTGTTGTCTTTCAGAAATAAGCAAGATCTTCCCTGTAAAGTCATAGCCTGGATTGCAGCACATGTTGTCCCGAAGCCTATGGATGTTGTTCAGCTAATGGGACATTCACAAATATTCTAGTTCAGTCAAAAACACCCCCTATGAGCAAGCATTTGGTGACAGTGGGAAGGAAAAGCTCCCTTTTAACAGGAAGAAACCTCCAGCAGATGTAGGCTCAGGGAGCGGCAGTCATCTGATACTGTTGACCATAACATTTTATTACAGAGATTACGGCATGCTATAGGTATTAAAGGTACTGCTCTGCAGTGGTTTGAATCATGGTTATCTGATAGAATCCAATTTGTTCATGTAAATGGGGAGTCTTCTTCACACACTAAGGTTAATTATGGAGTTCCACAGGGTTCTGTGCTGGGACCAATTCTATTTACATTATACATGCTTCCCTTAGGTAGTATTATTAGAAAGCATTGCATCAATTTTCATTGCTATGCTATGCTATTGCTATGATACTCAGCTTTACCTATCAATGAAGCCCGATAACGCACATCAATTAGTTAAACTGCAGGAATGTCTTAAAGACATTAAGGAAACATGGTGTCAAACCAGATACTTACACTGGATGGCATTACTTTGGCCTCCAGTAACACTGTGAGAGATCATGCATTTATTACTTCTAGGCTGGACTATTGTAATTCATTATTATCAGGTTGTCCTAGAAGCTCCCTGAAAAGCCTTCAGCTGATCCAAAATGCTGCAGCTAGAGTACTGACAGGGACTAGAAAGAGAGAGCAGATTTCTCCCATATTGGCTTCTCTTCATTGGCTCCCTGTTAAATCTAGAATAGAATTTAAAATCCTTCTCCTCACCTACAAGGTCTTGAATAATCAGGCCCCATCTTATCTCAAAGACCTCATAGTACCATATCACCCTAACAGAGCACTTCGCTCTCAGACTGCTGGCTTACTTGTGGTTCCTCGGATACTTAAGAGTAGAATGGGAGGCAGAGCCTTCAGCTTTCAGGCCCCTCTGTTGCCAAAGGCTTGCTCATAGGGGGTTGTTTTGACTGTTAGGTTTTCTCTGTTATCTCTATTATTGTAGGGTCTTTACCCACAATACAAAGCGCCTTGAGGCGACTGTTTGTTGTGATTTGGTGCTATATAAATAAAACTGAATTGAATTGAATTGAATTGAATTGAATTGAATTGAATTGAATCTGCTGTGACTCGTTGGGACAGGACAAAAGACACACTGTGGAAGAGAGACAGAGATTAATGATAACTAATGATTAAATGCAGAGTGGTATATAAACACATAGTGACAAGAGGTGAGTAAAAAAGAAACAGTGCATTATGGTAACCCCCCAGCAGCCTAGGCCTAGACATGCTCTCTGTAATAAAATATTATCGTCAACAAAGAAATGGTTTAATTACTGCCACCTTAAAGTCCTGTACTTGGCCCATTAACAGAGATGGATTCATCTTATTTAAGATCAAAGCATTAATTAATGGTCGGACTTCTTTGAGCAGTGCTGTAGGGATGGGGTCTAATGGACATGCTGATAGTTTGGAGGTAGCAATTACTGATGTTAACTGAGAAAGACCAATCAGAGAGAAAATATGTGGTATTGAAAGTAGCTGTACATAATGACACATCTGTGAGATGTTTATGAATATTTTTTTCTAATGGTTAAAAATTGTGAAGAGATTCGAATCGTAACTACTTTGTGCTGGACTGCACAATCTCTTTGCAGGGTTTCCTTAAAGTGGCATCAAAGGAATTCCTCTTGGTTTAAATAGTGCACCTGAAATTAATGAATCCTCTGTTGCGAGAGGAATGCTGAGTGACACATTGTATTAATATGTAATTATATTTAGAGCTGACGTTATTTTGTCACCCTGTTCCTGCTATACTTGTAGCAGGAGTAACTCCGTTGAGTTTTGTTGTTGTTTTGTGGCTGCTCGGGTGAAAGTTGTACTTGGTCCATTAGTATATGAGTTTCTACATGAGTATTTGCCAAAATAAACCCCGTGGGGCCTTAGGTTAGTATTTTCTTAAGCAAAGCTCAACTTGAAATATAGTCGTTTCCATAATTTTTAGCTACAGTAACAACATTCTCACAAATTTAATGCCTGGAGTCTGTGAAAATGAAAACATCCCTAAAGAAGTCTTACAGGTCAGGAAGAGGGTCCAAATCTTCTTTTGTGAAGGTGGGTACTCTTCAGGACTCATCACTACCTCAGACTAGCTTAACCTTGGTGACTCAGCTGTTTGTTTTTGTTTTTTCATCATATGCTAAACAGGAAAATTTTCAAAATTTACACACATTAAGTCCCATAAATGTTGTCATTGCAGTTTATCTTTTAAAATTTTTTCAATTTGAGTGTAAATTTTGTGTTTTTGAATATAACATTGTCACCAGACTGTTCACTTTCAGAAACAGAGGGGCACAGTGAAAGTAAGTTTTTGTTCTTACGGGTACAATCTACCCCAATTTTCCTTCTAAGACTAATTAATTCAGTCCAATTCAATTGTATTTATATAGCGCCAAATCACAACAAACAGTCGCCTCAAGGCGCTTTGCATTGTGGGTAAAGACCCTACAATAATACAGAGAAAACCCAACAGCCAAAATGACCCCCTATGAGCAGCACTTGGTGACAGTGGAAACCTCCAGCAGAACCAGGCTCAGGGAGGGGCAGTCATCTGCTGTCACTGGTTGGGGCTGAGGGGAGGGAGACAGAGATCAATAATAATCAATGATTAAATACAGAGTGGAGTAAAGTAAATAAGGTGAATGAAAAGAAAAAGTGCATTATGGGAACCCCCCAGCAGCCTAGGCCTATAGCAGCATAACTAAGGGAGGGTTCAGGGTCACCTGATCCAGCCCTAACTATAAGCTTGATCAAAAAGGAAAGTTTTAAGCCTAATCTTAAAAATAGAGAGGGTGTCTGTCTCCTGAATCCAAGCTGGAAGCTGGTTCCACAAAAGAGGAGCCTGAAAGCTGAAGGCTCTGCCTCCCATTCTACTCTTAAGCAGAGGTGGCAAAAGTACTGACATTCTGTACTTAAGTAGAAGTACAAGTACTTGTGTTAAAAAATACTTTGGTAAAAGTCGAAGTACTGGTTCAACTTCTTTACTTAAGTAAAAGTAAAAAAGTACAGGCTCTGAAATGTACTCAAAGTAAGAAAGTAAAAGTAGCTCTTTGGAGGACGTTTCTACCTGCTATTTTTGTGTAAAGCTAACTGAACCTTATTATATATTATTGTAATGATATAAAATAATACATGAGAACACAAACGTTATTCCAATCTAAATTTTAATTCTAATGAATGTACTCAGCTTGAATCACAAACTGTGAAAGGGAATTTAAACACAGCTCTGTTCTCTGTGTCCTCCATAGTAGAGGGTGACTGTGTCGCCACCTAAACACAAACATGAGGATACTCAGGGGTTACAGTGGGATTCAGAAGCTGGAGGAACCCTAAGATCAGCTGTAGTGGCTCTGCATGGGGAGAAGAATCACAGCTTTCTATTGTAGCTGCAGTAAATGATGTTGCTGTGCAGGCTGTGACCAGCTGACCTGCTGCTGCTGCTCTGAGGTTTACTGCTCTGTGTGGATGAAGTGAACTCACAAAGATGTAACCCAGTATTTCACAGCTATCTGAGCTGATCTCCATCCCCTACACTGACAGCATACAGGCTGTAGAAATGTTGGATTCAATGAATGAATCTCAGCATCAGCAGCTTTGATTCAGACTCATCTCTGCTGCACTGATGTAACCTGTAACTCTGACCATGAACACAAAGTGCACCAACACAGAGCTTTACTGTAAATACAGTACAACAAGCTAACCTATTTATTAAACACTAAACTGCAGTATTTTCATAGAATCTTTGAATTACACAAAGTCAGCATACTTCAGTTTCTTTTCCAGTCCTTACCTTTAATCTAACCTCTCTTCTTCCTCTCCTGTCCTCTTTCTCCATCTCTGAGTGAACTTCTCTCTCTTTGCTCTCCCTGAAATACAGCAGCTCTTCTTTTAGCTAGCAGACACACTGTGTGACAAACTGCACACACTTTGTGTGTTTGCTGATATTTGTTGAGCATTTAGAAACGTTGCATTTACCTGCCAAACGTTACTCCCTTCATGCTCGCTCCTCTTCAGTAGCGCTAGCTAAGCTGTTTATGTCCCGCGAGCATAACTTACGGATTCGGTCCGGCCCGCTGTGACCCCTGATTATAGCGCTATAAATGAGACATTAATTACATGGGTTTGTGTATTTAATCCCTTTGTACCCGATAAGCCCTGATGATGGAGGATACGCCAGTATGATTGTCTCTTATATGTTAATATTCCTCCGTTTAGGCTCAGATCGCTTGATGACTGACGGCGCACTGACCGGAAACGCAAACTTCTCCCTGACGTGTTAAAAAGTAACGAGTCTGTTTTGAAAATGTAAGAAGTAGAAAGTACCGATACTTGTGTAAAAATGTAGGGAGTAAAAGTAAAAAGTACTCAGAAAAATAAATACTCAAGTAAAGTACAGATACCTAAAAAATCTACTTAAGTACAGTAACGAAGTATTTGTACTTCGTTACTTCCCACCTCTGCTCTTAAGTATCCGAGGAACCACAAGTAAGCCAGCAGTCTGAGAGCGAAGTGCTCTGTTGTTATTTGACCTCAAGGTAGCTACATATTTGTCATGGATACCCTGTTCTGCACCTTCTTTAAAGATAATATTTTGTACTGTTATCGTCACAGGTTAAAGACTGGTCTCCATAAGGTACAAACTACAATGAATCAAGAATAACTTTATTGTCCACATTAGTGGAAAATTGTCTTCGGTTCACCACCAATGATAATCATCAACACACATTCATACATATACAATCACATAAATACATAAAAACTCCAATAAGACTATTAAAAGACACTACATCATATTATTCCGTATACTAATTGCATTTGGCACAAATGATCCTTTATACGCCTTTTTACTGGCTAAGGGCAGCCTGTAACATCGTCTGGAGGGCATCCATTCAAAATCAGAATAAAGAGGCTGCTCTCGGTCAGAACAATAGACCAGCTTTCCTTAAGACAGCACGCCGATACAGGATATCCAGACAGATTTGTTGTCGGCCAACGATTTTTCCTCCAGTTCTAACAGTCCCGTCTAATTTCTTCTTATTTGCCACAGTCAGGCTACCAAACCAAACTGAGGTACACAATGTACAGTAAGTACCTAGTCAAGGGTACAACAGCAGTACTTTAGAAGGTACCACCCCATTCACAAGCCATTATACATATTATGGCTAAATCAGGCACTTTGTTTTCTTCAGGTTATGTACATTGTAAATGAACATTAATAGGAAGATGCTGCTCAGGTTTGCTCCCACAGAAGGTGATTCCAAAGGTGGTTGTAGGTGTGGATGTTAGCTTGAATGGCTGTCTGTGTGATCGATTGGCAGGCTGTCTCTTCCTGTGACTGTAAGGATCCACTCCAGCTGCAATGCCATTTGGGGTTGGATAAGCAGTTAATTAATGGATTGATGGATTGGAGAACGCTATGGTTTGTATTTGCTGGCTTGGCACTGGTTTTAGGTCTCTCTGCATCATTTTTACATTCATCTGTGATCATTTGTTGTTGTTCTGCTGTTACTTTGCAGTCATTTTTTATGATTGATCATTTTTTAATCTCTTTATGGGTGTGTTAATGTCTTTTTCAGGTGTTTTATAGTGAGTAGGTTTAAGAAGCCTTTGTCCTGTCAGGTCGTTCACCGTCAGAGGGAAACCATGCTTCTGATGAGCCCGGATGTGAATGCGTAAGCTGCTGTTGGAGGAGCCGTTTGTCTCCGACAGGGCGAACAACATAGCAGAATTGTTGACTTTGGCTGCTGCACAGTTTCATGTTTGAAGGGAATATTTTCTCTCTTGTCTCTGAGCCAATCTGACTAATGTCTCTGACCTTTTCACACAACACGCACAGGTCTTTATTTTTAATTTTAGTGCCAACAAAACACTCACAAACAATAGTGTGTGACTGAACTGCTGAATAACTGTAGAACATTTCAAAGTGGTGTAAACTAAGGAAAAAAAGACAAGTGGTTAAATGTTTTGTTTATTATTTTTCAATTTCTAACAAGGAAAAAACTCAAAAACATGTCTGCAGCTGCAGGAATTTCTCCTGACTATTCCTATGGTAACTGATATAGTAATAACACACCTGGAGTAATAATAGCAATGATGTAATTCCTTTAACAAGGTAGTGATCTGTCTGTCTGCGTTTGGCTTGATGTGCCTAAAATATTGCTTACAGTAATTTTATAATAATTAATTATTGTGTGTGTGTGTGTGTGTGTGTGTGTGTGTGTGTGTGTGTGTGTGTGTGTGTGTGTGTGTGTGTGTGTGTGTGTGTGTGTGTGTGTGTGTGTGTGTATCTGGTTGCAGTTCAACCAGCTCTACTGCAGTTTTGCCAACAGCTTGTATTCATCTTGTCCCACTTACACACTCTTGGTGCTGGCAGTTCTCTGCTGAGGTGAACTCGCTGCAGTTTGCTTTGGTTAATCGAGGCTCGTATGAAAGCCAACAATCTGTTTTGCAGCAAACAGTCAGAGACCACATGTACATCACTGAGTCTGCTTCAAAGCCAACTCTGGTCCAGTTTGCTTGCATGTTTGATGTTTGATAAACAGTTTCTAAGCTGGTATGTTTGTATGAGTGTAACTACACTATAACTTCCAGCTAGTGGGAAATACGTCACCTATCTGTCTGCTTATTAATTATGACATCATTAACCATTTCTGGGGCCAAATTCATCTTTGGTTCCCAAAAGAAAACAAACACTAAATAAAACAAACAGTGTGGTTGTTCTCCCAAGTGTTACATCAAAGTTTAAAGTCAGGGCATCCATAAAAAAGAGGATTTATAAGGGTTAGACAGTGTTAACTTCATTGACGAAATATTTTCGTCATAGTTTTCGTCAACGACTCTTTTTTTCATGACGATAACGAGACGATAACTAAACAAAAACTACCTAAAAGGATAAAAACAATAACGACATTAACTGACGCTTTCATCAACGAATGAAAACGAGATGAAAATGTTTGGTGGGGATGAAATCCAATCAGAACTGATTTAATTTTGTGATAGGGCGGGACAAGTTAGGAAAACATCCAATCAAACGCACAGTTGCGCAAATTTGCTCTAAACCCGGGAAGGACAAACTGTGATTGGTCGTTCCTTCCGATAGAACTAAGTTATGTAAACAATGTCAGCAGAGAGAAAGAGAAGACCCGATGTGTGGACACATTTGTCCTTTGACGTCGTGACAAACAAAACGATGTGTAAACCATGTGGGGCGACTATCTCGGGTAAAAACACAACAAATCTGCAAACAACATCTGCAAACCAGTCACCCAGATCTCCATGTAAAGGTCAGCATTTTAATGTCATGCAGGGTAAAGTGTTTTTCCCAGTTTAGCGTTTGTGTTTAGAGAAAATCTCCACACCGCGGTGGATTAGCCTTTCCTAATCTTAGTCCTGAACACTGCCCTGTACCTTTCAGAGCGTCCTGCTGTAAAACGCTCGGATTATCTCAGTAAGGTGGTGTTAATGATCAGGTGTGTGGGAAGCAGGTGAAACACTAATGTTAATATTATTAATAATATTCCATAACTTTTAATAAATGTTTAATTTTGTGTAAGTGTGTATAATAACTAATTCAAGGGAACTGAAGAAAAAGCATTTACATTTTACACCCTTTATATTTTAGTCGACTAAATCGACTGTAGATTTAGTCGACTATATTCTTACGATAATTTCGTTGACTAAAACTAGACTAAAACTAAAACTATTCACATGACTAAATTATGACTAAAACTAACTAATAAGATTGCGAATACAAGCGGCAGAAACAAGTTTCCTTCGAAGGGTGGCTGGCCTCTCCCTTAGAGATAAGGTGAGGAGTGCGGCCATCTGGGAGGGGCTCAGAGTAGAGCCACTGCTCCTCCACATTGAAAGGAGCCAGTTGAGGTGGCTCGGACATCTGATTAGGATGCCTCCTGGCCGCCTCTTGGGTGAGGTGTTCCGGGCACGTCCCACCGGGAGGAGGCCCCGTGGTAGACCCAGGACACGCTGGAGAGATTATATCTCTCGGCTGGCCTGGGAACGCCTTGGGGTCCCCCCGGATGAGCCTGGGCTTCTCTGCTTAGGCTCCTGCCCCCGCGACCCGGTGGAAGAGAATGGATGGATGGATGGATGACTAAAACTAAATCAAAATTTGCTGTCAAAATTAACACTGGGGTTAGACTAGCTGAAAGTTAGCTGCAGTTTCCATCTAGAGATAATATACCACATTCTGACTTAAGTATTTCTAGTACTGTTTGGATGTGAACAAAGTTACAAAACTAAATAGCAGCAACATTTGGAGGGTTGTTTAAATTGGGAGAGCTGAGATATCATGGTGTGCTACGTGGTGGCTAGCTGTAGAGCTATAGCCACTTTAGCACAGGTAAGATGTAACATGAGGGTTAAATTGTTCTCAATAAGAAGGGGACACCAAAAATGGACCAAATTTCTGCAAAGAGAACGATCCATCCACAACACTTGGTTAATCATTAATATTTTGCTACATGGATGACACACAGCAGGTAGGGAAACCAGCCAAAGGTGCTGGTGTCATGTCGGGCGGTGTGACAGGCAGAGATGGACCCAGATGCAGGACACCGGATACAAACATAATTTAAAAGATGTTTATTGTAAATAAAACAGAAAAACAAAATACAAAAATCCATGGGAGAGCCAGACAAAGAGCATGAGTCAAAACCAAGCGAGACAACGCACAAACACTCCAACATAACAACACCAACGACACGACAACAAGCAGATGAAACACAGGACTTAAATTCACCTGGGAATAACGAGGGAAAGTGGAAACAGCAGGTAACACAGTTGAACACAATCACACTGATGAGACAAGGGGAAACATAACTAAACACACTGCACAAAAATCAAGACTATACCAAAATAAAACAGGAAGTGGACACCAAGACTAAGACACCAGAACTTGATAAACCTGAACCAGAAACACAAAAACACTGGGCACAGCCCAGGACCATGACAGCTGGAGAAAAATTCAACAAGGAAGTTGAATCAAAAATGGAAAGCATACACAGTAAACCACAGAAAGCAATAGGTTTTATTCAGAAGATATGTACATTAATGTTACATATTCTCATTGAATACTTTGTTCTGTACAAAGTTGAATGTGCTGACAACAAAATCACACAAAAATCATCAATGGAAATCAAATTTATTAACCAATGGAGGCCTGGATTTGGAGTCACACACAAAATTAAAGTGGAAAAACACTATAATCCAGCTGATCCAACTTTGATGTAATGTCCTTAAAACAAGTCAAAATGAGGCTCAGTATTGTACCATTACAGTACCATTACTGGCCCACTGCCAAACCGGTCATGCTGAAGGATGTTGCAGGCAGCAGATCGCTCTCCACGGCGTCTCCAGACTCTGTCACGTCTGTCACATGTGCTCAGTGTGAACCTGCTTTCATCTGTGAAGAGCACAGGGCGCCAGTGGCGAATTTGCCAATCCTGGTGTTCTCTGGCAAATGCCAAGCGTCCCGCACGGTGTTGGGCTGTGAGCACAACCCCCATCTGTGGACGTCAGGCCCTCATACCATCCTCATGGAGTCGGTTTCTAACCATTTGTGCAGACACATGCACATTTGTGGCCTGCTGGAGGTCATTTTGCAGGGCTCTGGCAGTGCTCCTCCTGTTCCTCCTTGCACAAAGGCGGAGGTAGCGGTCCTGCTGTTGGGTTGTTGTCCTCCTACGGCCTCCTCCAGGTCTCCTGGTGTACTGGCCTGTCTCCTGGTAGCGCCTCCAGCCTCTGGACACTACGCTGACAGACACAGCAAACCTTCTTCCCACAGCTCGCATTGATGTGCCATCCTGGATGAGCTGCACTACCTGAGCCACTTGTGTGGGCTGTAGAGTCCGTCTCATGCTACCACGAGTGTGAAAGCACTACCAACATTCAAAAGTGACCAAAACATCAGCCAGAAAGCATAGGAACTGAGAAGTGGTCTGTGGTCCCCACCTGCAGAACCACTCCTTTATTGAGTGTGTCTTGCTAATTGCCAATAATTTCTACCTGTTGTCTATTCCATTTGCACAACAGCATGTGAAATTGATTGCCAATCATTGTTGCTTCCTAAGTGGACAGTTTGATTTCACAGAAGTTTGATTTACTTGGAGTTATATTGTGTTGTTTAAGTGTTCCCTTAATTTTTTTGAGCAGTGTATTTATGACTCTGCATTATTGTATCTACATTAAAATCAATGCAGTCGTTTTTGGCTACTCTTTATAGAACTGTAATGTTATATTTGTTGCAATTTCTGCAGCCCTCTTGGCAGATCTCTCGGGATAAAAGATATTTTTAATGCCAATGATAGTTTTTGCTCTCATTAAATAAGAATATATGAAAGTCACTTTGCCAAGAAGTGATTGCAGCTTCTACCTTGTGACAGGAGTTTTGTTTCTTGCACAAAATGATGTAATATCATTCATGAGAGAGCTGTTTGACATGTTTCAAAGATTTTAGGCCAAAAATAATCTGCAGAAATTTAAATACAACCAATCATTTTTTGGGCAGAAAGCACTTTTTGGCACAAGACCGGCTATTCAGATGACAAATTGCTCCACTGCCACTGTGTACAGTGTGATGGCATGTACATTTTGCATGTATGTAGTGCAGTTCACATTCAAATTCAAATAGTTTATTGCACCCTATAAATTGTGAAATATAGGTTTATCTGTTTATCACAGGGTCTACCCTGCCTGTCTCCATATGACAGCTGGGATACGCTCCAGCCCTCCTGAAAAGGATAAGCAGAAGAGAATAGATGGATTTTTATTAGTGCAACAGTATGATGTTTTAATGAAAACAAGAACTCTTTGTACACTTTAGAAAATGTTAATAGTTGTGAATGATGCTGAGTAAATTTACAGGCTAAATTGTACCTTTTATACTAACTGCATGAAACATCTGCTTATATCTTGTTGAATTCAGTTGGCTGAATCCACAAAGAGCAATCAATATCTGAGTACCAGAGCAGGTCAGCTAATCACAATCTGTACATAAAGTAAAGTTTACTGAAGCTCACAGTACACATAATTATGACTTATTTCTAAGGGATTCATTCTGTCGCACAGTAACATTACACCCCATGTTAGGGTTCTCCCACTTGCCAAATTTCACTTTAAGCCCTGTTACAACATCCATATGTAACAAGCTGAGTGTGACGGATCCATCACACTGCTGTCAGTCTGCTGCCAACAACACAGAAAATATACACAAGCAGATAAATCCACTTGTATGGGCAAATGGAGCTGGTGGCAGCATATTATTAATTGAAATTGCTGCTTGTTTATGATTGGGGTTTAAATGGGCTCTTTCACAAGGTTTACCACATTTTAGAGAAAATCTCTGGCAGAAAACCCTAAAGCCAAATTTTCCCCATGTGCAACGAGTGTCTCCCCTTGTTGAAAATTGCCACTATTATTCATTGCAGCCCAAGTTAAAATATTGAATTATCTGGTTTTGTGAGACCAACAGCCCAAAAATACCCAAATGTTCTATTTACTGTCAAAGAAAACATGAAAAACAGGGAAAGAAAACTCAATGATGACACTCAAATTAAGTGATTAGTTTATCTCCAGGGCAGCAAGGTGGTGCAGTGGATAGCACTGTTGCTTCACAGCAAGAATGTCTCGGGATAACAACGATGAGACCCAGAGCAGTGTGACTGGGAGAAATGGCCTGCAGGATCTGAACCTGGGAGGCGCTCTGTTACTGTTTGGTGCTAACCACTGTTTGTCCATAATAAACTCCATGTTCACGCATAAGTACACGTAACGCCAGAACTCTGTAGGTAGAGCAAGTCCTTTTGGGCTTGGTTTGCCTGTGGGACTCCGGATATCAGCAGGCCGAGCAGAATGCTCCTCTGGCCGCAGCTGAAGGTAAAATTTGGGTGTGAGAGCAGTTTGGTGAGGAAGAAGACTTTTGGTCAGCCTCAAAGCAATTCTGGCAAACCATCAGTGGTACTCTACTCACACTGTGTACAGTCAGGGGCGCTACTGACTTCAACTGAGGATATACTTGGGCAGTGGAAGGAATATTTTTAGGGATTTTGCAATCCCACTAATATGCCTTCCATAGAGGAAGCAGAATCTGGGCACAGGGGGGATAAATCACCCATCACTAGGGGTGAAGTCACTGAGGCAGTAAAAGAAAATTCCTTGGTGGCAGCGCCCATGGAGTGGATGATATCCACCCTCAGTTCCTTAAGGCCCTGGGGGTTGTAGGGCTGTCTTGGTTGACATGCCCCTGCACTGTTGTGAGGTGCCTCTAGACTGGAAGACTTGGGTGGTGGTTGCCATTTTGAAGAAGGGGAACTGGAATGTCAGCTCCAGTTACAAGGAAATCACTCCTTCCAAGGGATCACTCCCCAGCCTCCCGAGGAAGGTTTATGCCAGGATTCCATAGAGAAGAGTCAAACCTCAGATTCAGGAAGAACAATGCGGCTTTGGTTCTGCTCATGAAACTTTGGACCAGCTCTTTACCCTTTTGAGGATATTTGAGGGTGAGGGTGAGTTGTCCAAGCTGTCTATATGTCTTTTGTGGAGTTGGAAAGAGCATTTGAGTGTATCCCCTGGGAGATCCTGTGGAGGATGCTTTGGGAGTATGGGGTATTTGGCCCATTGTTATGGGTCAGTCAGTCTCTATATAACCATAGGAAGAACTTGGTCCTCATTACTGGTGATAAGTCCAACTCATGGATGTTGGACTCTGGCGGCGCTGCCCTCTGTCACTCATTCTGTTAATAATTTTAATGAATTTCTAGGCACAGTCAAGTGGCATAAGGCTTCAATTTTGCTAGTTTGACTAGAATGCCCAAACTACCTCACATACCTAAAATAACTCCTGGGGGAATCCTGTGTGAGGTGCAGACATGTCCTACTGGAAGGATGTCCAGATTGTGTTTCTTAGCTGGCCTAGGAACTCCTTGGTGTCCTCCGTGATGAGCTGGAAGAGGATTCCAGGAAGCAGGAGGTCTGTGCTTCTCTGCTTAGACTGCTGCCCCCACTACGTAAGCAACAGAAAATGGATGAATGGACATTAAGATAACTCCTTTTAATGTTTAAGTACAAAACAGATAGCATTTCTATATTATCTGGTGGTCTGACATATTTTTAAAGGTACAAGTTTATTTTCAATCTCTGAGAACCTCACTCCCACTTTCTCGATTCTTTTAAAATAATGTGAAATTTAAATCAACACTTAGTAAGCTTAAAACTAAAGGGTGAAAATGATCTTTGAAGGATGTTTGAGGAGTTCAACCAACACATGTTCAAACAAACCAACCTAAACTGCGCTAAAATAGTATTTTATTGTTTGTGTCTTTACCAACTGAATTATGTTCATCCTGTTAAAGCAAGAAAAAAACACTAAGTCCTAATTTGAGAATTAAAATCTGGGCTTTTTGTCACTCTGCCGCTCCTAGTTTGAGTAAACTCTCAAGTTGAGGCTGTAGAGAAATAAAAACGTCTGCAGCACATTTCCATCTGCTTGGATGGAGGCAGCTGATCTGTGGATGACTGTCTCTGTGTGGCAGAGTTCACGAGAGGTTTGGGAATCAAACTGATCCGCTTTCACATGATATCAGCATAATAAATCCTGACTTCCCACAGTCCACATGACAGCACACAGGGCTCTCCTTTCTCTTAATTTCCATCCGGTATGTTTCCTATTTTTATGTCCTCATCAATCTCATGCTTGTCTCAAATTTCTATTTTTGACTAAACTTTGTTTGTACATGAAATTCGAAGGAACAAGTGATGTAAAAGGATTCTATTAAAAATCTTAATTTTTGCTGGAAGAGTTGCAAAGTTACTTAAAAAACTACTAAAAGTGTAATATACAATGTTATTAAAAGTAAAAAGCTAAAATAAATTTACAGAAATATTTATACTTTTACAATCACTCTTGCAATCTAGATAGATAGATAGATGTAACGGTGTTTTTTTTTAAGGGCAACAAAGGCTGCATATGCAGGTTGAAATGGTGGTGGTGAAGTACGTACTGTCAAGCAACAGATTAGGTAAAACTGCTTGTTTTTTGTTTATTCTTATATATGTGTGATTGCAGTTGTGATTTACTGGTGTTTTAATGTTATTGCTAGCTGAAAAACTATTTGCCCCCCTGTGGATAATAAAGATTTCTTTGACCTTTGAAATGCCCATTAATTTACCACAAGTTGTTTTTGTTGTTGTTGTTTTTAACCTGTTCTGTCCGGCAGCTTAAGGAAGCAAACTTATTGTCTGCATGCTCTGTTGTGCCAAACAGCTTTGCTGAACTAAGGGGAGCTGAACTGTAGTCTCCTCTTGATAGCTCTTCTTCTGTTGCGTCTTCAGCCTCATGCCCCAGAATCACCGATTGCCCGACTCCTGGGTGGGCAGCAATGACCACTGGGGAGCAGACATGTCCCACAGGGGGGTGAGATGCAAGCCCCAGACCCACACAAGGGCCATACACACACACACACACACACACACACACAAGGGCCAATGCGCACAGACATACACACTCACAAAGACAAAGACGCACTCATCCACTCATCAACCCATCTTGTGACACGTGGGCAAATGAGTGTCCCCAGACCCAACAGCCACAGAATGCAGTCAGCCTCACACCTGAGACCCTAGCCAACCCCCACTTTGGGTTGGCTGCAGAAAACAGGGGTGTGAAAAGACCCCACTCATCTGGAAGGTGAATTGTTGGGTGCATGTGTCAGAATGTGCGATTATATAAGGTGTAAAAAATGAGAATACCTGCATGAAAGTTATATTAATATTGATGGGACAGATGCATGATGAGCACCCAACTGCCAGTCAGCAGTGCTCACCTACCCACCCCCCAATGTCTAAAGTGCAAATAAAACTGAGGCGCAGAAATGAGAAGTCGACAGAGGACAGTCTTGGAAAAAGGTGTTGTCCTAGCTTGAAACATACTTCACGTACTTAAACACATACATGTACACAAACAAATAGATCAGGTAATTCCAATGAGATCAGGCTGTTGAAGAAAACCAGGCACTGAGCAGTGCCACACTAACACAATCCCTATTATGAAACACCGTGGTTGTGGCATCCTGCTGTTGGAAAGTTTTCTTACCACAGTAACTGTGAGACAAGCCAGGATAGGAGCAAAAATGAATGCAGACCAATATAGAGGCTTATATCTACTATGTTTAAGCAAGACCATGATCCAAGTGACCCATGCAAAAAGAAAACTCTTAAAGTCTTGTCCAGACCTGAACTTAACTGACCAGAGCAACACCAGCAAGGCCTGAAACCATGGAAACAACAATCTAGTTGTCCCTGGCAAAGATTTATCCAGTATTAATTGTGGGGTCTACATATTCATTTCAATTTTAGTATTTTACTCGTTACATGCACTAAACATACCAGTGCCTGTTCCTGTTTTACACCGTGCAGGTAAAAATTAAATATAAATTTAAAAGATGAATCTGAACATTAACACAACCTGGGGAAAAAAATCTTTATTACATGTGGTGAAAACCCAAACATTTTTTTTTAAATTGTTAGAATAAACAGTAGTTGAACATAAAATGGTTGTTGGTTTGGGGTAGTTATTTGAAAAAGCAGTAAAAATAACAGAGGCTTTTCAGGAGGAACGGTGAAATGAGGTGACTAATAGCTGAGGCAGGTAATGACTAATCTGTGATGGATCACTCTTGAATGTCTGCCAGGACTGTCGTGCTACTGTCTGCATCCCAGTATACATGCACATACACACACACTTTCACATACTTACACTTGTTGCGTTTGTAGCCCTGAGCACGCACACATGTGCGTCTTACATTCCTGGGAGGGGACGTTTGACTGGCAGCTTGGGGGCGTGGTCAGCATGACTGTGTAACACTGTGGTTTCTATGTGTGCGAGGCAAATTCGTTAACAGTCTGTCACTAATTGTCACAGATGTTATAAGCAGTTGTGTTCTGATTTGCCCACTGAGGCTGTTATTGAGTGAAATATCAAACAAATTTCTGCCTATTTCAGGATGTTTTAGTGGCTTCAAGAACACAGTCTATGCATGAACTTCTAGACTGAAATGTCCAGAAGACCAGGTGTGAACCTGTGGTACTGGAAGGAGGACAAGAAAAATTTCATAAGGCCTAATACAAGACTTGTTGGAAGGATTCATAGGAAATGATGTATGACTCCCACCAGGGGGCTGCAGAATTAGAAGGATGACCATTAAGAGACAACAGCAGTTGGAAGGGACTAGAAAACCATTCCATTTCAGTAAAGACAAATCTCTCTGGACTGGAGGATTAAGAAAGCAAAAGTTGTTAATGTTGGACTTCTCTCTGATGTTTGTGGATTAGGGAAATTAAGGACTAGAGGGAATAAGGACTTGAGGGAGGTCTTGTTGGAGTGTTCATAGGAAAGAACAGGTGTTGAGAAAAGGACTTTTTTTTAGAGGACTGTGCAAAGTAGAAGATTTCTAGGAAACTCTTAGGATAACAGGACTCTGAAGATGATGCAATATAGTGGACTTGAAAACAGACTTTGAAGGCAACCGAGACCTTTAAGATACTAGAGCTCCAGAAATGGACACTGAAGAACTAAATGTGAGACGATTTGGTCAAGTTGAAGGACTCGGGGAAGACTCCTGAAAGCTCAGAAAATGCACTTCACAACCAAAGTCCGCGTACAGCGGCACTTTTGAAGTATGCTTTGTCGCATTTGACACATTCGGAGGTATAAGGTTAAGGAAAGTTTCAGACCACACTAAAGAGAGGGACCTAAAGACTAGAAAGATTGCTTAAAATGACTTGTGGGGTACTGGAGTGCTTGAATAGAAAACTGAATTGGAAGCAAATGACAGGAATTAAAAATGATTGGTTGAAGGACTGGGAAAATTACTTGGAGGGTAAAGGAGAACTTTGAAAGGGACTTTCGCGAAAGTGGCCGTTTGGAGAACAAACAACTGAAAGAGTCAGAAAATGGTGCAGAACTAAGACTCACTGAGAACTGGAAAACTTGGACCTTATCATTTGAATTTGACTTTTAAGACCGGTAAAAAGGATTCAGGATTCCTTTTACCGTACAATAACATCGGATAGAATCAAGAACTCATAAGGGTTTGGAATTCCTGGAACTGAGGGACTGGGAGAATGTTGAGGACTTGGAAAGAGATCTGAACTTGGAGGTTAGGGGCAGTTGATTTAGAGAGATCTGAGAAAACTTAAGGACTCAGTTATGTGGAATTGAAGAGGAACTGAAAACCCTTAAAGAAGACAGATCGTGGACTGCCAGACTTGAAAAATGACTTTCGATGATTTTGAGGAGGCCCACAGAGGACGGGATGAGTGGGAGGGCTGAACTGGGTTGTGGAGACTGGGTGACCTCACACATGCACACTAAGTGGAAACACATTAGATAGACAAATGGCTGCAGTCAGACAGATGATTATCCAGCAGGCTATTTAAAAAGAAGAGATTGTGGGAAAGGATAAAGAAATGAGAGGAAACAGAGGGCAGAGTCCTGAAAAAGTGGATGAAATGAGAGCTCGAGGATTAGGACAGGGAAACATGGATAAGGAACAGCATTAAATGATTTGTTTTACTATTTAAAGGTTTTTATGCATTTCTTTGATGATTCTTTCTTATCTTTAATTTTCATCTCCTGCTTAGTTTAAGTTTTATGTAACATGATGAATTAGTAGAAGCTTTTATGTTTATGTTTGTGTTCATGTTTATGTTTATTTGAAAGGGACAATGCACAATTAACCTGAGCACTTAAGTTCATCATGTAAATATGCCATATTTATAAGTCAGCCCGATCAGAACTTATTGATGAAATTTCACAAATATTGAATTTACAGAATTATTATTTTATTCATTTTAAAATTACACACAAACTTTTTTAAAAAATCATCACTGTTTTATTAAAAATATTTTGATAAGGTTCCAAAAATATGACTAACATATTATTAAATGTTCTCCTATTTGAATATGTTTCAAGTAAAATGTTAAAATCAAACATAAAGAAATGTAAAAAAAAAAAACATTTGGGGACTATATGTCCAAAATTAAGTTTCAAAAAATTAATTATGACCAGATTGTCTGTAAAATATGGAAAAAGGTAAAACATTCACAAATATCATTGAAATGGATGTAATCTTAAATCTCTAAGAAATATATTAATGAAATCACTGAAAATATCAAATGTCAGAATAAAGTATTAGGAAATGTTTAAAAAAATATTACAATATCTGAAAAAAGTCTAAATTATTCCCACAAAATGCGGATTATGTCAGGACTCGAGGAGGAAGAGGACACACAGGCGGTGGCTGATGAAAGCAAGGTGCAAGTTTATTTACAGTGATCGATAAAGGTGCAAAGACAAGGGGGTCCAGGGAGGCGAGGGGGAGGCGGCTGAAGCGGGTCGAGAGGCTGAAGGAATTCCCAGGTGGTGAGGAGCCAGCTGTGGTACGGCGTGGAACGGCGGGTTGACGAAAAGCCGGGGTTCCGAAAGGACGAGCAGGAACTGACACGGGGATCTGAAAAAGGAGCGAACACGAAGAGCAGGTAAGTAATATAAATCCACGAAAGCGAGAGTCACACAAGAGAGCCGGTACTAACTGAGAAGTAGTCACTGATCCAGCGAAGAGTGATGGTCTGCTGGCAGCTTAAAAAGACCCTGCCTGATGGCTTGATCCGTAGCAGGTGTGGTGATCTCCGCCCTAGGGAGGCGGAGACACCGGAACCTCCGCTGTGGCCCGCAGGACAAACACACATGTATACAGACACACACACACACGCAGACCCTCCCCCTAGGTTATGACAGTACCCCCTCCTCAACGGGAGCCTCCTGGCGACCGAAACTTCTCGGGATGGCGCCGCCGGAACTCCCGCACCATGGCCGCATCCAGAATGTTAGCTCGGGACACCCAGGATCGCTCTTCGGGACCGTAGCCCTCCCAGTCCACCAAGAACTGATAACCCCGCCCCCGACGGCGGGCGTCCATAATGCGACGGACGGTGTAGATCCGCTGGCCATCGAGAAAACGGGCAGGAGGAGGTGAGGCAGCTGGAGGGCACAAAGGACTGGTGGCAACAGGCTTAAGTTGGGAGACATGGAAGACGTTATGGATGCGCATGGTACGAGGGAGTTTGAGGCGGACAGACACAGGGTTAACGATGGAGTCGATCTCGAAGGGCCCCAGGAAGGTGGGGGCCAGTTTCCTAGACTCGGCACGGACTGGAACATTTTTCGTGGAGAGCCATACCTTTTGGCCTGGTTGGTAGTCCGGCGCAGGGGTCCGATGGCGATCAGCGATGCGTTTGTTTTGCTCCTTCGTCCGAAGCAGAGCTGCGCGGGTGGACCTCCATAGCCGGCGACAGCGGCGAAGGTGATGCTGGACGGAGGGAATGGTGAGATCCTCCTCGATGGCAGGGAGGAGTGGCGGTTGGAAACCCAAGGAGGCCTCGAAGGGGGACACCCCTGTGGCGGAGGAGGAGAGAGAGTTATGTGCATACTCAACCCACGCCAAGTGGGAACTCCAGGTGGCCTGATTGGTGGACGCCACGCAACGTAATGCTGCCTCCAACTCCTGGTTGGCCCGTTCCGTCTGCCCATTTGTCTGAGGATGATAACCAGAGGAGAGGCTCACCTTGGCTCCGAGAGATGTACAGAACTCCTTCCAGACCTGAGATGTGAACTGGGGCCCCCGATCCGACACGATGTCTTCAGGAATCCCATGGAGCCGAAAAACGTGGGTGGTGAGAAGCCGGGCCGTCTCCAAGGCGGAGGGGAGCTTGGGTAGCGCAACGAAGTGGGTGGCCTTGGAAAACCGGTCGATAATGGTCAGGACCACGGTGTTTCCTTCAGAGGGAGGAAGTCCTGTGACGAAGTCCAGAGCTATGTGAGACCACGGTCGCTTAGGGGTGGGCAAGGGCCGGAGGAGACCTGATGGAGGTGACAGAGAAGGTTTATTTTGTGCACAAACGCTGCATGCTGCCACGTACTCACGGGTATCCTTAATCAATGTAGGCCACCAGAAATAACGCTGGAGGAAGGCCACAGTGCGATTGGCCCCGGGATGGCACGTGAATTTGGCTGCGTGTCCCCATTGCAGTACGCGGCTTCGCACTCGAGAGGGAACATAAAGGCGGTTGGGGGGTCCCGTCCCAGGATCTGGTTCAGTCTGTAGAGCTGCCTGAATGGCGGATTCGATCTCCCAGGTGATGGCTCCAATGACGCAAGAGGGAGGCAAGACAAACTCTGGCTGCGAGGAGGAGTCCGTGGAGCTGAACTGTCGGGACAGAGCGTCGGGCTTGACATTCCGTGATCCAGGTCTATAAGAGATAGTAAAGTTAAATCGGGTAAAAAACAAGGCCCACCTGGCCTGCCGGGGTTTCAAACGTCTGGCGGTTCGCAGATAGGCCAGGTTCTTGTGATCAGTCCAGACCAAGAAGGGATGCGTCGCGCCCTCCAGCCAGTGCCGCCATTCCTCCAAGGCTAGTTTGATGGCTAGCAGCTCCCGGTCCCCTACGTCGTAATTCCGTTCTGCCGGGGAGAGGCGGCGAGAGAAGAAGGCGCAGGGTCGGAGGCTACCCATGGACTGTTGGGACAACACTGCCCCTACCCCCACGTCGGACGCGTCCACCTCCACGACGAATGAGTTGGATAGGTCAGGTTGGATGAGGATGGGTGCGGAGGCAAACCGACCCTTCAGGAGCGCGAAAGCCTCTGCAGCGGCGGGGGTCCATCTGAAAGGAATCTTGGGAGAGGTGAGAGAGGTCAGAGCATGGGTGATGGAGCTGTAATCTTTAATGAAGCGGCGGTAGAAATTGGCGAAGCCCAGAAAACGCTGCAGCTGTTTCCGATCCGCTGGCTCGGGCCAATCCAGGACCGCTTGTACCTTAACTGGGTCCGCCTTGATCTGCCCTTTACCAATAATGTATCCCAAGAACGCCGTGGACTCCACATGAAACTCGCACTTCTCCCCCTTCACGAACAGACGATTCTCCAGTAACCGCTGCAACACCTGCCGCACATGTCCCTGATGCTCCTGTAATGAGGATGAGAAGATCAAAATATCATCGAGATAGACAAACACAAAATGATTGATGAAGTCCCGGAGTATGTCGTTTACGAGGGCCTGGAACACAGCTGGCGCGTTGGTTAGGCCGAAGGGCATGACAAGATACTCGAAGTGGCCGAGGTGAGTGTTGAAGGCAGTCTTCCACTCGTCTCCCTGCCGGATCCGGACGAGATGGTAAGCGTTCCGGAGATCCAGTTTGGTGAAGACGGCTGCCCCCTGCAGGAGCTCAAAGGCAGAGGTGAGAAGTGGCAGAGGATATTTGTTGCGCACAGTGATTTCGTTCAGACCGCGGTAGTCAATACAGGGCCGGAGGGTCTTGTCCTTCTTGGCCACGAAGAAAAACCCCGCGCCCATGGGAGAGGTGGAGGGTCGAATCAGACCGGACGCCCGAGCTTCGGTGATATATTTTTCCATGGCATCCCGTTCCTGCGGAGAGATGCTGTAGAGGCGGCTGGAGGGGTAGGGCGCCCCCGGGATGAGGTCGATGGCGCAGTCGTAAGGCCGGTGGGGAGGCAGGGAAACAGCCCGGTCCTTATTGAATACTTCAGCGAGGTCGTGATAGATCGAGGGGACGCCGGACAGGTCAGGTGGGGTCCCCTCCCCCAAATCGGTGGACCGAGGGAGAGAGGGAGTTGCGGATCTGAGGCAGCGCTGGTGGCACCGCTCACTCCAACCTGAGATGCTGCGATTCGCCCAGTTGATCTGTGGATTGTGCAGTTGCAACCAGGGAAAGCCGAGGACGATGGGCGTCTGTGCAGAGTCAAACAGGTAAAAGGAGAGCCGTTCAGAGTGATTACCCGACAGAGTCACAGAAAGCGGTTGGGTCTTATGAGTTATTTCAGAAAGCTTGGCGCCGTCCAGAGCGGAGACCAGGAGAGGCGTGGGTAGCGCTGTGGATGGAACACCCCACTGCTGGGCGAGGGCACGGTCCATGAGATTTTTCTCAGCTCCGGAATCGAGGAGTGCCAAGACTGTGTGACTGCCTGATGGAAGATTTATCCTTGTCTGAAGCGTGAATCTGGGCAGGGAGGAGCATGCGTTAGCTTGACCCGCCAGTATCCCCACCATTACTGACGGGCGCGGTCTTTTGGGCAAACAGGGCATGACGCGATGTAGTGGCCCTTTTTGCCACAGTAGATGCACTCCCCCGCCTCCCATCTCCGTCGTCGCTCAGAGAGAGACAGCCGTGCGCGGCCGAGTTGCATGGGTTGCTCCTCCGCGCCGCAAGGGGGCGCCGTAGCCGGGCTGTCGTCCGCTAGGAGGCTCCTCCGGTCCGCGGAAACCGCCCGGCGAGGGGCATGCTGGGAGTTGTAGTTCCTCGGAGTCCGTCGTGCTCTCAGGCGGTCATCTACATGGATACACAATGAAATCACGGCCTCCAAGGACTGAGGCAAATCCCTAGTGGCAAGTTCATACTTGAGATCATCATTAATATTGTTCAGGAATACTCCCCTGAGCGCTTTTCCCTCCCAGCCGGCCTCCTCCGCGAGGATCCGGAAATCCACGGAGAAATCCGCCATGCTCTGTTGTCCCTGCCGCAGGCTGAGCAACTTCTGGGATGCGGATTCGGGGCTGGTTCCTTTATCAAACACCTCCTTAAATCGAGACAAGAACGCATGGAAAGACAGATCGGGGTTTCCCCGTAACACAGCGTGCCCCCACTCTAATGCTCTACCGCGGAACAGATTGACCATAAAACCAATCTTTGCACAATCAGAAGCGTAGGCATTTCTCTGTTGCCGGAAAACGAGGGAACATTGGGTGAGGAAACCTCCACATTTCCCTAACTCACCGCGGAACACCTCCGGGATGGGCAGGGCTTTCTCCAACGCTACGGCGGGCTCGGTCGCGGAAGCCAAACCAGCCGGCGGATCTGTCGGCGGAGGGGATAAATCCTGGTGACGGGGCGTAGCGGATGACATGGTGGATTCCAACATACCTCGGAGATCGGCGAGCTGTTGGGTGGCTGCGCCCAGCTGACTGGAAACCAGACGGAGCATATGGTCGTGACGCTGGAGGGTTTCCTCTTGAATAGCCAGGGCCCGATGAACCGGATCAGCGTCCGCGGTGTCCGGTTTTGGCTGGATCATTCTGTCAGGACTCGAGGAGGAAGAGGACACACAGGCGGTGGCTGATGAAAGCAAGGTGCAAGTTTATTTACAGTGATCGATAAAGGTGCAAAGACAAGGGGGTCCAGGGAGGCGAGGGGGGAGGCGGCTGAAGCGGGTCGAGAGGCTGAAGGAATTCCCAGGTGGTGAGGAGCCAGCTGTGGTACGGCGTGGAACGGCGGGTTGACGAAAAGCCGGGGTTCCGAAAGGACGAGCAGGAACTGACACGGGGATCTGAAAAAGGAGCGAACACGAAGAGCAGGTAAGTAATATAAATCCACGAAAGCGAGAGTCACACAAGAGAGCCGGTACTAACTGAGAAGTAGTCACTGATCCAGCGAAGAGTGATGGTCTGCTGGCAGCTTAAAAAGACCCTGCCTGATGGCTTGATCCGTAGCAGGTGTGGTGATCTCCGCCCTAGGGAGGCGGAGACACCGGAACCTCCGCTGTGGCCCGCAGGACAAACACACATGTATACAGACACACACACACACGCAGACCCTCCCCCTAGGTTATGACAGATTACAATGTATGAATCTCTCCAAACAGCTCTGAAAATGTCCAAAAACAAATTTTTTAATAAATATCAGTGTTAAAATCAAATGTTTAATCCCAATAAGCTCATTTCTCTGCATAGTTACACGCTGCGTTTTCTCAGCAGTAGATGGAGTCGTGGACTTACAGGTTACACAACATTACTACTTAGTGATATAACTGTGTGATTTGTTATATCAGCCACAGCAATTGTGGCAGCAGACATAAAGTTCAGCTGAAGATGCCAGAAAATCACATTTGTCCCCAGCCAGGAAGTCACTGCCTGCGGAAACTTCAGCTTTTATCTTGCTTTCTACATTTGTAGAGCTTCAACTTTTCCCACTCAGCTGGTGTTTGTTAGGGGAACAAAAAACTCAGCTAGCTCTAAAAATGGCTTAGGAGTCAGAACCAAGTGACCCTTTATCAGTATACAGCCTACGAGTAGTGTGTCATCACTGGTCAGATGTTGGAGTCAGGGAAGGTCAGGAGGTCACTGAACAAACTGATCTCCATCACGGACCACCAGTCTCACCTGCTCCACTCCACACTGCTGAAGCAGCAGAGCTCCTTCTGCCTCAGACTGACGCAACCTCGCTTCCACAATGTTAGTCTTAATATTACTGTTCTTTTCCTACATTTTTATATCATATTTATTTAGTTTGTTTGTCACTGTTGTGTATGTATAGTCTTGCCCTCTGTACTTGTCACACTTCTGTATGAACTTGGGAGGTATAAAAAGGCATTATTGTGCAAAAGTCTTGAGCCAACCCCCATTTCTTCACCCTTTGCTTCCAAGGAGCCAGACTTGAGCAATAGCTTTGAAGATTTTGTAATGTTCTCATAACTGACCATTTTCTGAGGAATGTTCTGTTTGTCTGTTTGTTTGTTTGTTTGTTTGTTGAACCACTTAACACTGACCTATGAGCCACTGAGTCATGGCAAAGGCACCTCATTAAAGGGAGAAACCAGTGTTGTGTCTACACATAACATAACTTTGCAACAAGCCAACTTTAAATTTTATCTTGAATCTATGAAAAATACCAAAGACAACACAATCTGATAGATATAAAATTATAATTTTACACCAGAAAGGTGATCACCAGAGAGCCATTAGCAGAAAATTTGGCATATCTCAGGATGGTGTGTAGTGTGTGCTTATAAAAATGAGGAAAATGGACAAGTGGAGGGCAAAAGTATCTACAGATCTACAGATGAACAGAATCCAGCTGACACAGGACCTGAGAGATGCATCTAGACCTTCCAACTGATCCATCTACTGTTCACTGAAGCCTCAAAATTTGACATTTTTGGTTCAAATGAAATCAATATGTATGCAGGAGGTCAGGTGTGAGTGTATGCAGCCATGTATGTAACATGGTGGAGGCTCTGTCATGGATTGGAGCCGCATTTCAGCCAGTGGTGTTACTGAGCTTATCAAAATCTGGAAATCATTTAATAGGCTTCATGTTTCAGTTTGACAGTGATCCCAAACACACTGGCAATGCGGTAAAAGCACAAAGGAACACTGTCAGACATGGATTGGGGAAGAAAGGCTCCTGTACTCACCAAGGAACCACCAGCCCACAACTCCACCTGAAAGAAAGAAAGAAAACTCCAGGCCTGCCAGGCCCAATGTGATACACTTTATTTTCTTGTATGTTTGAACATATTTCGATAGTGTCTCCATACAATGGTGGTTTCACATATGCCTTACAAACAAAAGAGCCCCAGTTTGATCCAAGGAGAAGACTTCAATCCCTTTGGGTTTGTGTCCTGAAGGGCATCCAGTATAAACCTCTGCTAAATGAGACACCAGTGCTACCTGTGTGGCGAGCCCTTGTGAATAAGGGAACAGGTGAAACCCGTTTTATTTGCATATGTTTCAATAAGCTTCTGCACAAATTTCACAAATTAAATTTTTTAAAATTAATATTAATTAGATATCGTGTTTCTTTGTTTCTTTTTAGATATTGTAATAATGTATTCTATTTACCTGGAAACAGCCTTTTGTCCCAAAAGGGACAAAGAGGGATAAGTAAGTAAGCTAAGTAACTGAAAACAAAAACGAACAACATCTGAGTACCAAAATAAAAGCCTCCGTTGTAACTGTGCACCTGACAGTCTCAGTTCAGGGGGAATAAAGCTCACAATCAGGAACGCGCCCGGTAGAGCGACCTGGCAGCGACAGGCGGGAGCGCGCCCAGCTGACAGAGAGAGAGCGCCACTCATCGCTAGGAAAATCGCGACATCTCCACCTGTCCTTACCTGACCACGTGCCTCGCGTCTCTTTTATACAGCTTTGAGCGTGCGCAGTTTCCGGCTGTGAGAAGTGTCAGGTGAAGCGGAAGTGAAGACAGGAGAGACGCGGGCAGCTTACCTGTCGTCAGTTAAACTAACAGAGACGAAAGAAGAAAAAACAAGAAAAAAGTAAGTTAAATATAAAAGAGTCACTTTAAAGGCGCGAAGAAGAGTTTTTGTGTGTGTGCTCTGCTGTTTCCGTCAGTTTAGGCTTCAGTCTGTTCAGGTTTCACCTGATCAACCTGTACACTCACAGCAGGCACAGTGCTGTTAATGAGCAGTTTTACCAGCAAGTGATTGTAAATGTCCTTAAAATTTATTACTTTACAAAAAGCTGTTTAGTTTGTTGGTTCCCAACATGAGGGTCAAGACCCCTCAGAGGGTCGCAGGCTGAGGGAAACATGGGAAACAAAAACTGGTGGAACACAGCAAAAGAACAAACTGCAAAATCATTATTAAATAATAAATACACAGAGTGTGTACTTTACAAGACCTCTGACAGATTTGTATTCGTTTTTAGCGTTTTATTTCATTAATATTTGTTTCCTTCTGCTGAAGGTTTCTTGATGTTAAAAGGGAGTTTTTCCTTCCCACTGTCACCAAGTGCTTGCTCATAGAGGGTTTGTCTGATTGTTGGGTAGTTTCTGTGTTATTGTGTAGTCTTTACTTTACAATATAAAAAACACCCTTATTTATTAAACAAATTTATTTTATTTATTTATTTACTTTGTTTTTCGGGCAGAGGTTATGTACAGTTGTCTTTTTTTTTTTGTGCTGTATTTTTCTGAGTTATTGTTAGTCTGTGTGGAGGAGGGGCTCAGACATTTTTAAAAGTTTATATTTTTTATTGAGATTTTCTCTGGCATTACCTGTTGCCTGTAAGAATGTTTCCCAAAAGTTTGTGGGAGGTTCTGTTAATGTTCTTTAGTCATTCTCTTGTTGGTTGAGCTCTGACAGCTCATTGGCGTTAACGAGCTGTCGCTAACTGTAAACCAGCTGTGAGTCAGCTCTATGGGGCTCATTTCAGTTATGTTGGGTGTGAAATTAATTAGATGTAATTATAGCAGATTAATGCCATGGGATCCTCCTCATAGGTGACAGAACCTTTTTACATAGGAACATCCGGGTAAAAGCTCCTTTTCCATATCTAGAACCTCTCTTAAGACTTCCCACAAACAACTAGAACCCAAAGGATTATTGTCAACTCCTCAGAAGTTAAAGGAGACAAATCATGCAAAATCCACTTTTTTAACCCTTAAATACATTTTGTTGTGTACTTTAAGTGCATAGCAGTGCAGGTAATTTAAATGTATTCTGTCCCAGTGCTGCGTAGATATCTTTATATTCTTTTTAGGGTCATAATTTTCAGTCCGTTTTCTTTCCACTTACGTCACAGTATTTGCTGTGGAACTGCTAAACAAGGTCATGGAGTTCTGGCTTACCAATTTTGTGAATCTGCCATTTTTTTTCTCTCAGTGATTTTGTAGTCCAAGTTCAGTTATGCTGAAGTTGTAAGTAGACAAGTCAAAATGTTTGGTTGTTGGGTGGATTAACCCACACGATTCCTGACATCGCTCCCCGGTATCGGAGCCTCTTCGAATTGCTTGTTTCTCTGCCGGTAGATCATCATAACGCTGCTATAAAACTACAAAAATGGCTGAACGGGGTGGAGTGGAACGCTCTGCAACCTGGGGGTGCTTGAAATGTCTCATTCACATTTAAAGAGACCGCACCAAAACGAGCTGCTCCAAGACTTGCCTCAGAAAAGGTGTAAACGAGGGGTCTGTGGAGCTGCAATAACGAGGATTTGAATGATATGTGCCCTTTAACAGAACCTTCTTGTTCATTAATAGAACCCTCTACAAATACCAACAGAACTAACTAACCAACAACCAGTTAATCCTGTTTGTAAGATGACTACAGCGCAGATCACCAGAAACTCCTCATAAACAACTAGAAGCCTTTAAAGGGAACTTCATCATCAACACACCCCACCTTGTTCCTATCTAGAGGGTCATTCCACATCAGTTGACCAAATTTAAGAAACATCTTGACCGTCAACTTCACAGATGATCACAATTATATCTCCCTATTCAAAGTCAAAGTGTCATAGTCACATTAAGTCATTTGAATGCGTTCATGTAATCATCAGCACTGTTGATGTCTTCCTCTTTGAGTATATACATAGGTCCAGTTGTGGTCTTTGCATAATTAACCCAGTCAACAAACCCATCTCTACAGCAATTAATGATGTGTCTAAACAAGTGCATGATCAAACAAGCATCTCGAGGCAGATGTTGGAATGCCCATCATAATTCTCCCTATTAGAAAGCCATTGTTTGGGGAAAATACAGAATCTGTGATTAAATGCAGATGGGAAAATTACTATGATGTTGCTGTTAATCTGTTTTCATGCTTCATTATTTCTGTAGTTAAAGGTTGTACTGGGATAATGGTCCATACACAGTTTAGCCTAGTGCATGAGAAGCTCTCTATCAGAAAATGCAAGTATTAGTAAATACTCTGTGAGGCTGTGGATACTGCTTGTAAACAGAAATATAAATATATTAAAAGTTAATTTGGGGAAACACAAAGTACCATCACAGATCTTTGGATATGTTAATACCACAAGCCAAATCTTTTTTAAAGAAAGTCCAGTTGTGAAGTTGTTAGACAATCAATGTGAAAATATTTAAAATATTTTGCCCCCCCTTTGTTTTGTTTTGATTTCCCATTTTCAAGCTCCAATAACTTTTAAGACAATTCATCTGATATGAGCAGTGTTATGGTACAGAATAACTCACATATGTGTTACAAATTTTATTGTGCTACAGGCCTTTAAATGTCGTAGCGCGGGCCGTACTATCAAATTCAAACTCTCAAATATGTTTAACTTCAGCCACATGTTTGAAATTCCATATTCCTGAAGTCATAGTAGAAGATATTTGGCCTGAAAACCTGAATGGCACAGCTAAAATAATTCCCTAGATATAGTTATTTGAAAATGGTTTTATAGAAATTGTTGCTCAGAAAAACCTTGAAAATGCCCCCAGCATCAATAATTTTTTTTTATGAGCAGATAAATAAAAGTAGAAAGCTATAATTTGTCTGTTTCCCTGTTAAAGTGTATCGTCACCCTGGAATTCTTTCAGGGAAATCAGATAACCTCATTAGAGACTTATTCACACACCTCTTAAAGAAATAGAAGCTTATTAAAGTTCAAAGGAACCTTTGCAGACAAAGAGAACACACAGACACAACTAGAACCAAGCAGAATCCACTAGCCATCCTAAGTAATAAATTATCATTTTATATATCAATTTTCCTTTCAAATTCATGCTAATTTTAATGATGTGCAAGTGTTGCACTTACATTTGTTCTCATTATAGATATGACGAGCACGGAAACAATAAAATAAATATAGAAAAATGAAGAGTTAGGATGTAAAACCCTCTAAATCTGCTTGGACCCTTTTCTATTAAAAGAGCCTTTTTTTTTTTTTTTTTTTTTTAAATCTGAATCCTATGGTAAATTTTAGTAATGTCATTTCACAGGCAATGGTGAGGTGCCTTTTTTTTAAAATGTAAATATAGTAATTTACCTACTCTTTAATAGATAATTTATTTTATTTTTTTATTTTTTTTGAGGCAAAACCAGCAAAATCTTCAGTCTGTCCTCTGCCCAGTGTGAATGAAGGCAAAAGGCGCAAATATCAAATTATGATAAAAAGATCTGGAGATCTGACAACACATTTATTTTGACTATAACAGAATAGAAAATACCAGGTCACGGTTTCATGACGGCAGAGGGACGGGTGCATACAGGGTGGCTGTGACTGCATGTGGGTACATGCCAATCCACCTACACATCCCCTGCGAGCAGACCCTCAAAGCAAGAGACGGGAGCCCCGCGCAGGCCGGGAAGTACGCTCGGCAGCCGGTAATGATCTTGTTAGGACTTTGACTTCCTTTAGTTAGACAAGTTTGATTCCCAAACATTTTTTCTACACAAAACAAGGTCAGACTCACCTTCTGCTCTGTTTACAATCTGTAGTACAGCCAGAAAATGCCGTCACATGGTCTGATCTTGCATTCTGATTGGTTCTAGGGACATGGAGGCATTTACGGGCAATGGGAAGTGGCATTTGGAGGCTTTTGATAATTCAGACTAGTCAGAGACTGTATTTAATGGGTTATGATGATTGATTGGTGTATAATACCTGCAGCAGTACAATTTGGGGGCTGCATAGAAACTTCTTGGGCACCACGTTCCCTGCCCTAGAACCTCTACAAAGACCAGTAAAACTTGTGTGGAGATGATTACAATGTAATCACCAGAATTTCTTACAAACTAGAACTTAAAGAACTCCTACACCTCCTTAGAACCTATAAAAAAAAATAAAAATTTGCATTCTTGCCTAGAATCCTCTAAAAAAGACCAACAGAAGTCCTACAAACACCAACAAATCCTCTCTGAAAGATGACTACAACTGATTTAGACTGGCTGATGTGGAGTCTAAGCAGTGCTGCAGGAGCAGTTGTGCATGCTGTTGTGGTATTATTTTTGGATTGTGGTATTTCACATTCAGAATAGAGGACTGGTGGATTTTCTCAGTGATTCCGTGTTTTCTCCATCAGTGCTGGATGCTCAGGTGGAGTTGACTGACTGCTGCAGGAGCCCTTGGCAGTGTTGTTGGTCAGCAGCAGTTGTAGATGTGCTGTTCAGGATGTGTCATGTGTCAGGAATTTGCTGCTGCAGCAGGAGTGCATGTTGGCATGTCGGCAGACTGGTTACAGCTCTCTGACTCTCCCAGCAGAGGTTTCCTGGAAAATGGAATAGAATCCCATTATTGTCATTATACAGAATGTACAATGAGATTGGAGGGCCACTCCTGTTCAGTGCTGTGCAGCAGGAAGTCACACTAATGAAAATATAAAGTAGAACTTCTAAAAATATACAGAAAATAAAATTATGTATGAAAACATAAACCTGGCTTCAACTTTTTAAAAACATTTTTATTGTGAACACTCAGCTGCTGTTTATTCAGATCAAAGAATCAAAGAACTCAGCTAAAAGAATGAAACCTGTCATTATTCATGATGTGTGGTAGCCTACCAAACAATCAGACTTCATGAGGGGGCCAAACGTCCTCTTGTGGGCCCTGTGCTCACTGCCTGGCACTGTGGAGCCTGAGAGGCATTTGCCTTAAAATACCAGAATTGGCAGCCCTGTGCTTTTCACAGATGAGAGCAGGTTCAAGTGCAGGTGGTGGGTCAGTGACGATCTGGGGAGGCACGTCCATGGACGGACACCCAGACCTCTACAGGCTAGGCAACGGCACCCTGAGGTGTTGACATGAAATCCCTGGACCCACTGTCAGACCCTGCACTGGTATAATGGGTTCTAAGTTCCTCCTGGTGCACGACTATGCCTGGCCTCATGTAGTGAGAGTATGCTTGCAGTTCCTGGAGGATGAAGGAATTAATACCATTGACTGGCCCCCATCCCCGCCTGACCTTAATCCAGGAGAACACCTCTGGGACATTATGTTGCACATCAGACTGTCCAGGAGCTCAGTGATGCCCTGGTCCAGATCTGGGAGGAGATTCCCAAGGAGACCATCCGTCATCTCCCAGCGTTGTCAGGCATGCCTACAAGCATGTGGAGGTCATACAAATGACTGAGTACCAATTTGAATTTCAGCAAACTAGACCAGCCTGCTTCATCATTTTTTTTTTTTCAGTTTTTGGCAGTCTTTGAATTCAGCCCTCTGTAGGTTGATATTAAGCCTCTTTTCCAGAGACTTAATATTTTTATTAGCATTTTTAGACTTTTTAAAAACTGTCTTTTACATGAATTTTAAATAAATATATTCTTCCATTTAAAAATATTTTTAATATATTTCAGATACTTTTTCAAATACTTTTTTTTAAACCTGTTTTTTTTGGAAAGGTCAAATTTAAATGTTAAACTATATTAAAAATAATTTTGAGGGGTTTTTATGTTACTTCTGAACCTTTTTTATAACTTAGTAATTCAAAAAAAATTAATATTTAAATAGCAGGCCTTATGCTGTTGAAAATCACAAATCCAATCTTACAAATTTAATATAAAAATGTAAAAATTCAATGATGGTTTATTAAAATGTTAGCATTTATTCCAGAAGTGTTGTCTGTTTCCTATAACTACAAAAATATAACCGGCAGTATGATTCAATCAAAATATTCAGTGGATTTTGATATGCTCATATTTTGTTGGAATAATGTGTTTACAACATTAAACTCATTGATTAGTTATTGGCCAGAACACCACATAAAATGGGACATTTCCTTAGTTTTCTATGTCTGAAAAGTGCATCTTTATTTCATCTTGTTCTGTGGACTGAATGTTCCTCTTCAGTTTGTTTCAGCTTCGAGCAAAATGTATATTTTTCTTCTCATAAGTTAAGAAGTTCGTTAAAATAACGTGCCAGTTACCAGGATAAGTGAGCTTTTGAGTCTCACAGTCCAGGCTTAATGGGAAGTTTGTTTGCCACAGATGGAGATAAGATAAGATGAACTGAAGTGAACAATGAGCTCATTGACGAGCGTTTCTCTATCTCGTTTGTTGTCAGGGTGATGACTTTTCAAGCTGGTGGGGGATAGTGGGGCCGGAGTTGGGAGGGGGCAGCTCTGAATGAGCTGCTGATGCTTTTAATGAGCCATGTAATTTGGGTGTTCACAGTGAGTAACCCCATCCCATCCAACCTGAAGTCCGAGGCCAAGAAAGCCGCCAAGATCCTGAGGGACTTCACTGAGATCTCCAGCAGGAATTCTTTGGACAAACTTATTCCCGGTAACGTGTCAAACTGTCAGCTTCAAATACTGAAGTTTATCTAATACATAAAGTGCAGTTCTCTTTTAATACCTGAGTTCAAATATATTTAAAAGTCTGAAGTACTTTATTATAGCTTTCAGTGTGTGTACTATACTGTATTTGTGTTGTAGCTCATGTGATAGCGAAGGCTGAGGGTCTGGCCATCATCTCCGTCGTCAAGGCGGGCTTCATGATCACGGCCAGAGGAGGCAGCGGCATCGTTATCTCCAGGCTTCCCGACAGACGTAAGACCACCTCTCCACTGCTCACAGTAAAAGTTTGGACTTGTGTACTGGCACCTGTTGCTGTGTTTTGGTTCACTGCGGTGTTTCACATGTATGGAATTTATTAAGCACGCTGCCCAGGTAAGTTACAGAAGCCAAAGTATGTGTGCAGACTTTTTTTCTCTTTTTAATTTTTTTCCATCTGAGAAAACAAAGCCATCTGCAATCAGTCCATCATCAGTTGGTATTTTATAACTTAATCTGCTTCAAGCTGGCACTTCACATTTCATGATTCTCTCCAAACACATTGTCCTGGTCATTGTTGTGGTGCCCCTCAAATTCAGCTCCCTCTTCAGCTCTTGCGCTGTGGATGGATGACTAATCAAGCCCTCATTAACCCTCATCCACAAGCAAAGGGATCCAGGCCAGAGAACGTGAGCTAATGCAAAAATGTAAAAATTACCAGCTTGATGCATCATTAGTACTGGCATGGTGTTCTCTTTTAGGGGCTGTTCTACACAAAACACAAAACAAAAAAACTTGTATTTGCTGGGATGATAAAAGAACCAATAGAAAACCTGTCGGCCTGGATAAACTTTACAGCAGAGTGAAGCATGTTTACAGCCTGCTACAAAACATGGATTTGGATTAAATTTCTCTTTTATACAACTGTAGTACAGGGTTTTTGTTTGGTTTTTAAATTATAAAACTGCTACCTGTCTGCTAGTCCTCACCTTAGCTAATTGGAGTCCCTGAACTGGAACTCTAGTCTATGTTTGTGGTGTTGGTGCCTTTGGAGTGCAGTTAGCTGACACATACTCTGACCTGGTATGCAGTTAATTGCACTGACAGTCAAAGAAATCTGTGCTCCATTTTTGGAGAGTGAAATTCTTTAGTGTTGCTGTTAGACTCCATCAGACTGAGTGCAGCAGCATCTGATTATTGTTCTGGTATTTGATTGTCAGAACCTACAAGATGATTGATTACACATTCTTTTTTTGTTTTTTTTGTGCTCTGCAAAGTGTGCACCCTTCATTAAGGTAAAGAGAGTTCAACACCAGAGGCTGCAGGTTGGGGAGAATAATCTGGTTCAGTTTCTACTTTTTATTTATTTCAAATCTTCCTGAGTCTCTCAATAACCGTTTTGTTGTTTTTGTCTTGTGACATTGTGGGTTGCTGTGGTTAAAAAGCAGGCCTCCCTGCAGTGTTGGGAGGCTGCTGCAGTCATCTGACGCGTCAAGCGTTTGATGTCAGTGAACTGGTCCGGCGGTGGTGGATGTCGGAGTTTGTCGTAGTGCCAGAACCCACCGAGGGTCACACGGGCCTGACTGAGCGGCTGCCACCACCCCCACTCTTCTTCTTCAGGCTCTTTTCTTGGTTTTCTGGATTTTCAGATTAAAGGAGCAGTTCACCACATCTGAATACACTGGCGCCAGCACTGGGCCAAGTCGTTCTTTACAGTCCAGCTTCTGTCTGCGGGAATAATCCATTCTCACTTTACCCATTAATCTTATCCATGCTTGAGTTTTATTCTGTGTGTTTTTGTGACTGCAGGCTGGTCGGCACCTTCAGCCATCGGCATCGCTGGTCTGGGTGGAGGCTTTGAGATCGGGGTTGAGGTATAATCCCCAATCTTATTTTATTTAATTTCCAATTTGACTTCCCAGAGGAAACATTTGTGCTCTTGCTGAGTAAACACCATCAATTAGTAAACTGTTTTTAAAGGTTGCAAATGCAGCTGTTTGCAGGTTGTCCCTCAATGCACCACATCCCTTTTTGGAAAGCTGAAATTAAGGGTCATTTCCTGGTCCCCCCCTCAGGTGTCAGACTTGGTGATCATCCTGAATTACCGGAGGGCCGTCGAAGCCTTTGCAAAGGGTGGGAACTTGACGCTTGGTGGGAACATGACTGTCGCTGTGGGACCTGTTGGAAGGTGAGCTCCCCCCCCCGAAACACAATCTGTCTGCCTTTTAAATGCTTTCTGTTGATGTAAATTATAGCTTACATTTTATTGCTCTATTCTGCTCGGAGATTTATGAGACATTAATGACAGTTTGTGTGTTGAGGCCTGAAGCAGAAACCCAAAATGTCTGAGGTGGGAAAAAAATTAGCTGTGATTTACTTTAGAGCCCAATTAACATGTTATTTTTAGAACGAGGTGGTTTCGGGGCGGTTCAACAGGTTTTGGTGCTCATGTGTTGGCAGGTGTTTTGTGGGCGTGGCAAGTTGTATGTCAGTCAGTTCATTCTCAATACCTGTTACAGACAGACGCCAAATGATGACCTGAGCTGAACCTGTTGGTGGTCAGTTGTTACAATTAGTTCATGTTTGATTATCATTGTAGCATGAAATAAGTGAAACACACTTAATGCACAATGATTGCATAGTAACGTGTTTCAGCTTTACAGAAAAAAGAAGGAAATAAACCTAAAAAAAAAGCCTGCAAACAGGAGAAACAGAGGACCTGGATTTCAGTGGTTCTAAGTGTCCTGTTTTTTGTTTTTTTAGCAATTTATCTTGCATCAAGTGTGTATAAAACATGTTTTGATCTACTGTGACTGATTTCAGGCCTCTGCTTTAGCATTTTGGCCCTACCATGTTGGGGGTTTGCAGACAGAAGTGTCCCTATTTGGATGAGCGCATCAAGCCCTAAGCTATCAACTAGCACTAGCTAGCTTTGTTAGCAAGCTGCATCGCAGAGAAACAAACATCTGCTAGCTAGTACTGAACAACATCCATAAAGACCCACAACTTGCCTCACAAAACCTGGAGCACAGACCTGTTGGACATGAGAGCAGCTGCAGTTTTTAGCACTTCATGTTGACCTCATTGTTGTTGCATCTTTCTTTCTACCTGTAAAACAAATCTGTGCTAGCGCTCATGAATATTAATGTTGTTCTGCACCATTAAAACTTCATCTTTGTCAGATTGAACAATAAAATAAGTTGTTTGTTAGGAATGTCGAGGCGGATGTGGCTCTGCGGAGCACTGCGGCTGTCTTCACCTACTGCAGGTCCAGAGGTCTGTTTGCTGGCATCTCACTGGAGGGATCCTACCTCATGGAACGCAAAGAGACCAACCGCAAGTATGGAAATCACCACTCGTTCTGCTGCGTGTCTGAAGTTTAACTAGTGTTGTCTTTTCCAAACAATTCAATTGTCTTTAATGGAGTGTTTTGGCTGCAGATTCTACTCCCGAGACATCCGTGCATCAGCCATTTTGAATGGTGATGTGGAGCCGCCGTCAGAATGCTATGACCTCTACCACATCCTGGAAGAATACACTGAGGCCTACACCAGTGACTGGACTGCCAAGAACATGCAAACTAAGGTGGGCAAATCCAAAGCTTAAGTCACAAAGGAAGTGCAAACACTGTAGTGAGATTGGTTTCTAGTGAGTTCATTAAAGCCCCTTTAGAGGGACTGGGGTGACGTGTATAAGGCCCCCTACCCCCCGTTTTCAAACTGTGCTGTTTTCAAAGACTCAGAACACCATTGTCGTGCAAACGGTCAATATGAAAAAGACATCTGGATCCGCCGCCCGAGGGCCCAAAGATCAGACATCCACTATTAATTTTCAGCCGTGTCCCTTGTGCAGACAGACTTCCACAGATTCTCAGAATCTTTTGATAATATTATGTACTGTGGATAATGAGATATTCAAAGAATTCACTTTTTTTTTTTTTTACTTTCAGTGTTCCACAATTTGTAGATGCAGTTTGTTTTCTTGCATATTTGTGCCCATGTTTACTTCTGAGAAATTCTGCCTTTGTATGAAGGTGTTACTGACCTGCTGCTAATTAACCCGATCACCTGCAAACCGCTCCAGCTGTTTCCTTTTAGCAGCATTTAGTTTATATCTGAGGTTGTTTTCCTTTTGATCCCTTTGAAGTCATTTTGCATCTTTTTTTTTGGTTTGTTTGTTTTGCATCTCTGTGTGGTGGTTTCCTCTTTTTTTTCCTTTTTCTCAATGATTTGTGTTCATTTTCTGCCCCTTTTTTCAGTTGTTTCTCAGCCCTTTGGGGTGATTGCACATCTGTCTGTGGTTGTTTTGCATCCTTTTTAGTAACTGCGTGCGCTTTCTCTCGTCTCTGTAGTCATGCGGCGTTTCCCTTTATTTTTTCCCATCATTACTGTTCCCTTTTTAAATTTTACATCTCTTTCCATGGTTTTTCATTTTTTTTCTTTGTAACGTTGTGTTTCTGTTATTGTTTAAATGTTCTGTCATTTTAGCAATTTAGGATCTTTTAGTGCCAATTTTAAATCCAAACTTGCCCGAGCTTTAAGTTTCCTTCAGCGCTGCAGTGACGCAGCGATCGTCGCCTGCACATCCGTAACAGCGTGAAACAGAACTGCTGAAAGATTGTTTCATTGTTCTCGGCTGTGGCTTCATAGTGTAGTGGTTTACACACTTGCCTGTCAAACAAAAGATGCCTGGTTTGATGCTTTTGTTTCATATGCAGTGCATAAAGTGTACATTTGTGTGTCTCCAGTCCATTCGTCCAGCCAGACCACCAGCTCCAAACCAGCTGAAACCACCGAGCTACTCTGAGGTGTCTACACCCAGTGCCGGTAAACCATTCAAATACAGATGTTTGTTATTATTTGTTTATGGAAGAAATTGTCCATAATAGTGTGTGTGTGTGTGTGCGCGTGTGTGTGTGCGCGTGTGTGTGTGCGCGTGTGTGTGTGTGTGTGTGTGCGCGTGTGTGTGTGCGCGTGTGTGTGTGTGTGTGTGTGTGTGCAGGAGCTGGAGTGAGGAATAGAAACGCTCTCTACCCGAGCATCTCCGTCTATAAATCTGAAACATCAAGTGAGTTTTACATCATCTTTCATTACTTTCTCCTTTCCTGCGGTTCCTCCTCTTTTTGTGTGCTCTTGTGAGGACTGCTGTGAGTTTTGGACTTTGTGAGCTCACACTGAACCTCAGAGGCTTCAGACTTGGTTTCAGGGTCGATGTTAGGAAGAGGTTTTGGGACTGGAGAGTACAAACACACTTTTCTCTCTTTTAGAGTGTTTGCTTGCGTCCCCTCGGGGCCTTTTAGGCCCTTTTAGTTATTTTGTATCACATTGTAGTCAGAAGGTGTCATTTTTGGTAGTTCACATCTCTGTGGTAAATTTATTTTATCCTTTTTATTCATTTTTGAGTCATTTTTAACCATTTTGTGTCCCTTTTCAGGCAGTTTAATTCCCTTTTCTGCCCCCGCCCCATTTCACAACACTTTTTAACCATTTTTCATCATTTGTGCTCATCTTGTGTCCTCGCCTGGCTGTTTTGAGAGAGGTGCTGTATCTTTTTTTTTTTTTTTTTTTTTTGTGGTCATTCATTTCACTTCTCTGTGCGGTTGTTTTGTGTTGTGTTTAGTATGTTTGTATCCCATTTCTAATTGCCTTGTTTTGTATCTTCCTGTGCTCACATGGCCCATCAGTGCATTTGTTCAGGTCTGTTATTAACCCACGACCTTGGTGTAGCCAGTATCAGCAGCCATTTATAATCCCAGTGCTGTGTGCGAGTGTGTGTGCGAGTGTGTATGCGAGTGTGTGTGTGTGTTAGGAGGGGACACAACTCCTTTGTGTTGAGAAGAGTGAGTCCTCCAGGATAAATGATTAATTTTAGGGTGAGAACTTGGTTTAATATCAGTGAGTCTTCAGGATATTAATGTAAGTCAGTTTGAGTCCCTGTGCAGTGATCAAACACACGTTATGTCAACTATTGTGCTGCAGCGTCCTCTAGTGTTCACAGCACAGACCTGCAGCTCAAACTGCCCATTAACTGTATTGTTAATAAATGTTTAATATTCATTTATTTATTTAGTTTTTTTGTAATTGTGTTTAAAAACTTATTTTAATTGTTAATGTGTTACGGGACACATGTAGAGCTTTTTTCCTCCCTGATTGAACTGTTTTGTTCCCGATCAGGTCAGTCTGCCTCCAGAAACTCTCAGAACAACGGTATGAACATTTTACACATCTGTCGAGCTTAACTAACAAGTTTAACAAGTTCAGCTCATTTTGAATTTGATGGTATAAACAAAAAAGGTGGGACATACTTCCCACTGTGTAGCATTCCTCCTCCTTTAACAGTCTGTAAGCCTCTGGGAGCCGAGGAGAGCCGCTGCTGAAGTTTTGGGAGAGGAATAATGACCCAGTCTTTCCTGATAGAGGATTCTAGCTGCTCAGCAGTCCTGGATCTGCTTTGGTTTGTTTTTTTTTTTGGTTCACGATGCTTCAAATGTCTTCACTTGGTAAAAAGGCTGAACTTCAGGCAGGCCAGTTTGGTACCTGCGCTCTTCTACTGCAAAGCCGTGCTGTTGTAGTAGCCTCACTGTGCAGTTTAGCGTCGTCTTACTGAAATATGCAAGACCGACCTTGAAAACTGATGTCATCTGGAGGCAGCCTGTGCTGCTCTAAAATCTGTATTTACCTTTCAGCATTGTGGCCATAGGCACTAATGCAACCAAACACCTTCTGCTCTGGACGCTGATGCACAGCCGGATGCTGCCTCTCCTCTTCAGTCTGGAGGATGTTTTCAAATTTCAATTTATCAGACCTCAGAATAGTTTTCCACTTTCTCCAGAGTCTCTGAATATTTTGATAGTATGTTCTGTAGAAGATCACATACTGAAAGTCTTCATGGTTTTACGATGAGGATTTTTTTTATGATTAAAACCACTGACCTTTCCAGCCTTTTGTTGCTCCATCCTAACCTGAGGTTTGTTGCTGCCATCAAATTCAAAATGACTTTTTTTTTTTTTTTTTCATGAAATAGTAAAATTCTTAGTTTAGACACGTGATGTTTTCTATGTTGTATTGTGAGTAAAATTTGGGTTTGAGATTTCCAAATCATTGCGTTCCATTTTACTTGCATTTGGCTGTTTTAAGTTTTTTTTTTAAAAACCGAATTGGGTTTGCTAGTTTGAATAACACTGAATAATTAATGGGATTTAATTTTATAATTTTGCTTTCTCAAACTAAATAGCTCTAAAATGTATTATTAAATCAGTAAAAATGGTAAAATACATTAATACAAAAATAATACAAAAAAAATGTATACTATAATTCCAGATTATTATAATTTATACATAACAAATATGTAATTATGTTTTCATAATGATGCATTTGCGTTTGTTAAAAGTAAATTTTTCTGTTTTCATTGTTTGTTTTTTGTTTTGTTTTGTTGTTTTTGTATGTTGGGGATCATCAGAGGGTGGAGCCAGTGGGCAGATGGTTGTCACAGCGACTCACCCGTTTGCAGGGGAGCAGCCAGGTGACCTCAGCTTTGCTCCAGGTGACCGTATCACTGTGATCACTAAGACTGACTCCCAGTTTGATTGGTGGGAGGGGCAACTGGAAGACGGGCGGGTTGGGATCTTTCCCGCCAACTTTGTCACATACTGAATGTGACCCTTGGGAAAAATGAGTTTAGGATATCACTGTTTTATTATGCAACAACACCCCAAAAGTACCAATAAAATTTTCACTGTTTTCCAAAGCTTTACAGACTAAACTTTAAATTAGGTATGAAACAATAATGTTCATGTTAAACTGTTATTTATTTCCAGGAACAAACTGTAATATAGTGTACATTTGAATAAAAAAAAGGCATTACCTTTAAAGAACTGCTTGGTTTAAGTGAAAACAACTATTCCCTTTATTATAATAATAATTATAGTAATAATTTTTAATTACAAAGGATTTACTGAATGGCACTTTTAGGCTTCCGTAGATGTGAGGGGACGTTCTCTCTTTTTGGTGTTCTGGATTTACATTTTCTTTTTAAAATATTGATAGTTTAAAGTCCTGAGATCAGTGCTGGAAAGCTGAAATTTGAATGTCATGTGCTGTGTTCAGGGACCTTTGAAAGGCTGTAAATTTGAGCGCCTGCTACTACGCACTTTCTTCAACTGTTTAAGTCCACTTGTTACAAGGTTACTGTGGAGGTCGTTATGATGATGATGTTGATGCTGGGCAGCCTTTTGTTTGTTTTCCTTTTTTTTTTTTTCTGCGATTAAGTGAAACGGAGCAGGTTACACACTGGGTGAAAGTGGGTTTATGGAGGTGAATGTGCAAATCAGTTTAAATATTTTGTTTTTCTTTACTGTGCACTTTTTAATGAAATGATATTTAAAGCTTGAGTTTTGTTACTGATCACTTTTAAAGTGTCTCCAGGGGAATAAATGGGCTCTGACTGGTGTAAAATATTTTTATTACAACTTTTTTTTTTTTTCCTATTCATATTTTATATGTAATTATATATATATATATATATTTTTTAATATAGCAGCAGGTTTGATTAAACGCTAATGTATCTTTGGGATCATGTACAGAAACCATTAATAAATGTGTATAAAAATGGTGCTTTGAGTTTTTATGTAGATTTTATTTTTTTGTTTTAATTGCCAAAGAAATGGTTCACAAAATAAAAACCTCTTCTTCAAAAAAAACTATAAAGAGAATTTTGTGTAAAATGTGAAATATTTCAAGCCTCTTCATTTTAATTATCATGTCTTGTTGCTCATAAAATGAAGAAACACAGCTTTTCTTCAGCCTTTATAACTTCTGCAGGTTAGTTATGTTAAAACTCTCGGCTATCATTCAACAACGGCAAGAAAAACTCAATGATAACTCAACAATAACCGTGTAGCTCAGCAAAGAGACGGTGTGGAAGCGCTAAAGCTAACACAGCTCTTTAGCTGAACAACTTCATACTGAAAAAAACTCACATTCATTCTCCTTTAAATGTCAGGGATAAACTAATGTTTGGCATAAATAAGAGACCCTTTCAGTGAAGCATAGGTAGAGGAACCTGTGTTCAAGTATTAACTGTCAGTCATCCTCTGCTGTTTCAATCTTTACTTTGGTCTCAGTGATCCAATAAAGGATCCCAGCATGCACGGTCCAGACAGACTGATTGGCTGGAGTTATCTTTCCAGACATCATTTCCTTTCAAGGAAATTTTCAATCTTCACTTTTGTGGTTTCAGAATTTAGCAAAATGTAAAAGACCCACAGATCTGGGGACAGTTCTGTACCTGTCTGACCTACTTATTACAGGACTTCAGCTGGTTTTCTTAAACCTCTTTAGTCTTTAAACAGCTGATACAGAGAGCAAGCCCACAACTTCCAAACTCCAAACCAGAGCGTTACCAGCCTGAACCATCCTAACAGTTTTACTCTGGTCCAGATCAGCTGCTGAGTTTGTGAACTTGAGGCCGTTTTCTTTTCACACAGAGAAAACAAAGTAAACCAGAGTGTGTCCCTGCAAAACGCATGAGAGCCATGTGCCTGGGATGGGACGAGCAAACAAATACAGGAAGAGGTGCCATGTCCTGGAATAGTGGATAACATGGAGAATTTACTCAGCTAGTTACTACAGTTTGTGTGCTCTGCCAAATGGGAAGCTCAGCCTTGCAGTGTACACCTGGTAGATGGTTTAGATCCCGTCCTCACCATAATAAAACCAGCCAGAGCAACGGTCTGTGGCCTCCAGGATATGTTAACAGGGAGTTTGATCCATAAAGTTGGCACAGTGGTAACATGACACTTAAAATGCTAAAAAAAATTCCCTTATTGTTTGAATTTGTACCAACTTAGGGGTATAAAAGAGGATAAAATCAAAGTACAGGTGCAGAGGGGGTTTAAGTATTTCTGGATGTTCTCATTTACAGAGAAATCTCTGAAAACTAGAACTGAATGTCTCTCATTAAAGGCAGAAATCACAGCAGTGGCTCAAGAATATTTATTTTATCACTAAATCAAACTCTTAAAGTGAGTTTTTACAGCCACAAAACAATAAATGAACCCAAAACTGCCCATAAATAATAACCAAGAGGGGAAATTGGGCTTGATTTTATTTTCACAGTAATAAAAAAAAACAGTTACAAACAGGAAAAAACAGCATAAGAATAAAACACGTCCTTTTAAGTCTTGGAAATCCTCCAACATCCTCTGAGGGGGAAATATTTCACCCTGCCTGCTGGCAGCTTTTGCAGTATAAAGTTAAAATTTCTCTAACGTGAACTCACATTTGTTTTTTGGTGTAACCGAAAGCTGTCGGCTGTGTTCATATCAGCAGCCCTGAAATGCTGCTGTCTTTCTCTGCAGGGATCGGCTCCACTTTGCTGGGTTGGCTGCTCACCAGCTTCCTGAAAACACACACAGCACAACACGCTGTGACCACGCAAAACAGCTCTGTGCTGCTGCTGTGACATCAATATATTTTATTTCTTTACATTTAAGATGTCGCTGCTTCTCTGAAAAAAACGAAAGCTCAGGTTTGAAGGATTAAATGAATGTACGACTGTGGGCTTTACAGAAGGAGACAAAGTTGAACCCAGAGGAAAAGGACTGAAACTCACTGCGTCCCCCAGAGTTTGCCCGTGTCAGAGGAGTGGGGCTGTAGCTGCCTGTCACAGTCCTCCACCGAGTCAGGAAGCGGGACGCCGCTGGTTTCTGGCAGCAGCAGGCACAAACCGCAGCATATGATTGGGCCACTGCTGTATATGATCATAGCAGCCAACGAGATTACTCCATCGGGGTTGGAGGGGACGAGGGTGTTGACCAGGCAGCCGAGCCGGAAAGACAGGTTGACCAGAGATAAACAGCGCAGCCTGGATTAAAAAGACATCCTGTTATCGAACGACAGCTGGAAAACTTTAGTGATGGACAAACTGTGACGTCACACAGAGCTTTCTGGAGTTCTGCTGCTACATTGTTTCTTTTCCAGTGATCATTTCAACATTTAATAACCCTTTGCTTTTCTTGATATGTAGTCTTGGACGAACAATGGCTCCAAAATAAAAGTTGACCTCAATAAAAGAACAGCATGGCAGCTGAGTGTGGCCTCGGCGTCCATGCTGGTCTAGAAGGACTAAAGAACTGTTTCATATGATCCTCTTATCAGTTAGAGCAGGGCTCTTCAACTCCAGGCCTTAAGGTCTGGTGTCCTGCAGCTTTTAGATGTGTCCCTGATCCAACACACCTGAATCAAATGTCTGAATTACCTCCTCAGTATGCAGTCAAGTTCTCCAGAGTCCTGCTAATGACTTCTATATTTGACTCAGGTGTGTTGAAGCAGCAACTCTGCCACTTTACGCCATATTTCCCTTGTCTGAAAACTGCATTTCCAAGTCGAAACTCGATTTTGTTGGTGATAGTTTCCATCATATCCTCCAAAATCTGCAAATCTTGTGGCTTTTTGGTGACTTCTTTTCCTGATGGGCATAAAATTAGACAGGCTAACGTCCACTTGAATCTTATAAAAATCCTTCCCTGCCTTCTTCACGTTTTAGAAAGTACACATCCTGCAGATCCAGTCAAAATGTGAGTACTGTATGTACTGAAACATTGTCTCAAAGGTGGGACAGGAGGACAAAGGACAAAACTGCGTGCATTCCCTCATAAAGAGGGACGTGTTCACCCAGAGTCAAAATGATCAGGTAAATGCTAGCTTGGTTAGCAATGACATATTCATAGAGTCTTAAAGGGACAGAGTAAGCACGTCTATCACTATATGCTGATGATGTCATCCTGTTTATTATACAACTTATTTTAGCACCGTGAACACAGTCCAGAGATCCAGTTAGTTAAGCCTACAGACAGCTAACACCTGTGTCACCTCCTACCTGGCATTAAAACAGGCCACGCCTCTAATGACTTTAATTCTTAATACAGTTTAAACAGGTGAGTTACAAAACATATACCCCCCGTCATGGTTGTTACGAAGGGGCAGATCAGCTATAGAGACCAGGTTGTACGCGTGTTTATTTCTGCTGTAAGTTTGTAATGCCGGAGTCTGTAAGGACTGACTCACTTTTAGTGTCAGCTTCAAGCAGGCATTCGAGGAATGTCTGTTTGAAGCTGGCGGTTTCCTAAAAGCCAGTCCCAGGAGGCTAAAAACAAAGGAGTGCTGTGTTGTTCTGTACCTGACCACAGTGGGGAACAGCTCAATGCTGTACAAGGTGGAGATAAAGATGGCAGCCAGAATGCAGAGTTTCCCCAGCAGAGCCAGACTCATAACGAGCATCGGCGTACCTGCACCGATGTTAATTTAATTTAGTGATTAATGAAAATGTTAATGACTGCTGGTACTAAAAATCCAGACGAGGACTTCCTCACTCACCGTTGTATCTGGAGAGGAGTAATGAGAGGAAGCAGGCGGCTCCGCTGAGGAACAGAGCGAGCATGCTCATCTGTCGGCGTCCCAGGCGAATGAGCGGGACGAGCAGGCAGGGAGCTTCAGACAGGCCGGAGAAGAACTGCGCGGCGTACACGCTGATGCCAAAAGAGCCGATGTTCAAACAGATTCCGTAGTATGTCAAAGCTGATGCAGCACTGCGAGGTGACAGGACCAACATTTGAAGTGGGTGTAATGTTTTTATACTAGTATGTACTGAATTGGATCCAGTGAGGTCTAAAAGCTAAAAACAAACAGGTAAGTTTGACAGCAACCTGTAAGAGTTTAATCAGCATGTGGGAGGTTTGTTTAACCACACTGCAGGTCTGCTGCACGCACAGTACCGCACTCCCTCCATATTTTACTGTTTTCCTTATAAACAACAATTAGAGAATAAATTCATCCCTCAGCAGAGTTTTATCGTCACGCTGTTGTGGTCACTGAGCCGTGGAGCTGTTGTTGATGACAGTCTGTTTTTGCTGTATCAGGTACTAAAAACAAATCAAAGGTCCCTGTTGATGTAATGCTGTTACTCCATTCTGGCTGTTTATATTATATAATCCTCTCACCTTTGGCCACAAGCAGGAAGCTGCTCAGAATTACTGGGACAGACTTTTTCTCTGTCCCTGAGCCGCCTTATTCCAGTTCTGACTGTGTTATTTAGACAGTGATTCACAGGGCAGCAGCTGGACCCTTCAACTAACATTATTCTGACTGATAGGTAAAATTCTTTTTTTTTTTTTAAGTTAGAATATTGCTGTAAAAACTAATATTATGCCTCCTAACCCGTAATATTGCACACGCTTAAAATATTGGGATTTTATTTAGTAATTCCTTTTCTTCTACTACAGATTTATAAAGATAATGTACTAAGTTAAAAAGTTATAAACATAATTTTTTTTATTCTGGAACAGCTTATTTATAAAGCATTACTATATTATTACTATAAATATTACTACAGCTTATTAAAAACACTAAAACCATAAAGACTTGATGGTGAAAATAATCTATATGTTTTTCACACACATATGAACTTGAGTAGCATCCATTCTTAATCCAGAGGGTTTAATATGATTTTGATCCCCCTCTGCAGCTACAACAGCTTCAGCTCTTCTGGGAAGGCTTTCCACAGGTTTAGGCGTGTTTATGGGAATTTCTGACCATTCTTCTAGAAGTGCATTTCCTGGATGTTGGAGAGAAGGCCTGGCTCACAGTCTCCGCTCTAATCCATCCCAAAGGTGTTCTATCAGGCTGAGGTCAGGACTCTGCAGGTTCTTCCACACCATCTTTATGGAGCTCCTTTGTGCGCACGTGTGCAGATGTGGTCCCCAAAGTGTTATTAAAAAATATTTATCTAGCTCTTAACTGTTTTCTAATATGGAAAGAGATTTGATCTTATCATGTAAATATAATTGCAAATGTTATTTTACTCTCAACAAAATCTTGCATACAATGATTGAAGTTCTTATTTGCAAAGTACTAAGTTTTCTGTTCAAAATATCAATTTACTGACAAAAAGAATAATATGAAACATAATATTAAAACTTGAATCTGGAAATATTAAAAATTACATCTGCGTTTATATTTCAAAATATTGAAACTTTCTTTTTTCCTGGAAAAAAAAAAACGCGCAAATTCATGCTTGTAATATTTTTGGTTAATTCTTGAAACATTTTGATAGTTATTCACAAAATATGCCACCTTCACTGAAAAAGATTCTAACTTTACACCATATCACAACTTTATTCTGAAAAGTTATTTCAGTTCTTTTATTTATTATTTATTATGAGATATTTAAATATTCTGACCTTAAATCTAATAATTTTCTGTAAAAATGGTTCATGTTGATGTTTTTGTTATAACAGGATGTATCCCACATGGAGCGTGTGCAGTAGGTACCTCAGACAGCTCATGACAAACAACCGCATCAGGACAGTTGGGTGCCTCAGGTGGATGATGTCACTGGGGGCATGACCTCCAGTGAGAGGTTCCTCCCTCTGAGCTTCGGTGGCTTTCTGCAAGTCCGACCAGGCCGAGTCCAACAGCTGCACCAAACACATTTTATTTCACATAAAGTCAAAACTAATTTTTCAGCTGACCGTCAGAACCAGCTGTGCTTCCAGGACCTGCAGCTCAGAAAATATTCGGACTCTGCTAGAGCCGAGGAGACCAGCAGCTGCAGCTTTAAAACCAAATGTTCTCCCTTTTTTTGCTTGCAGCTGTTTAGGGCCAGTTCTCTTTGTAGTTTTCAGTGGTTGACTACTTTAGCATCTGGACTCTTTTCTTTAATGCAGCTGGAATACGAGCACAGCGTGCTTTTGTCTTCTTGAAGAAAGGGAAACAATGGCAGCACGTTACCCCTGCCCGGGTAACATGACACCAGTTGTACTTGTTAACACAAGACATTTGTTTATGTTTTGATGACTATCAGACAAACATTTGTTTACCAGGTCCAGATGCTGTTTATCTGCAGGGCTGTTGCTTCGGTAATGGTCCAGGACAGCCGTCCTCTTCTTTAACAACAACCATCGAGGAGACTCTGGGATTGGACTTGAGAGATAAAAGAAAATAACCTCATTAACAGTCTGAGTGACACTCAGACAGGTGAACAGGTGTGTTGGCCTACAGGAAGAGCGGCAGACAGACGATCTGAGGCAGAGCCAGCGACAGGTGCAGACGTCCCCAGGTAGAGCTGAGCCAGGCCAAAGGAGCTCCAGTCATCGTCCCCAGGCTGAAGCAGAACGGCAGAAAGGCCGGAGGCCACAGTCGAGCATCGGGGGACGTCCACTCGACCGCTGCAACACAAACAGCCTGAGTAAAGTCTACGATTTAAAATGCGAACTTGTGCTTCTAAGGGCTTATCTTAGAAGCTTGACATGATCTGCAGTTAAAAATAATCCTTCTTTGTCTTCTACTGGGCCTTGGTACAGCCCAGCTGTTTTAGCTCCTGCCCCTGAACCCACTTTCCTCTGATTGGCCAATTTACCCTACATACTATATCATACATTTACTTGTACCTCATTTTTAAAAAACTGGCATGTTTGATACAACACTGTAAGATTACACACATAACTAAAAGTAATAATAATAATAATAATAATAATAGGTCTAAAATAGAAAAAGAAAATCTGCATTTAGTCATCTGTAAGAGTAATAACTCAAGGGTAATGAGCAGTTAACTATAATGAATGAAATAGTTATCTAAGGTAATGATCGTTAGATCAAACTGATAAACCAATCCTCTGTCTGTGTGTGTGTTTGTTTCTTTGGCCACCAACCGCCTCCTAGACAATCAAGAGCTGAGCAACCAAACTTGACACACAAGCACAACTAAGGCCCCTGAAGGTTCTTATCTATAATCACAAATTATGATGTCACCATGTTGCCTAGCAACTACCTAGCAACAGGCTAAAATGACCCATTTTTTAGCATTTATGCACCTATAACAAAAAAAGATTGTATCATTTTTATTTCACCATAATAGCATCTCAATTATAACTGCAAAACTTCAGTAATGCGTGATATATTATGATGACACCAGGTGGCCTTGCAACAACCTAAAACTTAGCTTAAATAACCCTATTTTGATTGTTTTGTTTTGGTGTTATTTTCTTGGGGGGGCAGTGCCTTTATGCTTGTAAGACAATGAATGCAACTTGGGGTTCAGTATCTTGCCCACGATACTTTGGCACACAGACCGGAGCAGCCAGGAATCAAACCACCAACCTTCTGATTAGTAGATGACCTGCTGTACATCCTGAGGCACAACACATTACATTCTGTTTTTATTTATATTTTACACAGTTCCCAACTAATGTCATCATGTTGGCTAACAGCTGCCTAGCAATGGGCTAAAATGACCAATTTTGCAAACAGTACTGAAACATATTCTAGTCAATTAAATAAGGGCCTGGTCACACAGGCCTAGAGACACAGGTTAGTGAACCCCTGGTAACTACCGGTCACTAAGGAAAATGTGTATTCCCCAGCTGGTTGGTGAGTGGCTGGCATGTGGTTCACAGACGTGTCTGCAAACACTCGTCAACTAATTGCTGAGCAGTAGGGAAACTGTTTGCCTTCAAAGTAAAAGTTATGCCTTTTGAAACTTCCTGGTTTCATTGGTTAAGCAGTTTCCATTTCCAGTTTGCTTTGCACTTTTTTAGGTTTTACCACCACTCAGTGAGTAGTTAGTGAATTCAGACAAGTCAGTTAAAACAGTTTTGGGTGCAGCACCGTCTTTGCAACTGATTTCCCTCAGCAACAACCAGCAACCACTTACCAACCAATCCACAAATGCACATGTTACTTTTTGCCATTTCATAAATAAATATTTATTTAAACTTAGATGAAATAAACAACACTTAACAAAATGGTTAAAAAGATTTCTGTCACAGTTTTGGTGATTTTCATTAAATAAAAAGCCAAAACCTCAAATTTTAATTTGGCACCCAATGTTTTAATATGCAGGAAAGACCCTGCTTATAGAAACTGAGGTAATGACTGGCAGTAAAGGACGAGAAATCTTAGAAGCAGGGATTAAAAAATGCTGAAACAGCTGAATTATAAGACGCTGTGTCTTCCTTAACTTTGGGCCTGCCTAAAATGTACTGGTGGTTACAGACTTTACTGATATCTAAATGCTGGCGACTGAATTATAAAACAGCTGAAAGAATGGACTGCTTCTTCCAGTGTGCACATAACAGAAGATCGGTCAGAGGTCAGGAAGCTGCTGGAAGCAGTCCTGCTTCATTAGGCCTCAGCCTAGTCAGGATGACTTTATCTGAAACACGTGCTCTTTATCAGGCTTCTGTGAGTGTGTCCCACCGCGGTCCAATAAAACTTACCGTCCAGCAGTGACCCAAAGCCCACTGAGGCCTGATAACGAACCACCTCCCAGCTCATAGGAAACTGCAGACTCCCCAGCATTCATTCAGACTTTGAGACATTTCTAATAACATGTTTTATCATATTTCCTGTTTTTAAACATTTCACCGACTAAATAAAAACTTCACAGCATCGGGCAGATCATTATGAAGAGATGAAAGTAGAACATCTGGAATGAGACGTACCCAGACTGAAGGCACAAATGTTGATACAGCAGCAGCAAATGCCAGTCAGGCAGCGAAGAATGAGGAAGAGGAGCGGCTGAGGAAAGACAGCGGGTACGAGTCCGCACACGGCGTGCACAAACATAGAAACCAGCAGCACCGGGCGCTTCCCGTACCTGCACACAAACAACCAGATCTTTGTTATCTGAACAACGAGCGAGAGCTGATGCTTTATTAGAGCCTAACCTGGACGTACAGGTGAGAGACTGTCACATGTTGTGCTCACCTGTCAGATACGGCTCCTCCAAACAGAGATCCCAGCAGCAGACCGGTCATGAAGAGCATCTGACCATAAGACAACCAGTCTGTCCAAGCACACACTGACTGACACACACACACACACACACACACACACACACACACACACACACACACACACACACACACACACACACACACACACACACAAAGGCACTTATAGATTAAAATCACAGCAGACATTCTCAAATATACAAAGAAACATGTTTCATAGAGTTTCACAAAGATGAACTTTTCTGCGTTCTGCTGCATTATGACAGGAGCTGTACATGTTTATTAACTGGGCCATAATCAGTTTGAATGTGTTTTAACTATTTGAACAACAACTGAAGATCTGAAAGAAATGCCCCACTGCAATTCTATAAAACAATGAAAAGCTGCAAACAGGCAAACACTGACTCGCCACTTTATTAGATACACCTTTCTAGTACCAGATTAGACCTGCTTTTGCCTTCAGAACGGCTTTAATTCCTTATGGCACAAATTCAATGAGGTTCTGGAAACACTTCTTGAAGAGTTTGGTCCATATTGACATGATAGAATCACAGAGTTGCTGCAGATTTGACAGTTTCACATCCATGATGAGAATCTCCCGTTCCGCAACATCCCAAATTGAGGTCTGGTGACTGTGGAGGTCATTTGAATACAATGTTCAAGAAACCAGTTTGAGATGATTTGTGTTTTCTGACACGGTGCATTGTCCTGCTGGAAACAGCCATCCCAAGATGGGTATCCTGCAGTCATAAAGGGATGGACCTGATCAGTAACAATATTCAGGCAGGCTGTGCGGTTTAAATAATGCTCAGTTGGTGCTAAGATGAAAAAGATGTGCCAAGAAAATATCCCCCAGACCATTAAACCACCACCAGCCTGAACCCCTGGTAGAAGGCAGGATGGCTCCCTGCTTTCACGCTGTTTACGCCAAATTTTAACCCAACAATCCGAATGTCACAGCAGAACAGCTCAGAACGTTTCCTGTTCTGAGCTGACAGGATTGGCACCCAGAGTGGTCTTCTGCTGCTGTAGCCCATCAAGGTTCAACGTGTTGTGCATTCAGAGATGCTCTTCTGCATACCTTGGTTGTAAAAAGTGGTTATTTAAGTTACTGTTGTCTTCCTATCAGCTCCTCTGACCTCTGACATCAAGGCATTTTCACCCATTCTCAGGTCATTATCTGTAAAAACCTCCAGATGGTTGTGTTGGAAGGTCCAACTAAATCAGCAGCCTCTCAGATCAGCCCAACAGGCACAAAGTCGAGTTCAGAGTCACTTAAATCACCTTTCTTCACTGTTATGAACTTCAGCAGGTCGTCTCGATCATGTCCACATTACCTAAATGCATTGACTTGCTGCCATTAACTGATTAGACATTTACAAGCATTTGAGCAGGTGTATTTGCAAGCTGGAGTCAGCAAATATTTGGTTTTGTGCTCCAGCCGTCAAAACGGAGCTCAGAGATGTGCAACAAATCTGTAACATGTTAAAAAGCTTCCAGCAATTGTTGGAAGTTTTCTGTTATTTCTCTTCTAGTTTGACTCGACTTTGAGTCTTTGTGCTGCTGTAAGCATGGTTACAATGTGATAATGGGATGCTGAATCAGATCCTCAGACCTGAAACTCAGACCTGCCTCTGACATCAGTGATGAACATTTCTCAGAAATCTTTGTCAGCAATTTTACTGCAAACGGTTCATTAACAGCTTCAGGCTGATCATTAACACCGCGTTAATCTGTAGAGTTTTAGTTGTGTAATGTGTGTGGCACCTGTGTAATTTTGATGGTTTTATGTTGAAGCAATTGTGTGTTTAGTGAGAAAAGGCATCTGTGAGGTCTTTTCACGACCCAAGATGACCTCCAGTGGTTCTGGAGAAAGCAGAAAATTATTATCTATTAATTACTTGATTTTCTTTACATCACAATGAGCTTTATTTCCAGTTTGTTTGAAACTATTTAGGCCTCTACTGTAAACCACACAGTGTAGCTGTGGATATTGTGTAACAGGAACATAGAAATAAGATGTAAGCATTGATATCTTTAAGTGTTACGCCACCAAAATTCATCACGATCGTGTAACAACTTCAAACCTCGACACAAGTCATCTTCACTCACGTCTCGGGTCCCGCTCTCCGTCCTCCAATCGGCGTCGCCCTCAGAAACCTCACTGAGCGCTGATTGGTTGTCCTCCGCGTCCGGTGCCAACTTTCCAAGCCAAGAGGCGTGCGCGCTATTGTTGTTGTGACATGTCTCGGCGGCCACGGCGGCCGTGAAAATGTCCAGAAAGAAGAGGAAGGAGGTGAAGAAGAAGATGAGAGAGAGGCGCCAGTAGACGGACAGCTGCAGCGGGGACATGAGCGGGCCTCTCTGGTCTCCCCCACGCTGATTCACCCCGAGCGTCACCATGCTGGAAGCCTTCAAACTGGAAACTTTGAAGTCTTCAGGAACTGCACATGTTGTTGAAGCAGACCTGCAGGCAGCGCGTGTTGGTCAGGTCTGAACAGCTGCTGCTGTCACAGTGATAGAGGCTGACCTGTCAGGCAGGCGGACAGGAGGCGGTGCTCATTCAGGGCCAACTTTCATGCGTACGCCTTCTTTGCTCCATAAGGTCCGACAGCAGGGGACTATTTTCAGTACAGCGGCACAGCGACACCTGGTGGTCATTGCGCCGTCCTGCATCAGTTACACCTGTGTTGGAAAAGAGGGACAGGTGAGGAGGAATCGACAGATCAGAGAGAAACCCTCTCTGATTTTAAGATTAGGCTTTAAACTTTCCTTTATGAGAAAGCTTATAGTTAGGGCTGGATCAGGTGACCCTGAACCAGCTGCATCCAAGCCACCAAAAAGCACAATGTCCGATGCAGTCGTATAAAGCACACCACCCCTGGACTCCAGAGCAGTGGAAACGTCCAATAAAAGTCCATGAAGACATGAATGAGTGAGTTTGTGTGGAAGAACTTGACTGTCCTGCAGAGTCCTGACCTCAACCCAACACCGTTGAGATGAATTAGAGCGAAGACTGTGAGCCAGGCCTTCTGTCCAACATCAGTGTGTGACCTCACAACTGTGCTTCTGGAAGAATGGTCAAAAAATTCCCATAAACATTCCTAAAGCCTGTGGAAAGACTTCCCAGAAGAGCTGAAGCTGTTATAGCTGCAAAGGTGGGCCCACATCATATAAAACCCTCTGGATTAAGAATGGATGCTACTCAAGTCCATATGAATGTGAAGGCAGATGAATGTATGCTTTTGGCAGTATAGTGTCTGTCACTCGGTCATGTACTGTATGCAGTGCCTCTACCCACTCATCCCCAGGCTCTGCCCACATGTCCTGCATCATCCACAGCTATGGAAAGGTGTATGCTGCTGCTCCTGCTTATCAACTAATCGGCCTGCCCAGAAACACGTGTTGCTGCACTTTTTTGTCATGTTTACATGTATTTTTCTAACTCCATGGTTCCAGATAAACAGCACATTTAGCAGCTGAGCACTCATGAACGTGATTATGTTGTAAACAAGCACCAAGAAAGAAGAGCTATTTTATTTTTTATTAGTCATGTAGCTTATTCTGATCATCCATCCAGAAAAACACAAAAGAGAGAAAAAAGGAGACGAGTGTGTTCTCTTTTTATTAGAACATCTTTGCTGCTGTAGAGTTGGGTGACTGCATGAGTTTGTCTTTTTGCAGGATTCCCTCACACACACACACACACACACACACACACACACACACACACACACACACACACACACACACACACACACCTGTCAGTAATGAGCTTTTAAGGTGCAGTTGTGAAGGTACGCCACAAGGTGGAGCCTCCGTCCTCTTAGTTGTGGTTGAGAGTTGCACAAACAGCCAGCTGTAACCCAGAGAGCATCAGGTGAGGCAGTGCAGTGCTGTGACTCACCACGGGTGGCGCTGTGTCACATACAATAAATGAAGCATGCGGTTGGCGCATGCCCATTGCTGTCTCTCTTTATATCACCAGTATACATGTTTGATTGCACATGTGCTGATGTTCCAGTCTGTGTGATATACTGAATGAATGTGTGTGACGTGTTTATTCTTTGTGATCGGTCATAAATCTTGTGTTAAATTTCAGGGTTCAGTTTGACCCCAAACAGGAAAGACGACTGTTTAATTTAATACACCGTTCAACAACAGAGGAGGCGATCAAGGTGCCAGGGATCAGTGTCATACATCAAGTAAATATGCCATTTCAGAAATAAAACTCAAAATAAAACAATATAAAAAACAGAGGTGATGAATACAAAGTCAGTCTGAGCACGTGGAATAAAGGCCTCCACTCCTCTTCCCTCCAAGTCCCATCATGCCTTGCAGCCACTGGTTCGTTGAACATCTGTCGCCACCGTGGCCACAGCTGAGAGAGGTGTTGAGTACACGGACGCCACGCTGTGTAGACCAGCTACCAGGCAGCGCCAGCTGAAGCGCAGCGCTTTCCCCACGTTCTGCACCAAACCAGAGAAGAACAACATCAGTGGGTTTTAATTCCCTGCCCTGGAGCAAGGCACTGAGCCTCCATGTGACCTCACTGCATCCTGACAGAAGACCTGTGAAGCTGTCAGTGTGGAAGCCACTGCTAGATAGAGAAGGAAGTGCAGATGCTCCACGGCTGACATGTTAGCACTGCTGTTCATGAACAGCTGCCTCCACTCCTCAGTCCCAGCAGCCGTCTGTGGCTGGAGGATTTAACTTTATATTTGGACCCTCAAAGGTTATTAAAGTAAAGTAGAACTAATTAAAAACTCTCCAATGGCATACAGGAAGTGTCTTCAGCATTGGCCTTTGTCAGCTGGGTTTAGTGTTTTTTTTTTTGTTTTTTTTACCACAACCTGCCTGCTGCAGTTGTTGAAGTTGTATAATGAGTAACACTGGGTGCATTTCCTCTTTTCTCTGTTCCACTTGTGCTAATGCAGATGCATATTGGCGTGTGTTTGCTGACGAACGACTACAAACATGAGCGCACAAAACTTCACGCTTTTGAAACGGGTTCAGGACAAGCTGAACCAAATACATACACAAATTATCTGACACAAATGCACACACTTCTACACAGTCACTGATCGCCTGCAGGTGTGGAGCGCTCTGAGTGTTGTGATTCAGGTGTATCTGTAACAACTCATTCATGAGGGCTGATGAAGGCTCGTTTGTTACGTTGTGTAGATGTTAAAGGCTGTGGAGTTGTTGGAGTTTGTCTGGAGTATGGATGTGATTGCAGCAGAGGCTGACTGCATGACTGCAGCATGTGGAGGCCATGCTGGAGGGAAACAGCGGGTACATCGACCCTACGATGCAGCACACGGCCTACGTTACTTACGTGTGTGTGTGTGTGTGTGGTGTCTGCAGTTCTCTGCAATTTCACTCCCAGAACACCGGTTCGTGGTGTTGTTTGACTCTTCGAGCTGATCAATCTGACTCACAAAACAGCAGCAAAAGCAGAAAAAGAAAAAAAGTTATTGCAAACTGCGTTGTTTTAAATTGTCGTTAGATTTTAAGCGGCTTCGTGTGAGGTTATGGTGCAGGGTTTAAGAGAGGTCTGTGGTTACAGATTTAACACCGAACTCTGCTGTGGACAAAGATGAAAAAAAGGGTGATGTTTAAAGGGAAGAAAGGAGGATGATCGCTGGAGTTAAGAGCAGGACGCTGCTCTGCTCCACGTTTATTAACTCGTCAGTTAATGCGGACAGCCTCACAGACCACGTTTGAGGCTCGTTGAACTATAATTTGGTATCAGGTCAGTGAGAATGAGCTCTGTGAAGCCTCATTAAACTGAGTCCTGCTGCTGGTCGTTATTATTATTTGACTAATCGACCACAAACCTACAGAGTAGATGATGTCTGCTGGAGCTGACAGAGGAAGCTTTCAGCTTCTGTCTCCTCTGAGCCCTGGCTCTCCTGCTAACATAGAGCTGCATCAGTTTATATTACTATGAGCCCTTAGTGAATGAACACGTGACAGGGAGTAAAATACTTTTTCACCATATTTTCATATATGCATTTATAATTTGATAAAGATCTAAATTTCTTGGTGCTGCTTTGCTCTGAGCCGTCACAGGCACTTTCTGAATTACTGTCAGCTTTCACCCCCACGAGGAAACCTTTTATTTGTGAGCTTGTTGTTTCCAGATGTTGTCGTACTATTTATCTTTTGCCCTACCCACTCAGTGCAAAACACAGATGTAGTTTCTGGGTCTGAAAAAGCAGAAGTGCCCTAAACTGGCTTTCTGCGTATTGCACCCCCCCCCTGTGGCTGCTAAAACACCTCTGGTCCTGTAGATGTTCATGAGAATACTCTAAACTCTTTCCTGCTGACTTCAGCTTCTTCTCATGGTTTGAGATCATTGTGAAGGCTTTTAGTCTCACACACAGGAAGCTGCTGTAAGTACGTCTGAAGGTCGCCTCCAAACCTGCCGGGACTTCCTGTCTGCTTCCATCTATGAAGGTTTCACGTTTGTAAAACCTCCTCAAACCTCCTCCCAAACACCTGGATTTATTATAGTTTTAATGATTCAAGTTTTATGTTCATCATCACATAGTAGCTAAAACCTGCAGGCATGTCATCATGGGACACACCAATGATAAAGAAACTCAGGGCTATATTTGGACCCAGCTAAAGGCATATTTTTGACATTAGCGGTTAAATTATTTTTAAAGACTGGTGTGATCAACGAGACCTCGCTGCAGCAGTCATGTGACTGTTGACCCAAACTGGAGCATTTCAGCTTCAAGCGCGAGTTAGTGGCTCCAACAGCATGTCAGTAATTATTTCTCTGTTTTAAAGGAATAAATAAGCAGAGGATCTGAAAATAATGAATCTAATGACTGGTTGTGGTCCGCCCGCTGTGGTCTGGCTCAGCAGGGCTGTTTACTGTGCCGCCTCTTTGCTCTGAGGCTGAGATGAGGTATTCGTGTGAGGGATAGTTCTGTTTTTATGACTCCCGGGTTCGACTGCTCTCAAGGTAGCACAGTGATTTCAGCACAGCCCCGTGGGGGTCAAAGGTCAAAACTGTGCAGTCAATATTTAACTGCAGTAAGCTGAGAAAGTAAATACTTTTGCACTGTAGACAAACACAACTTCATGTGTTGTTACTAAATTAACAGAATCATTTCAGACTTTGACCTGATTGTTGCCTTTAAACCTTTTATTAAAATACTTTAATTTATTATGACTCCAATTCAGGGTTCATTCTTAATTGGACAAATATGTACATGTATATATTCCAGTGTATATAACTGTGTTAAAATAAAACCCCACCTTCTTCAATTATGACTTTTAATAAAATTAATTTAGTCATCATGAAGTGACCTGGACCACAGAGGTGTCTTTTTTTTATCACCAAAGTCTTAAAAACAAATACCCTTACACTAACATTAAGTTTCTTAAATGTTATTTTTTTTCCTAGTCAAAATGTCATTTATTTTTATTTGCCTGGTGGAACATGTGATGGTAGTTTTCTGTGTTGATAATTCCATATATATATATATATATATATATATATATATATATATATATATATATATATATATATATATATATTTTTTTTTTTTTATATATATATATATATATATAAATTTTAAATATTTTATTTGACCAGTTTTGTAACCTAAATTATTTATTTAAATACCTATGTGTGTGTAAAGCTTTTAATTTTTATATTTTATTAAATTACAGTTTTTGGGGTTTTTTGTTTGTTTGGGTTTTAACATCATCATGTATCCTGTTTTTATTTATATATTTACTTCATAATCTGGTGTGTTTTCTGAATGTAGTTTACCTGAGTTTATCTAAGCAGTGATCGTGCCAACATGCCATTGTTGATCAGCTGTTGAGGAATATCTCTCACACAGGTCGAAGGTCATATCTTCTTACCTTCCTGTACTTCTTGTATGTTTTCTTTCTTTTCCTCTTCTTCTCCTCCTTCCTCCTCCTCCTCTCCTCTGCAGTCTCTTCTGTCTCCTCGTCGTCTTCGATCAGAGGTTCATATTTATCTGGCAGGATGCAGAAATAAACCTCTTTGCTGGTTTTCTGTAGCTTCTTCTCCACTGAAGGAGCTCCGGCTTCCTCCGCCCTCTCCTGTGCTCCCATCCCTTGCTCCGTCTCGTCTGACTTTGTTCTCCTGTTTGCAAGCAGGAGGACCTTTGGAGCAAGGAGGAGTCAAACTTTATTAGTGGCCTAAAGCTCAGCGCAGACAGGAAACTCTGAGCTTTGACAGAAACTCAGGATTAGATCAAGAATGTGGAGGCTTCTCAATTTTCAGGATGAACTTTTCTGAAGTTTTGTGCACAGCGGCGGTTCCCCTCCTGTTTGCTTATCTGCTGTTTGCTTTAAGTCAACATACAGAAACCTGAGAAAAAACAAAAGTGTAACATAGCTGAGAGGCAGTTTTCTGAATGGAAAAAACACTGAAAACACTTTGACTTTAATTAGTTTTCTTTTAAAGATCAATAAATAAGAGGAAGTAAAAAGAAGTAAGGTTCAAAGTGTGAGCGATGTCAGTGATAACAGCTTACAAGGACTTCAGCTGGTAGTTTGGAAAGCATCAATAGTTCCTCTTTATCTCAAAAGTCTTATTTTGGTTTGTTAGGTAGAGTCCTGATGTGGTTAGCCTGGTTTAGTATAATGAGTGGAAAGCTAGTTTATTTGGTTTGTTTAGCCTGTGAAACAAACAGGTGGAGTGAACCTGGTCTTCGCTGTCAGTGGTGGAATCCTTTGGGCTGCTCCATCCTGATGACCATCTATCAGCAGTTACTATGGCACTTATACAGCACTCAATTACAAGACTCAAAGTACTTTCTAGTGCTTTCAATCAAACCAGCCTTTGTGGCATTTAAACCCAAAACACAGATGTACTGAAGCATTCCTAAAGAACAATCCCTCCTAGCAGGGACATTATTTAAAACTATCTCCAGAGTCGCATGGACACCACTGTGCAGTGAATACGTTTAACTTGGATTCATCCTGCTTCAGTCTGGATAACAGAGTAACCTGATGGCAGTGTAAGTTTGGGAATGGCCCCTTCCTGTTCCAACATGACTGCACACCAGTGCACAAAACATGGTCAAAAATTCCCATAAACATTCCTAAACCTGTGGAAAGCCTTCCCAGAAGAGCTGAAGCTGGTATAGCTGCAGAGGGTGGGCCCACATCATATTACATATGGATTATGGATCAAGAATGATGTCACTCCAGTTTATATGCAAGTGAAGGCACTTTTGCCAGTGCAGTGTATTTATGAACTGTTGGACCTCTGTAAGGCATGGTTATGGTTAGATATTACTGTCACTGGTCGTGTCCCCCCGGCATCATCTTCAGTCTGATGAAGAGCAGGTGTGCTTGAAACATCTCGCACTACCAGCTGCACTAAATAAGGACACTGGAGTTCTGCAGCATGGGAAACCTTACATTTTTTCTGTGCTGGCTCAGTCTGGACCTTCATGATGCTTTGGTTCACACAACTCTGTGGTAGCAGCTTGTATTTTGCTCTTGATTATCCTTGTGTACTAAAGCTGCTGCATAAAGAATGGGTTTTTCCCAGTGGAAGACTACATGGAGTTCATTGCAGGTCACAAATCAAGACCCGATTTCTTGGTTTCAGTCTTTTTACTTGACCTGTTAGTCAAACATGTCATGATTCTCAGCTTCACCTGGGACTTGTTGGTTTAAACTAGGAACTTTTTTGCCTTGACTCAGTAGTTGGTTTTGAGTTGACCTACATAGATAACTTACAAAGACACACAGAAAGCCTGAGGCTCCTCATTTTTGCTTTTCATTTTTGTCTCCTTGTTTTTTTTCCTTGGTGTGGTAATAAGTGGAACTCTAATCAGCATCAGAGGCCCAGAGGCAGAAAACACAGTAAGACTGACAGGGTTAGGGAAAACAATATTCAACATACCTGAGCATAAGTCTGAAGCTGCTCTCAAGTAAGACTCTTGCTTTCCTCAGTTTATGGGTTTATTAACTGACAGCAATTTAAAAATACAGGGCTATGTTTAAAACACCATATCATACAGTCAAAAAAGCACAACAGAAGAAAGAACTGATACAATGTGCATAATGTCCTGGTGGAGTTTTATTAAAATAAGTGCATGCTTTGTGATTTTGTGAGAAAAAAACAAACAAACTTGGAACTAAACCAGTCACAGTTTAACTGTTTTGGTTCAAGCCTTGTGTTGGTAAGTAGTGTGTAGCTCCAGAGGGCAACAGTCCAGCAGTTCATGAAGCAGCCTGAGATCTTGATGACCTTTGACCCTGCAGAGGCACAAAGAGATGAAAAGAAGAAATTAGAAAAGGTGACAATTTTAAATTTCCAAACATGGATTATAATCCTAATGAAGTTGTCTTAGCCCTCATTTTTTCCTCATCTGCTTTGGAGCTTAACTTGGGATTTGTTAGTCTGCTGTCCGGCGTGACGACCGAGTGACCGATATTGTTGGGGGGGACAAAAAACCAAATCTCTGGTTTAAGACTTCCTGTTCTGCTCATCAGTCAATAATTATGGATAATTTTTAAAAAGCTAAGCAGAAGCTAAGTTGATTAGATTAGGTGATGGGTTTGAGGTTCGAAATACAAAAAAGAGAGTCCAGAGATCGTTCTATATGAAATGAAACTCACAAGGTTTCTATGGGCAAGCTCTGATTATTAGGATTATTAATGATGGTCTTTATTCTTGGTTGCTCATGGTCTCTGACCCAGTCCATTTCCATTTGTTTCATAACAAAGGTACACGAGGTAAGTAGCCAGCTGGGTGCTGTTAATCCATACACTAGATTATTGATCACCAGCCAGTGTGAGCACCTCTAAAAGCAGAAGCTTTTGCAGTTTGCTGGGCTCAAGAATTCAGGTGTGTGTTAATATAATTCCAGTGGATGTCTCAACAATTTCACCCCAAGGTCAGGCTGTGCAGCAATCATAAAAAAAAAAGAGCTACATTTCAGACTCCATAGCGTCTTAAATGTTAAAGGTCATGACAGTACAAAACAACAGTACTGAACAAGTATGGCTTTTTCGAAGGGTTGCCAGGAGAAAGCCTCTCCTCTCTAAATAGAACACGGCAGCACGGCTCAGGCCTGCAAAGCTACATCTGAACAAACTACAAAACAAAGAACAACGTCCTTTGGAAAAACGTGAAGATGTTTGGCCATAATGATCTGGGGGTTTTTTTTGCAGCCACAGGACTTTGGGAGTCATTGAGTCAATCATGAACTGCTCTGTATACCAGAGCGTTAGTGTCAAATATCAGGTCCCAGACAGCTAACCTTTGGCTGAAACTGAGTCATCCAATGGGACATTGATCCCAACAACAACAGCAAATCTACTACAAAGTGGCTGCAAAAGAAAAAAAAAAATCAAGGTGTTGCAATGGGCCAGTCAAAGTCCAGACCTCAATCTGTGGTGCTGTGGTGGGATCTTAAGAGAACTGTGCATAAATGAATACCCACAAACCTCAGCAACTGCATGAAGCAACATTGTAAAGAAGCATGGGTACATCTTCCTCCACAGTGATCTGAGAGACCGATAAAGTCCTACAGAAAATGATTACTGCACATTATTGCAGCTAAAGGTCATTCTACAATCTTTTTAATCTTAGGACATAGTTTTTCATAACACATATTTTAATGTTGCCCTTATTAGATGAGCATTATGATAAAAAAACAAAACAAAAAAACACCACCAATCAGGTCTTAACTCCATATCAGACAACCAGTTTTCCCCACACCACTCTCGCCACTTTTTGAATTTGAACTATGTTTACAAGGATAAAAAGAGGAGGGTGTATGATTTCCTGTTAATTATCTATCATGGCTCTGACTAGTGGCCTGCCAACATCAAATATCTGAGAATCCCTCATGTTCAAAAACATCCTGTGGAAACCTAACATGACTGTCTGTAGACTTGGGGTCTAAACAAATAGGCTGGTTTGGACTTAGTGTCTGTTTAAATGTGTTATGTGTAAAATATCAGTCTCCTGGGTAACATGGAACAAAGTAAAGACACATTTTCAGACTCACAAAGCAGACTAAAACCGCAGTCTACCTACAGGAAGCTGAAGTGAATCAAACTGATGGAAATCTATAACATGAAACCGATGATATAACTCTAAATGACACCAATGGAAACTTAGAGAACTCGCTGAGCTCTGGCCACACTCACACGGTGGCTATTTGAAATGTCATGTCACAGTGTGTTCAGAAACGTGACGCCTCTTGACAGGAAGTGGCTGTCCGGTGTGTGTTTATGTGTGTTTTGTACTGCAGTGTGTGTGTGTGGAGTGATAACAGGAATTTGGTTTCTGAGGTTTTTATTCATGCAGCCTTCAGTTTCAAATGTGTTCACTGACCTGAAACTCTGAGGCGACTAACTCTACGGGAACTGCACCTGACATTTCACTGACTGATCACCAAGATTACAGTTAGGGCCTGCGCTAAAGATCTAAGCAAACTTTGAAAACACAAAACTTTACAAAAAGACTCCTTTTAACACTTTGTTACTACAAAAAGAGACAAATACAGAGGACTCCACAGCATCAATAAAACCAAGCACAGCTAACTTCAACAAAGTCCAGCTTACAAGTCTGAAGACAAGGCCAAGAAATCCTAATTCTAGTCCCATGAAAACTCTGCAAAAACAATTTGGTATAAAGTGAGATTAGAGGACCTACTTCATCACTGTGTGATATGGAACTGGGAAGGTTAAAAGAGAAAATTGTTAACTACTGAAACAGAGGAAACAAAGACTAGTTGCCAGTGTTAAAGCCCAATCTTTTATCAACCATCCACCCTATTCTCTTGCATATGCCAACTTTGAGGCTCAGTGTCATAATTACTATGGCTGCTAGGAGGTGCTTTCTCTAAAAGTAATGTATTTGCTTGCACAACAAAGACTCTTTCACAGGACTTAAAAATTAAGTCCAGTGCCCGTTTGAGTCATGACACAGGCGGCTCTAGGTGCTAGCTGTCTGTTGGGCTTCACCTCAGCTAATTGGAGTCAGTGAACTGGACCTCTGGACTGTGTTTGAATTAATTTGTGTAATTTTGTAATATAAATGATCACATCATCAGCATATAGTGATAGCTTATGCTCAGTCTTGCGGTTAATTGTACTAAGAAGCCATTCAATAATGCTCCAGATTTGATGAGTTAAGTTATATTCAAATAGAATTTAACACTTTCAGGTGTCTGTCATTGTGTGTATCGTTAGCATTAGCTGATAACTTATGTCTTAATTAGTCTAAATAGCATCACTTCTTAGCAAAATGCTAAAGTTGGAAGTTAAAAATGGGACTTTACAAACTAGTGGAATATAACCATTGGTTTGTCAGTTTAGGGGAATGAAAGGACTTCTGGGTCATAACAGCCTGTTTGAGTGGCTCAGATATCCTAGAATGGCCACCACAGGTATGATAACTCTTCAGATTTAAATAATGATATCTCAGCACAGAGTGTTGTTTCTTACGTTTGTACTGGGCAGAGTGACTGTCAGGCTGGTCTGAGTCTTGGTGTTCAAACTCATCTTCTTCTTCCACAGATAATAAAACTCAACACACTGGGAAAGGGATTTTGTCTGAACCTGATGACACAAAAAGACATAACAAATCATAAATGCACAGTTAGTAATTTATGCAATATTCCACTTTAGTTTTGGCTCAGTCACTGGGACACTGCACAAAGAGGGTAACAGAAGCAGAAACTCACAACTTTCTGGATGCTTTTGAAGTCTTTCTGATGGAGCTGCAGAGATTTCACCAGCAACCTCTTCTCTGCTGCACTCCAGCTCACACCTACAGTATGAACAGAACTGTAATGTAAAGGTGCTCCCTTTTCTATATGTTTGAAAATCTGAGTCTGTAGTTAGATGGAGGAATAGCTGACCTGTGTGTTTGCTGCTTTCAGGAGTTGACAGCAGCTTCTCCACCGTCAACTATAAAACAAAACAATGTGATGTCACATTGGCCGTGCTTAACATGGGAGAATTGAGCAGGTACATTTTATAGTCCCTTTAATATTTCACTTTTCTAAAGATGCTTTTGCAGGTTTGAGAAGATTTTTATTGGTTTATGGATTTGGTCTTATTGCCGTTTTTTGTTTCTTTCTGGTATTTTTGTTTTTTTGTGTCTTTGTGGTTGTTTTGTCCCTCTTTGTCTCTGTGTGGTGGCCTTTTGTGTTTTGTGGGTGTGCATCTCCCCATTGTGATTCTGTTTTGTGTCTTTGTGGTTGCTTTTTATGTCATTGTAGTGTATTTTTGTCTTTGTGTCTCACAATAGTTTTTTGTGTCTTTATAGGCATGTCATATCTTTGTAGTAGATTGGCGTCTCTTTGTGGTCACTTTTTGTGTCTTAGTCCTTGCTCTTTGTGTCTTTCTGGAGTTTTTTTAATGACTGTGTTGTATTTTTTTTTTTTTTGGAAAAGCTTTGTGTCTCTTTGTGGTGGTTTTCTGGCACATTGTGATGGTTTTTTTTGTACATATCTGGACATATTTGTGTCTTTGTATAAGATTTTTGACTTAGTTGTGTCTCTTTGTGGTGATTTTATTTCTCTTTGTGGTCACATTTGGTGTCTTTGTGTTCTTTTGTGTCTCTGTCTTTGTGTCTTTGTGAATGTGTCTGTGTGTTTGCATTGGTTTTTATCACTTTGTGATTGCTTTTTGCTTTGTGTGTATGTTTGTTTGTGTGTGTGTTTTCTTTTGGCATGTAGCTGAATGGAGACCCATTCAGTAATCTATCCATAATGTTGGATTTTTTACATTAATGTTCTAAATAATAGTACAATTTTTTTTTTTTTACATCGCACACTTAAGAACCAATCATATTTTACCAGAAAGTCTCCTTTGCACTCTGATAAAACTTGGAGGCTGTACTCCGCGTTAGCCCCGCCCCTTGGCACCACGCTTGATTGAGCCATCATCAGCAGAGCTTCAACTGTTTGAACAGTGATTAAAATTTTCTTTAAAAAAACATCTACTAACAATAACTGCATGATTTCTGTGTATTCAGTTTATATACCTCTCTGTTGATTGACAGGACGCTCCAGATCATCCCAAGGTGTCCACTGCAGCACTGCACTGTGGGAGTCAAAGTGGGCACATTTTCTGTCCTGTAAGGGTGGGATTTCAGCCTGGAAGCCCTGCCCCAAGTTGATCTGCCTACGATTGACAGCTTCAGATTATCAGGTGATCAGAAAATGACATAATCACAAAAATGGTTTGATAAGAGGTGATTATTTCGTACGGCTTAATGGTTCCTGATGTTAGTGTTCCAGGAGGAGGAACTGCTGTCTCTGCGGCTCCGAGATCACTGATTCCATCTGCCAATCAGAGACAAACTTTAGCATTGTGTCAAAAAGATCATCCAATCATAGAATGAGGATAATGTTTTTATTGTAACTGTAATCTGTATGGAGGCTGAAATTAGATAATTATAGATAAATTGATGTTTATTATTAATAACAGTCTCATTATATCAATATAAAAACATAGAATTATCCTTCTGTTCAGAGTTCAGTGTATTCATTTGCTAATGAATAATACAGTAATTACATAAAATAGCTATATATATATATATATATATATATATATATATATATATATATATATATATATATATACATATATATATATATAAAACAATTATTATTACATTATTACATTATTATTACTCGTTATTATTATTTGTAATAACAAGTCAGGATTTATAAAAATAAAAACATTCCTTAGCTCCACCTTCTGGATGATTTATCTAATTCTAATAAATCATTAGTATTTTCACGTATTTTTACGACATTTATATTTGCACTGAGCGCTCATTAACGGGATTTTATGACTTACTGTGGAGCTGAACAGTCTGCACTCTCTGTTGCCTCCTGGTGGTAAGGGAGCAGTACAGCCCTGAACCTGCCCTCTGAGGACACAGCATAGGGGGAGGGGTGTAGTGGCCTCCGCCTTTGTTAGCTGCAGAAACAGCTCTATTTTCACCAGCTTTAATGCCTTTAGTAACATCTTCTCCCTCTTGCGGGTGCATCAGGCTCCGGTAGAGTGCTGTGCTGCCAGTGGCCAGAGGGAGGTGGCTGCCTCTTGTCTGACTGCTCCTACATGTCTTCGACACACGTCGTGATTTGACTGGGATGGACACAGGCATCACCATGGTGTTTGAACGCTGAACCGGTGGCGAGGAGTCCTAAAAATGTAAATAAATAAATCCATTCAGAAAACTTAAAGACTTACTTTGCACTGTGTTTGCACAAAAAGGCCACTAGGGGCGCAGTCTGTCTAACAGAGTGCAGGAGATTGTGGAGACCTAAGTCCCTTGACATTAATTATGGGGACTTGTGTCCCCATAAAATAAATCATTAGATTTTAGAATCCTGACTTGGTTAACATGTTAGCTTCTATCAAATTTTCAGAAAATTCATCAAATTTAAGCCAGTCTCCTCCTAAATTACAAAAAGAAATATGTTTTAAGTGTTGAGGACCTTTTTCGAGCATGTAGCCAATCTGAAGCCGCTGTGGGAACGCATGTGACCATTTAATGCTGGCAGGCTCCTGAAGTCACGCTTACACACCACACACATCAGCCTATGACACACACAGTGGAATAATTTACATTAAAATAAATGAAGACCAATAAAGACCATCTGTGACCATATGTACAGATTCAGGTTACCTGGAGTCGAGACTTTCAAGTTGCATCTAAAAATGAGCAGAAGAAAAATAAAATTCTGATGTTATTATTTATTAACTTCACTGTTTCTATATTTATATACCTCCTGTTTAATTTTTATGTGCTTTATGTATTTTTCAAACAGTTATTGTCTGTTACTTTGCTGTAAGTTTTCCTCTTCCTTATTTACTCTAATCTTTAATTAGACTTAAATAACATACCCAGTTCCAGTCTGGCTGGCCATCGTCTCCTCCTCTTCCCTTTCCTTTTTTTTCTCCACACTCTTCTGTCCAGTTTAGCCCAGCAGAGAGGCTCATACACTGGGCAGCCCTCCCGACATGCTGGCCCCGTCCTGATGGGGAGAAGCTAGTCTTGGAGGTGCCAGCAGTGTGGAGCAGGCCTGTCAGGTCCTGAATCTGCTCTGTTTGGCTTGAGAGGAGCTGCTGGTTTGTCTGATGCTGGTGGTACTGACCTGGATCAGGGATCTGATCTCTGTGCATCTGGGTGTGAAAACCCGTTCTCTCAGTCCTGGGGTGCATTTGAGGACTGGGGCTGGAGACGGTTGGGGTTTGGGGGTAATGAGGACTCGGACCAGGGGTTGTGGGGCTACAGAAAGGCTGCGAGGCATTCAGGAAGCTATCCGGGAAAAACTGGGTACCGGAGAAGTCTTCAGCTGAGTTGAGCTCAGGGGAACGCCATCTCTCCACAGAGAGCCCGTGTGGAGATGGAGCTGCCTGCTGGGCTCCTGCAGACACAGAGTCCAACGCTGAGCACTGCAGCTGGGACACGGTTGGCTCCAGATGCCTCCAGGTGTCCTCACCTGCATTAGACGTGTCACTCTGTGCACAAATGCCACTGAAAAGAAGTGTGTCAGCATCATAGGATCTGTGTGTGTCCTCCAAGGACTCTCCATGGTGAGCTAAACCAGAATTGAACTGGTTGTGGAAATCCAGATGAGTTGAGGTCTGGTTCTGTTTCAGATCAGAAATGGAAAGAGGTTATTGATCTGTGAACAGGATCAGAGGAAGTGGTTCTGTTTTTATTGTCTTACCTGGTAAGGGAAACCGTTGCCATTAAGAAGGCAGGAAAGTTCAGAGCTGGGTTCACATTTGATCCAGTCTGAATGATCTAAGTCTGGATCAGGATTCTGGCTAAAGAGGGGGTGCTGAGGCGAAGACAGGAGGTGAGGGGAGATGATCTGTGGCTGTGGTTCAGGATGAAGGGCATGCTGAGCTGGGGAGAGGAGGTGAGGGGAGGTTATCGGTGACTGCAGTTCACGATGAGGGGACGTCACCTGGGCATGGGGTATAAGGTGCGGGGAGGTGACAGGAGGATAAGGGAAGTGAGGGGAGGTCAGCTGGGTAGGAGTGAGGTGAGGGGATGGAGTCTGAGGGGAGCTAATCTGAGGCTGATGGAAGAAGGGGAAGGAGGATACCTGGTGCTGCGGGAAGAGGTGAGGAGAGGTTACCTGAGGATGAGGAAACGCATGAATAAACAAACTGAAAGATATGTTTTTAAACAACAATAATAAGACAAAAAGAAATGATTTATAAAATAAAATAAATGATGACCTTAGCATGTGGGTTTCCATGGTTCCTGAATGATGAGTGGGGGGAGGAGAGGGAAGGAGGGGTCTGGGACAGAGCGGAGTGATAGGTGATGGGAGGAGTAGACGACGAGGAATATGTCCAACAGTCAGACATGTTGTCATGCGCACACACACTTGTTTAACCTGAATGTGTGGGTGTTTCTGCGCATGATTGTGGGCAGCAGGTGGTGTTTTATCTGGATGAAATCTTCGTGAGAATCTGCAGGGAGACAAACGAAGTCTGGTCAGTGACACTCAGGAGACGATGAATGTGGAGGTTTTCTTAGAAAAGAAGGGGTGGAGCCTGGAAAACACTTAATCAGCAAACTTTTTTCCTTGATTCTTTGAATGTGCTTTTAGTTTGAAATAGGAGATAAAGTTGACATTTTTAAGATGTAGTTATTTATTTATTTAGTCAAAAATATTGATCCAAAATATTTACTGTTAGATTTGAATCTGTCTTGATGGTGGCCTGGCATTACTTCCAATTTCACGAAGTATCAGCTAACCCTAACCGTAACCCTAACCCAGGTACACTAACACTCAAACGTTTGGGGACACATACAAACGTCCTTGATTTTGAAGGAAAACTACATCTAAGTTTGATATGAAATTGAGTGATTAATGAGAGTCTAGACATACATATGTAATAAATAAAATACCAGATCCCCATGGTCCTTGTTTTCAGCACTACATCTTGTTGCCCTTTATTTAGCCCTACAACAGTCACTGAAAACTGGGCAGTGTTTAGCTTGGTCCAAACCAAGATGGACTTCTGTTTGTAGCCCTGATATAGCCTTGAATATCTGATCTCATCCCACCGAGCAAAAGCATAAAAAAGTCAACTTTACCAAATGTCTCAACAACTTTGAAAGGTGAAAAGTAATTTCTTCAGAACACTAAAAAATATCAAAAAAGAAAATCCATCCACTTTCTTCCTTTCCACACAGTTTGTGCTCCGTAACATTCATTTGTATTTGTTTGTGACACTAACTCGTGCAAGTGGAAAAATTATTCAACACTCCCACGCCTCCACAAACTCCAACCAGAAAGTCCCCAGCTCACCCGCGGATTTGAAGCCCTTCTGGTGGTGAGAGAGCTTTTTCTTGAAGACTTTCCAACTGCACGGAAAGGTAAAAAAATATGTCCACCTCCAGCTAAATTTGGACAAAATCTGATGTACTAAACGCAGCCCAATTTTCAATAGCTTTTGGACTACATAAAAGACGACCAAATTTGGCCTCCAAAAACCCATCTTCATCATCATCATCTGTGGAGGTCTGGTGCTCGGTGAGTCCGTACATCAATGTAGCTGTTCCATTAGAGATCACTCATGAGCTTATCCAGCTCTTCCAGACTAGACGTAACATTTTAAACTAAATGTGAGCTTCTATGCACACAATACTCTGTTTTCTGTCCCAAAAAATTTTATATATAACAACCAATACTTCTGGGTCTGATGAAGTGCCTTCAGCCCGCGTTCTTTCTGTTGTCCAGCACAAGTCTGATTGTATAGAACTCTACGAGAATATGAGTCTACGGCTCGCTCTGTGAACTCTTTCCTGCTGAGTTTATGGTGTCAGTCGTTGGGTTCAGGCCTTACCGAATAAAACATTAAGCTCATTTTGGAAATGATTAGAGATGCATTTATCGAGTAAAACTCATTATTTCTAATCTCATCAGTCCTATGATACAGGGCACATGGGAGCATTTTAGCTGTCGCAGTCATCACGTCACCCTATACCCTCCAAATACCTACGAATACATCTATTGTTAAGAAGTACTGCCTCTTTAATGGCTGAAAATCTATAACTCTGTACAAAAAGACAATTAGCAGTCAATAACTGTGTTTAAGCAGTGTTACTATGGTTAAAGAGGCCCTGTTGACCTATAATGCAATGGAAGATTTAACTGAAGTCAGAGTAGAAATGTCATTACTAAGTAGACCACACGGTCCCCATATGACTAAGTGTGAATGTGTGATAACACTTCTAAGAATTCACACCCAGAGACGATTAAAAGTCAGCCTTTCTTAAAGTGACACCTCAGAGTTTTTAGATACATACCTACATTTCACATGAAGTCTACAAAAATATTTTATTATTTTCTATTTTTGCGTCTGAATTTTTGTTTATTAATTTTGATGGTTTGAGGAAAAGCTTATAAAGCCTTTTAAACCGTTTAGGTTTTTAGATGGAGACGAGTCTCCTCCTTAACCGTTTAACATATTTACCGTTTAAAGCGAAGAGGTTTACTCTGAAAAAGTTGACATGACAGATGCACAGCAGTGAATATTACAAGCAAACAAAGAAACAAACAAACAAACTAAGTAAAAAACAAGCAGAGTAACAGCAGAGGTTCAACTAGAACATTGAGTTTGAAATAAAAATTGAGTGCTCACCTGCAACATCATCCAGCCAGACTGGCTGACTCTGACCGTGTGTGGTGTGTGTGTGTGTGTGTGTGTGTGTGTGTGTGTGTGTGTGTGTGTGTGTGTGTGTGTGTGTGTGTCAGGATGTGGTCGCACGCTCTTCCTCTCTCTGGTCGACTCTTCAGACTCTGCGTTTCTTCCTTATTATTACGTGTTTAGAGGCCGAGGAGACCAAAGGACTCAAAGAAAGAAATATAAAACATGAAAACCTTCAAAACAATCAAATACGATTTTTAAACATCACTATATATGAAAAAAAAAACAAAAGAAAAAGCTTTTTGCCATTTAAATGCTGACTGAATAATCTGTGATCTGTATTTTTTAATTCTGTTACAACAAAGTCAGTAAAATTATTTTATAACCACATCAGATGTTGCTGCAGATGCTTAAAACAGTTTGTTTTGGGTGGTTTTGTTGACCATGTTGGTGCTTCCTGAAACGTCCAAATCCAGATTGAAGAACGACGGTGAAACAAATAAAACTGCACAGATTAATGGAGCCTGAAGAAGTTTACTCTGAAAATAATAAAACACCTAACACATTTATATTTATATTTTTGACATACACGTTTGTACCTGATTTTATTTTTTAAATATATATATAGTTCTATGGCATAAAATTAGAGGTAACACTCTGCCAGGTTGCAGTTGTGTTTATTTTTCTACCCAAGTCTGTGCAAATTAAAGTTAAAGCAAATAAATTCCATTTGAATTTAGATGAATTAAAACAATGAATAAATAAAAGATTAAAGCTATGCGTGGAACTCTTGTCAGGCAGATTGCAGTGCAGCGCGGCACTTTCTCAGTGGAGGACCGAGTTCAACTCAAGTTGCAAACAAGCAGGAAATACAAGAATGTTAGTGTTTTGTATTTCCAAAATAAAAGCAGAGCCTCAGCTTCTCTGCTTTGTAGTTATGCACAGCTATTTTTATTTATAGAATATAAAAAAACACGCAATAACAAACATATTTTTGTAATTATGTGTGGTTCATAATTGTATTAATTCCTGTGCTACCATTTGAATAATTTGTAGCAATGGTTTTTTTCACAGTGGGATATGAAGTCTTTGTCGTAGTTTTTGTTGTATCTGATTATGGTCAGTCACACTGAAACCTTAATTTAATAAACACATTGTTGTAAATTGTTTTGTTGGTCTTTTCTCTGAATAAAATCTTCATTGAACACCCTGAAAATACACAAGTGCTCACTCTGTGGGCATTTTCATGAGTTCTCCTGCAAGAGCCACCTTTACAGGACTTCAGGGGGCTTCTAGTTTTTGCACAAAAGGTTATAATGAGACTTTGTGTTTGTCTCTCAGGTTCTGGTGATTATTTTTGCTGCTGTAATAAAAAGGGTTCCTCATATTCTGCCCCCCCCCCCAGTGAGTGGCAGTAACAGATTCCTAAAAGCAGAATTTTTGTTCAGTGAGAGTATATATATATTTTTATTTATTTATTTTTTTTGGAAATACTACTTTTCTTGCATGTCTCACACAGACACAGCAGAACATGCAAACTCCACACAGAAAAGCCCCAGCCAGATGGTGGATTCAAACCCAGGACTATCTGCTGTGAAGCAGTGATGCTAACCACCGTGCTGCCCTTAAATATATCTTATGTGACTCCCCTTCACACACACAGAGAATTGATCAAATCTGTAGACTCTCATTTTTAGACCTCAATCTGTCCTCCTCAATCCTCGTGTCCTACGAGGAAACCTAAACCACTCTCATTATTTTAGCCACATTTGACAATAATTAAAAATAAAAATGAATTTTAAGACAGTAAAACTTCCTTAATAACAGTCCTTATTATGCATTTAAACAAATTCATCAGTTTAAATTTTAAAACACTGTCACACTTCAAAAACAGCAATAAACAAATTGAGACTGGCCAGTTAAATTATCCTTTCAAATTCAAATTCGCATTCAAATTTATAATTATTACAAATTTGTATTTGTATTTTTCTTCTTGTTGTATTCTTTTTAAAAAAAAATACAGACAGAAGAAATATTTACTGTCACAAAGCGCTAAAAAAAAACAAAAAAACAAAAAAAAAAACAACATAAAACAAAAAATAAAAACTTTGTAAGGCTTTGCTTAGTTTTATTTTGAAGGTTAGTAGTGGAAGTCGTTTGCAGTTCGTTTCCGGTCCGGCAGCTCCTCTCCGGCCCAGCTCGGCGCAGACCGGCGGCAGCGTTCAGTCCCGGTACAGACGGTTTGTGAGCCGCTGTTCGTGCTCGAGCACGGACTCACAGCTTCAGCTCCTGGTTATTATTACTGGGAGGAGGCAGGGCGTAGCTAAGGCTAAAGCTAACAGCTGCAGGACGTTCGGGGAAGGCGGGGTCTCTGTCGTCACACGTTACGTCGTGAACGTGGGTTAGTGTAGAAAGAAGGCTACAGTGTAACTGTTTGTGCTTCCGCTCCTCTGTCATTGAAGTAACTTTGTTGCTGATTTTAGAGGAAATGTTTCAAACGTATGAAATCTGACAGAAAAAAAGCTCCAATTGCTGCATTTTTGCCAACTAAAAGAATTCAAGTGATCAGCTGAGTTTACGAAATGTATTTTATTATTTTATCAGCCTTTATATGATTAGAGGTTTGTGGCAAGGTGTGTTATTTTGGTTATAAGGGTTGGACATGGTCAGCAACAATACTCAGGTAGCCTGTGGTGCTTAAATGATGCTCAGTTGTTACTAAGAAGCCAAAAGTCATTACACCCCCAGCACCAACCACTGATCCATGCTTTCATGTTATTCACTCCATAACATGACCCTACCATCTGAATGTCACAGCAGGAATTGAGCTTCATCAGACCAGCCAATGTTCTAATCTTGTGTTACTCAGTTTTGGTGAGTCTGTGTGAATTGGAGCCTCAGTTTCCTGCTTTTAGCCGACAGGAGCAGCACCCGGCGTGGTCCTCTGCTGCTGTGCTCTCAGTCCTGGGTTCTAACAAGCAGTCATTTGAGTTACTGTTGCCTTCCTTTTTAGTTTTTGACTTTCAACCTGAAAATCTGACATTAATGGTTGTGTTGAACACATGTTTTAGAAACTGGTGCTGATTCACTTTCTATGGCTTTTATTTTGGCATGTCAGCTGTTCCTGACCTCCTGAAATGAAGAGTTGTCAGCAAGCACGATGATGTCACAGGTCAGAAGGACGTTTTCTCTTTTAAACCAGCGAGCCTGCTCCTGGTCCTGGTTCAGATCCAGCTCCAGCTCCAGGCTCCTCACGGACTCTGGCAGCACGGGATTGGTCCTCCAGTCTCAGTCCACTGACGTGTACCAGAACCTGGCTCTGGAGGATTGGATCGACGCCAACGTGGACCTGCAGGGGTGTGGCGTCCTGCTGCTCTGGAGGAACCAGCCCGCTGTGGTCATCGGGCGCCACCAGAACCCATGGACCGAGTGCAATCTGCCGGCCATGAGGAGGGCGGGGATCTCACTGGCCCGCAGGCGGAGCGGTGGTGGGACAGTCTTCCACGACCTGGGGAACCTCAACCTGACCTTCTTCGCCTCCAAAAAGGCGTATGACCGGCAGAGGAACCTGAAGGTGGTCACAGAGGCGCTGAGGCGGCTCTGCCCCGGACTGGATGTCCAGGCCACCGACAGGTTTGACATCATACTGAACGGATGCTACAAGATCTCAGGTAAGAGGCCGGAGGTGAGGATCAAAACACAAAGAAAATCAAAGAAATTAGTAACAAAAAACACACAGACTTATTAATGATCATCATTGTTTATGTTTAGTTTGGTTAGTTAAAAAAGTTCATATTGTCTGTGTTATTTAAATGTATATCATCACTGTTATTATGTTGTTGTTTATGTTTATCCGGCTTCACTTACCCCTGACATCATCAGTCAGGCCGAGTGATTATCAAAGGTGGCTATCAATGGATAACTCATTCCAGGGTGCGTCCATCCATCCATCCATCCATCCATCCACTTCTTCATAAAAGCATCTGACCAATCAGAAACATGGACAGGTCCACGAGCAGCAGAGGAGATGATGTCATATATGAAGAGGTTAAAGACAGACTGAAAGCTGCTGCAGAGCAGCAGAGTGAGAGGAGCAGCTCTCTGGCTTTGTTAAATTATTAAAAGTGCTGCATGAGTGCGTGAGCACTTGAAGCAGTTTGTTCAGACAGACCAGAAGAGATTCACTGTATTATAAAGGTTAGCAAATGAAGCACCTGTGTGAGTTAACACACTGATCAGTATCACAACTCTGTCATTAAGACATGGAGAATCTGGTGGATTATAATCAAATGTTTGATTAAGTAAATATTTCTTTTTCTTTTGGCTGCTCCCGTTAGGGGGACGCCACAGTGGATCATCTGTGTCCATCTCACCCTGTCCCTAACATCTCCCTCTGAATGTCCTCTTTCACTGCATCCATGACTCTTCTCTGAGGTCTTCCTCTTCTCCTCCTGCCTGGCAGCTCCAGCTTCAGCATCCTTTTTTTCCAGCAAATCCACCATCTCTCCTCTGCACACGTCCAAACCATCTCTGTCTTTGTCTCCAAACTGCTCAGCCTGAGCCGTCCCTCTGATGTTACTCATTTCTAATCCTTTTCCTTCTCCTCACTCAGCTTCTGAGCATCTTCAGCTCTGCCTCCCGTCTTTGTGATGTCCTGATTTAATGCATATAAAACCATAAAGTTGTAAAACTGTTTGTAGCCAACAGGAGAAAACTGAAGGAATAAAGCTGCACAGATACTGATGCTCATCAGGGAAACACAAAGCTGCTCAAACACTTCAGACCCCCCTGCTGTCCACACACTGAGGTCTGAAGGGTCTGTTCCAGAGACCTGATTGGTCAGCAGGCAGTGACTTTGGACCTGCTGATCTCTAATCTGGACCCTGACATGCTCCAGAGCAGGTTAGTTACCGTGGTGTTATACCTCGGTAAGAAGTAAAAGACCTTCATAGTACTGCACGCTCTGTGCTGCTACTGCAATCAGAGCCTGATTGCTGGCATCAGTGCTCCCCCTAGTGGCGACATGTTTTATAAAACAAAAATATGGCTCTTTTGTGCCAAAGGAGGGTCTAAAATTTTTGTTTCCTTTGTGATCATCAATATTTAATAGAGATTCTTTGTTCCTTGATTTTTCTCCTGTTGGCTGCAAACTATTTTAAACAAACTTATCGTTCTATAAGCATTAATATCTGATTCCAAAACAGGACACTGTACCTACTGACTTTACACCAAGCCTGTGCTTACATTTTAATTATAGTTTTCATAAAGTTTTCTTTACTTGCTCTCAGATCATTAAACACAGCGAGTGCATGTTTCTGATTGGACACATGCTGCAAGCTCCGCCTCTTTCATAGCCAGATTGATAAACCCTGGGTTGATGTATTAGGTTGATGACCACCTTCATTGTGCGTCAGTGTTCAGGATCCTGCTGTGTATGTTTTTGTTTATACCACTGCATTATTGTTTATACTGCATTTGTTTTGGTGTTATTTTGATATATTCATGTTTCTGTTGTTTACATTGTTTATGGTATTTTTGTCTTTCTGTCTGTTGTTTATGTGATATGTTTTGTTTTCAGGTTATTTATGTTTATTGTGTTGTTTATTTTCAGGCACCGCATCCAGACTGAGCAGGAAGTCGTCGTACCATCACTGCACTCTGCTTCACTCTGCTGATCGCTCCGCCCTCTCCTCTGTGCTCCGCCCCTCCTGCCCCGGTATCCAGAGCAACGCTACTCCCAGCGTCCCTTCACCTGTCGCCAACCTCATAGACCACGCCCCCTCCCTGCAGTGGGAGGAGCTCCTGGATGCTCTGGTGCAGCAGTACAACAGAGGTAAGAGCTTCCTGCACTGTTAGTAGTCCAGCAGCTTCGCTTCAGTTGCTTTTATCTTATTTTCATGGTCACCTCAGAGTTTGGTCTCCGTTCCTCATCAACCCTCATCGACCCGTCCGATGAGTCCATGTTTCCTGGTGTGGGACAGATGGAGGCGGAGCTGCGGAGCTGGGACTGGATATTCGGAAAGACGCCTAAATTCAGCGTGGAGACGCAGCTGGAGCTGACGGATCAGCAGACGCCTGCTCACCGCTCTGCTCACCTGCGAATGGAGGTGAAGAGCGGGCGAATCGAGAGCTGCCAGTTGGACGTCCCAGCAGACTGGCTTCCTGTGCAGCTGAGCGGCGAGCTGAGCGGCGTGCTGCTCGGGGAGCGGTTCTGTCCTCATCGAGCCGCCGCTGCCTTCAGCGCACTGCTGCGCTCCGAGAGCGGGGAGTCATACAAGCGACTGCATCACCTGTGTGACGCCGTGCTCACGGCGATGGGCTGAAACGACATGAATGCATTGAGGTGGAGTTAACTGCTGCCCCCTGTGGACTGAACGCTGCACTACAGCCTGCCAACAACTTCAGATGGAGGAGACGCAGCTTTTTGTCCTCCAGCACGTCTGACGGGCCGATCAGCTGAACAATGAATTGATCGATCAATAAATAAAGGAAATGATCATCACAGCTGCAAGTTTACAGACATCTGTTCACTCAGGTGAAGCTGCTGTGTTCACCTCCTGAGTGACCGCAACAGCTTTTTCTCTTTGTTTGATAATACTTGAAACTCCTGTGATTTATTTACAGATGTTTTTCTGATGTGGAGACCGGATATTCACAGGTCTATTATTTTTTTCTGTATTTGTTAAAATACAAAAACTACAATTAAAAAAAATACAAGAACTCAGGGTTCTGTTTTTTAAATACCTAAGCACCTCGTTCTGTGTTTGTCCTTCATGTTTCAAATCTAATATTTTTTTCTTTATGAAAAAAGAAAATATTTTTTATAAAGATAAAGGGCTAAAATAAAGGCCGTGAACATTTAAACACTCAACTTTGATGCTGATCCTTTTATTTAGATGAAAAATCTGTGTTTAAGGAAATATACATTAAATGAATCATGTATTTTTTTAAGCATGCAAACCAAAATATCCAGGTTAAATATGTATACTGTGAACCTTTGTTTTAAAAAATCATTATATTATGACTGAAATCGGAATTTTAAATTTGTAAGGAAAATCTTAGGAAAAAAACCTTGAAATTTTATGAATTTACATACACACAAATCCTAACTCACCAACAAAATTAAGTTTATAGTTAGGATCCTGAAATACCTGCAGATTTACAGTTGACTAAACAGCAAACTGTAAAATAATGCCAAACTCTTCCTATTTATACCTTATATTTATTTCATTAAAGAAATATTTAATTGTATTTATGCAACGTTTATTTATTTTAGGTAAAGTCAGTCTGAGACTGCTGCATGTACGCGTACCTGAGCAAATATGAATTTAAGCACAAAAAGGCTTCCATACAAAGGAAATTTCAAAATAAAAGTCTGGGCGATATATTAGCTCATTATCTTGTAAAATCTCTGACTGAATGAACCAAATACTTAATCAATAATGTCTTTCTATTAGTTTCATCATTTTTACAGAAGTCGAAGAACGCATGCGCAAAGTAACGATTCAGCCAGGCGTGCTGGCAGGAGGGGAATAAAACAAGAAACGTCACTCTGACACTTTCTCCGAAAACAGTCCTAAATAAAAAAAAAAAAAAAAAATTCAAAATAACTTTATTTATATTGTTGCAGAGGCGATCACATAATTCGATCATTTAGGACAGAGGCGGGTATAAAATAAGAATTGTAGCAAAGAAAACAAATGACAAATAAATAGTATAACAAAATATTTGCAGTGGAATGAAGTAGACTGGCATTTGTACGCCGATTTTATTGCCTTATCGACCATTTAAGGCATTTAGACTTTCTTCAATGTTCTGTGTTTGTCAAAGTTAATAAAGTCAGCCCCTATGGCACAACTCGCTGTTGCGCATGTGGAATATTAGCGGTGTGAGGAAAAGCGGACTGGAGTGAGCCCTCACCCCGAAGCGTCCGGCAGTAGACGATCTTTCCCCGCTGTGAGCCGTCGTGTGCGTCGGCCAACACAGAGCGAAGTAAAGCAGAGAACCGCAGCTTCAACATGGGGAAGAAACAGAAGAAATCCGGAGAGGACAGGTAAGGAGAGCACCAGCTGCCGACAAACATCACCGGTCCGCACTGACACCGAGCCACGGGGGGCTCTCCCGGCCCGTTAAAACCCCCAAACCGGCCCGTTTTCCCGCTGCTTACACTGTTAGCTTAGCGGCTAGCTGTGCTAGCGGATGCTAACCACGAGTCTGTGTGTGAGTGAGAGACTGAAGCTTTAAACAGCCTGGAAATGGCTTAAGAAGAATTACACAACGGGCAGACGGGCTGACACGGGCTCAGCCCGGGCGGGCCTCCCGCTCCTGGCTACGGGGCTTACGGGAGCCACATGTGTCCACGTTAGCAACCTCAGAGCCGGCTGCTCTCATAAACGGCCTGCGGCTGCTTTAAACACACCTGAGACGGCCTGCAGCTGCTTTATCGGCGACAAATCACCAGTGAGAAAAGACCTGGTCAATGACGCAGGCCTGAGTGACTCACCTGAACCGATGCGGTCGCAGTTACCCCACAGGTACACCGTAGATGTGCTGCTGCCGCTCCTTTATTTACGAAGAAGCTCTAAAAGGAGGATTAGGGTAAATAAACATGCAGCAGGCAGGTACACACACCTGAGTCTGAAAAAGTTCACCTACTGGGAAAAGGAAAATCCTGTGGTTTTCTACCTGAGCAGGTGACTTCAGTAACGGTTAGTTGGGACTGAACCCTGATACACTGATGAACGCGTCGCCTTATTTTTCATTTTTAATCGATACATAGAAGCTTTAAACCGATCGTAACCCTCGAGTCCTGCTCTGATCAGATAAATGAGCTCAAAGGGAGGGAAACCCGCAGGAGGGAGCGCCAATCAGAGAGCCCAAACGACCGCATTATTATCTGAATATAATAATAACAATAATAATACAAACACGGAGCTCACAGTGCAGAATGCGAATATCAAAGTCCGGCCAGATGTTGAGCTGGATCACAGATCATCATATCACGTTATTAAAGCTGAGTGCAAACAAATTCTCCTCCATTAAAAACTTACAGTAAAGCTTTTATGTTACTTTTTATTGTGTAGTTATTTTGTGTCAGTTTGAGTCTTTTTGTAATAGTTTTGTTTTATGTTCATTTTTGTGTCTGACTCTATTTTGATGTTATTATGAATCTATTCTCACTGTTTGTGTATGCTGTTTATTTGTTATGCTTCTCTTTATATTTAGTCATTTTTTGTGTGTGTATTTTTTATGCTTTTATCTGTTAGTTATGTTTTTGTATGTCTGTGGGGGGGTCGGTCATTTTTGTGTCATTTCTGCTCTTTGTGTGCAGTTTGTCTCTTGTTAAACAGTCACTGAATATCCGAGTCTCCAGCTCGCAGGTGAACTTCGAATTCAAAGTCTGACCTAAAATACGAGCAGATCTGTGCCGGTCTTCTTCCATGAGTCTGAAACCAGATGATGTTTGATTTAAAGTGATGTGAGGGAACAGTGAGGCTGTTATTCTGCGCTCGCTGTGCCTCAGGGGGCTGATGGGAAATGAAAGGAAGTGAGGAGTCAGCAGCTCTTCATCGGCTCACATTCTTCTGGCACAAAGAGAAACCTCCTCCCTCAGCCCGCGTTTTCGGCGTCTGACCGGATTTTGTTTGGGTGTCGCTCTCACACACTGATTGTTTTTGATCTGTGCGCAGTGCCAAAGATGACGGCATCGACATCGATGCTCTGGCGGCGGAGATCGAAGGAGCCGGAGCCTCCAAAGAGCCAAAAGGGAAGAAGAAGAAGAAAGGAGCTAAGAAGGACGACTTCGAGTGAGATGTTCCTCCTGTTGGTTCTCAGCTTATTCCAGTTTATTTTGCTTTTCTTGTAACTGTTTGTTCTCGTCCTGCAGTGAAGACGACATCCTGAAGGAGCTCGAGGAGTTATCGCTCGAGACCACAGGTGGAAAGGGGAAGGTAAGCACGGTTCCTCTGAGCCATCGAGGAGAACTTCTGTTATATTCAAGGAGGGAAAATAAAAAATGTCTCTCTGTGCAGAAAGCAGACGCCACAGAAGAAGTGGAGAGTGTTGAGCCTCCTAAACCAGAGAAGAAGAAGACCAGAAAGGGGAAAAAGGGCGGAGCTAGCCCCGAGGACGAAGAGGGCGATGAAGGTGAAGGCCGTGTTGATGGAGAAAGGAACGGAGAACAGAAGGACAAGAAGAAGGTAAACGTCAGAGCGTTTGGAAATTTATCCTTCACATAGAAATGAGTCCACAGGCTGTTAGAAACATGTCTTCTGCTCTTTGCTCCTCCAGGCACCTCCTGCTGCTCCTGCTTCTGAATCCGACGACGACAGCAGCTCGCAATCTCGTCTGAAGACCAAAGGAGGAAAAAAAGCAGGCAAAAAACCTTCAGTTTCCGACGGGGAGGACCAGGACCAGGAGAAAGATGTGAAGAAAGGAGGAGGTGAGAAGGAGGACTCCGAAGACGATGAGGAATTCACCTCCAGGAGGGACAAGAAGAAGAAGAGCAAAGGGAAGCCGGTGAAAGCCGAGAGCGAGGATGAGGAGGAGCAGCAGGAGGATGATGGAAGCTTCAAGATCAAAACGGCAGCGCAGAAGAAGGCGGAGAAGAAGGAGAGGGAGAGGAAGAAGAAGGAGGAGGACAGGATGAAGCAGAAGAAGTTGAAGGAGAAGGAGGGCAGTGTGGAGCCTAAGAAAGAGGCGGAGAAGAAGACAGAGGCCACACCCCCTGCAGCAGTGGAGGAACAGGAAGGGGCGGAGCCAGCAGCGGATGGTAAGTTATTATCAAATTATTATTAATTTTAAAACACAACAGGTCATGTGATGTGATCTGATGTGTTTCTCCTGCTGCAGAGGAGGTGGAGGGTGACAAAAAAAAGAAAGAGAAGAAGAAGAAAGGAGGGAAAGAGAAGGAGGATGAGAAGAAGAAGAAGGGACCGAGCAAGGCCACAGTGAAGGCCATGCAGGAGGCCCTGGCCAAGATGAAGGAGGTGCAGCATTGTGGGAGGTGTTGCCATGGAGCTAATGATGGGGGTGTGGTTCATATCTGAATGATTCGACTGTTTTTTTTTGTAGGAGGAGGAGCGAGCCAAACGGGAGGAGGAGGAGCGGCAGAGGAGGCTGGAGGAGCTGGAGAGGGAGAGGCAGGAGAAGGTAACACATGAAGCACCAGCTGCTTCTTCACTTCTGTGCTTCCTGTCGCCTCCTCGCTGAGACCTTTGGTGTCTGTTTGCACTTTAGGAGCGTCTGGAGCAGGAGCGCAAGGAGAAGAAGAAGCAGAAGGAGAAGGAGAGGAAGGAGCGCCTGAAGAAGGAGGGGAAGCTGCTGACCAAGGCCCAGAAGGAAGCTCGTGCTCGGGCCGAGGCCACGCTCTTGATGCTGCAGGCTCAGGGTGGGTGCAGGGTGCACGACAGACTGGAGGGGGCGCCGAGAAGGGTTTAGGATGCACAAATAAAGCAGTTATTCCAGAACTGTTACTAAACCAGTGTCCTTAATCTGCTGCAACAGTTTAATTACAGTTATTCCAGTGCTCCTAATCCAGTGTACTTAATCCAGTGCACTTAATATACCAGTGCAGTTGTTCCACTACAGTCAGTCAGATTAAGCGTACACAGTTAATCTGAATCTGTGTGCAGGTGTTGATGTGCCATCCAAAGACAAAGAAATGCAGAAGAAGAAGCCCATTTATGACAACAAGAGGAAGAAGAAGCAGAGCGCCCAGACTCCTGAAGGTACGGCCCCTCTGCTCGGATCAGCCGGAAGATCCTGCTTACCTCCCGCTGGTCATTTAAATAAAAAAAACCTTTTTATTCCCCTTCCCAGAAACATCAGAGGTGACCTCGCCGACCTCAGAGACCCCAGAGCCCATTGCAATGGAAACTGAGCCCAAGGCGCCGGCTGCAGAACCAGGTGAGCGCGCCAGGTGTGAATAAAGAGGTATCAGGTGGAGGTGTGTTCATCAGAAGTTTAACGTGTGTCCATCCTCTCTGTGTGTAGAGGTAAAGCCCGATGCTGCTGTTGATAACTGGGAGGCCATCGCCAGCGACGAGGAGAAAGGTGAGACCCTCGGTCACGGCGTGTTTAGATTTTCCTCTTTTTGTTTTTTATAAGAAATGAAAACGACCGCCGCAGGAAAAAAGGCAGATCGGTGGTTTGATCCCAGCTCCTTTATGTCACAGTGTCTTTGGTGAGATGCTGAAGCCTAAAAACCGGCTCCAGTGTCTCATGAGTGTGTGAGCGTGTGTGAACGTGGCTCTGAGGGGACTAAATTCTTTGTTGCTTTTATTTCATGAATAAAAAGAAAGGAAATTGAGGCTCAGCAGGACACGGCGAGAAGCAGGTACTGACTCTGTGCTGTCCAGGCAAATGCTTGTTTTAGTACCCAAAAGGCATGTCTTAGATGTGTGCTTGTTTTAGTGCCACCTCGGCATGTGCTATATGTGTTTTTAAACATTAGGTATGTGCAAACTTAGCGTAAGCTCGGTGTGTGTTAGGTGTGTCCTTTCAGTACCAAAATCGGCATGTGCAAGCAGTGTTATGGTTTGGGTTAGGCTGTGCTTTTTTTTTTTTTTTGGACTAGCAGCACTCTTAGATTAGGCACGTTTTCTTTTGCTGCCACCTAGATTACACATGTGTGTTTATTGGTACCGACTATACCAGCGCGACATTATCTCAGCCCAGCGCTGCACCGGGCAATCAACCATACGGCTGCAACGATTCATCAGCATAATCGATGACGTGGACTACCAAAATTAGTCGATGTATTCTAAAACTATGTACAATACACCACAGGAGGATATGGGGCCAGCATTGCCTCCATTCTCTGCCAATAACAACAATACCTACGAAGAAGAACGTAATATGAACACCATAACGATGGTGGAGCAGAGAGGAGGGTGGAGAAAATGAACGCAGATGGAGACAGACTGTCAAAGGTTTGGGAGCGTTTGACAGAAACCAAAATAAAGCCGAATGCAGAGCAGAGCTTTCCTTCCACGGCAGCATCGCTGCAGTGCTGGAGCTGTGACGTCAGCTCTGGATGGGTACGTCAGTGTGTCGCTGATACCTGTTAATGTTTGTACAGTAAAGTTTCTGTTAGTTTACCTGTCGGAAACAAGCTCTCATGGATGATGTTTGCTAAGCGCCGACATTACAGTGATGTTAGCTAACGAGTGAAGGACAACAGGAGCAGCTACGATGGCTCTGTGACCTCCCGCGGAGCTAGGAAGCATGTGGTGTAGGGCTGTTTGTGATAAATGTCTCTGGAAAAGTTGCAGCTTTGTTTGCAGTGAAGTGCGGGGGGGGTGGGGGGGTTAGTCGCTTTTTGCAGGAAAGGCCAAGGCCCATAGTAACACACAGCATGGGCTGTGATTGGTTAATCATTCGATCTTCTTCCTGTTTAGGCTTTGAGGCAGTCTCCAGACATCTCTTACACGATGCTGCCTCCATGAGTTTAAAAGAGGAATTGCATGCTGAGTTGTATTCATTGCTTGGGGGACTCGCGGGCCAAATAAAATCTGAGCTCGGGCCAAGTTTGGCCCACGGTCCATAGTTTGGACACCCATGGACTAGTCCAAGCACATCCGGTTGCTAGTGCCAAACCTGCTTGCAAACTGTGGTGAGAGCGATCTGTTGCGATAGTTTACAGCTGAATTTCTCAGCCCTGATTTGTGTTTGGTACCAACCAGATTAGTCGAGTCCTTTTTCTGGTGTCCACTGGGCGTTAGAATTGAGGGTTTTTAGTATCAAAAACACATATGCAAGGCTTCTTTGTTTGTTTGTTTGTATCGACTAGTTGTGCTGATACTCCTCCGTCTGTAGCAGTGTCCCTCTTAGATTTGTTTTGAGTGGATTTAACACGCTGTGGACAAACCTGTTGAGATGAGCAGAACTCTGCAGACATCAGAAACATTTAAACGTGTCGCAGCAGAAATGAAAACTTCCTCTGTTTCCTTTTTCTGTGTCAGAGTTGAAGAAAGTCCACATCGAGGTGAAGGAGGAGACCGCTGCTCCTCCTCAGCCTGCTGCCAGTGAGGAGGACGAGGAGGAGGAAGAGGAGGAAGAAGACGATGAGGACGAGGAGGAAGATGAAGATGAGGAGGAGGACAGTGAGGAAGAGCCTGAAGCGGTGAAGCCATCGGTGGCGAGTCAGGGAAAGAGGAAAGTGGTGAGCGAGGATGAAAGCAGCGAGAGTGAGGATGACGACGGCAGGACGAAAGAGGAGCGACTGTACGACCGCGCCAAGAGGAGGATAGAGGTGAGAGACGCTGGAAAAGCAGGAGTGAGAGGTCCTCTCTGTTCAACCCATCTCTGACCGACAGGCTCTGTTTGTCTCCTTAGAAACGCAGAGCGGAGAACCTGAAGAACATCGACCTGGACAGGCTGAGAGCACCTGTGGTGTGTGTGCTTGGACACGTCGACACCGGCAAGACCAAGATCCTCGACAAGGTGACGTTTGCTCCCTGTTTACCGACTGTTTACCGACTGTTACTGACAATACAGCATTTATTTATTGTTTGTTTGTTTTTGTTGTTTGCGTGCAGCTCCGACACACTCATGTTCAGGATGGTGAGGCCGGAGGAATCACTCAGCAGATCGGCGCCACAAACGTCCCGAAGGAGACCATCGAGGAGCAGACAAGGATGGTTAAAAATGTACGCCGTCTCACTCTGACTGATAAAGTCAGCTTTTAAAGTTGTTGTTTATTAATCCAACCGATGTTTGTGCAGTTCAGCAGAGAAGATATCAGAATCCCTGGTATGCTGATCATCGACACACCTGGACACGAGTCCTTCAGGTAACGCCAAGCTCGCCTGACTCACCTGTCTCACTCACCTGTCTCTGTCGGTCACTCACCTGTCTGTCTCTCTCTGCAGTAACCTGAGGAACAGAGGCAGCTCTCTGTGCGACATCGCCATCCTGGTGGTGGACATCATGCACGGCTTGGAGCCTCAGACGCTCGAGTCCATCAACCTGCTGAAGGAGAAGAAGTGTCCTTTCATCGTCGCCCTCAACAAGGTCCGCCAGCTGCTCGCCATCAGCCTCACCACCTCCTTCTTCTTCTCCTGCTAATTTTCTGACTGTGATTTATTAATTTAATCATTTAATTGTTGTTGTTGTCAGATCGACCGTCTGTACGACTGGAAGAAGAGTCCAGACACGGACGTGGTGGCGACGCTGAAGAAGCAGAAGAAGAACACAAAGGACGAGTTTGATGAGAGGGCCAAAGCTATCATCGTGGAGTTCGCTCAACAGGTGTCAATCATTACATCATCGCTCATCAGCCAATCGCAGCTCAGCAAAGGAAAACGCTTATTCATTATTTTCAGTTTGTCTTTTACTTTCATTTCCAGATGATGATGATGATGATGATCAAATAGCACACTTAAACTGTTACATAGAAAAGTGTACATTAGACAAGAAAATACACAACTATATACTGTACGTGATATATACTTATACCACTTTTTATATTTAATGATAAGCAAATTTTATTTAACCCTTTAATACTGAACCTGTCGGCGGAGATAGAACTTGCTTCAGAAGTGTTGCCGTTTGCTGACTTATGTCAATAATTACCGTAATAACCCCATATGACCTGTGAAGCACAATTTTTAAGCTTTCTGAAACTGTTTTTCTGATAGGACAAATGGTCGCGTAATTACGGTAATTCAGAGTTCCTTTGATCAGCCACCTCAGCGGTGATACGCTCAGTGTTGACCAGCTGTTCATGGCAATTAAGGGCAGTTAACGGTTGCTTCAGCGGCAGTCGTTGCTGTTCTAGGGTTAAATGGTTAAAACTGAAAAATGTATCTCTTAGGTTTAACTGTCCAACAAAATCAGCCGCTCAGCAAAATCAGACCAGCAGGTAAACAGGCAAAAAAAGGAGTTCATGCTAATAACATCAGCATGGCATAAATGTGACTTCTCTAATACTGTAAATGTATATTTCAGAAGCTATTGCAAATTCAACATCCTGTGTCTTCAGTTTTCTTTGTCAAGTTGGATAAAATCAATCCAACAGTGTTGACATTTTAAAATTGTTTCCCAAAGTATCCAGGAAGTTATTTCACAGCCTCGTAACAACATAATAAAATGGTGTCATTTGTAAACAAACAGATTTCAAGACCAGCTGCTTAAAAAGTTCAAATTTTTACATGTAACCTTTTTCACAGTCTGAAAGTAATAGTATCAAGCAGTGATTTTAAGATTAGATAAAACTTCACAGTTTTGAAAAACTAGTGGACCCAGCATCGATCCTTGAGGAGCACCAAAGACATAATGACCTTTAGCAGCTCTGAACATAGTTTTCTGTCCTCAGGGTCTGAATGCCGCCTTGTTCTACGAGAATAAGGATCCTCGTACATTCGTTTCGTTGATTCCTACTTCAGCCCACAGCGGTGATGGGATGGGAAACCTCATCGCCCTATTGGTTGAGCTCACCCAGAGCATGTTGGCTCGCCGGTTAGCACACTGTGATGAACTGCGAGCACAGGTCATGGAGGTGAGTCGGCTTCTATCTGTTGTCTCGACTCTTTCCTCTCCTCCACGGTCCAGATGCGAACTCCATGTGACCTCTGTGTGTTCAGGTGAAAGCGCTGCCCGGTATGGGAACCACAATAGACGTCATCCTCATTAACGGTCGTCTGCGGGAGGGAGAGACCATCATCGTACCAGGGGTGGAGGGGCCAATTGTCACGCAGATCAGAGGGTTGTTGCTGCCGCCCCCACTGAAAGAACTCAGAGTAAAGGTAAACAAGTCTTACGATATATTTAATTAGAGCAGGTTATAAACATTTATGTGACTAAGATGCAGAGGTAACATTTCCACTCCCTACACGGGCCAGCCTTTGCTCCCAGTGTGCATCAGTGACCCTGTCACTGGTTCACCATTGTTACTTCCTTGGACCACTTTTGATAAATACTGACCACTGCAGACCAGCAACAGAAGAGCTGCAGGTTTGGAGATGCTCTGATCCAGTCGTCTAGCCATCACAATCTGGTCCTTGTCAAACTCGCTCAAATCCTTACGCTGCTCATTTTTCCTGCTTCGAATGCATCAACTTGGAGGACAAAATGTTCACCTGCTCCCTGATATATCCCACCCACTAACAGGTGCCCTGATGAAGAGATGATCAGTGCTGTTCACTTCACCTGCCAGTGGTCACATAGAGTTTTTTCCTTTGCTGTATGAAGACCATCTTACATACTGCTGTCTGCTTTCTGAGCCAGAGAGCAGCACTCAGGTGGATTCGACCCTCAACACTCAGTCTAAATAAACCTGCAGCCTTTATTTACCTGTCAGAAATATGAGTTATAAAAGTTATAAAATCACCTTTGATTATTTATTTAAAAAAACACACAAGACAGACCTGCAGAGTTTGGACCTCTCATTACGTTCACATGATTACAAACCATTATGAAGAGCTCCGGCTACTTATACAGGTGCATTTATTTCAAAATAAACTTCCCATTTGATTTGTGATATTTGAATTTCAAAGACTTTTGAACGATGAGCGATCAAATGTTTTACTATGATCATTCATTTTTATTGTTTTTACACATCACTGATGATGATAATGTTTTTACGCCCTCAGCTCTACCAAGATTAGTATGGGGGGGCTTTCTCAGCTGTGGGTTTGGAGCTTTAATGGTGGGCTCAGACAGATTTCACATGGAGAAAAATCCTCTTTGTCAAGAGGTGCTGCTTCTCATTCACCTCCACTCATGGTCTTTGGACTTAACAGTGTCTTCCTCTGATGTGTGTTGACTGTGGTTGATGTGTTGATTGGTTGTTGTGTGCAGAACCAGTACGAGAAGCACAAGGAGGTGTCGACGTCTCAGGGCGTGAAGATTCTGGGGAAAGACTTGGAGAAGACGTTGGCAGGGCTCCCCCTGCTGGTGGCTCACAAGGACGACGAGATACCCGTCCTGAGGGTAATGACAGTTTTCCCTTTAGGCTAATTTTAACGCCAAAGCAGCAGCCTGAATTGGTCCTGTGAGACTCCCAGTTTACTGATACTTGCTGGTTTTCAGGACGAACTGGTGCGAGAGCTTAAACAAACCCTGAACTCCATCAAACTGGAAGAGAAAGGAGTTTATGTCCAGGCGTCCACGCTCGGATCACTGGAGGCTCTGCTCGAGTTCCTGCGGACGTCCAAAGTCCCTGTAAGTACCTGAGAGTACACCTGAGGTCGATGCACAGCTCTTACTTTGAAAACCCAAAGGATGTTGAAACTAAAAGCCACAGAGAAGTTAACCCCCCGACCTTTGTTCTATGTGTGTGTCCTTGTAGTACGCTGGCATCAACATTGGCCCAGTTCATAAGAGGGACGTGATGAAGGCATCGACCATGTTGGAACACGACCCGCAGTACGTCGCCTTCCACACACAGTACACGTAAACACACATACACAAACAATAAAGACAAAAACAACAAAATCCTGACGTAGACCTTAATGAGGAGATCATTTCTAGTTAGATGTTAAATTTTTTCAACATTTTTAATATATGTTAGTGCAGACACATTGAGTATCAGTGTATCGCTGTTGAAATCAGCACCACGGATGATTTTCCCAGAATCTGTAGATGTAATGTTTTTGTGGCTGGTGTCGACAGGTACGCTGTGATCCTGGCGTTTGATGTGAAGGTGGAGCGGGAGAGTCAGGAGATGGCCGATAGTTTGGGAGTTCGCATCTTCTCGGCTGAAATCATCTACCACCTCTTTGACGCTTTCACCAAGTACAGAGAAGACTACAAGAAGGCCAAACAAGACGAGTTCAGGTAAGAAAAGCTCACTTTTGTGTTTAGTGTTTAAAGGTCTATGATTTTTTGGCTGAAAAACAACAAACAGACACAGTGATATATATGTTTGATTTATTGCCACAGTAGTATGTGGTGCAGCACCTGAGTGGCAGGTTGAGTGTCAGACACCAGATGAAAATGGACCTAAGCCTGTTGATGACGTTGAAGTGGAGGAACAGTTGTTGTCAATGAGTGGTCCAAGTTTACAAATAAACATATAATCATGAAGTTATTTTGACAAAAGTGATTAGTTTATATCAGGATTTCTTGTATTTACTGCTGCCCGGTGGCAGAAATAATGCACCACTAACAAGCAGTTAGTAGATACCTGACCAGAACAGTCTGCTGCATCTCCTTAAAAGAAATTTTAAGTAATTAATAAAAAAACAAAAGAAGGAACTGAAAAAAGATGAAGTCCAGTGCAAACACACGATGTAAAGCAAGCATTTCACAGGTCTGCTACAACTGTGCACTGTATCGTTTCAGAGCAGTTTGTTGTTTCTTTTTTTTTTATATATATATATAATGATTATATTTTTATATGATGATTTGGGCAGCATGGTTATCACTGCTGCCTCACAGTTAGAATAACATCTAGAAGGTCTGTGTTTGATTCCAGCTTGGCCCAGGCCTCTCTCTGTGGAGTTTGCATGTTCTCCCCGGGCCTGCGTGGGTTCTCTCCGGGTACTCCGGTTTCCTCCCACAGTCCAAAGACATGCACTTACTGGGGTTAGGTTAATTGGCCACTTTAAATTGCCCATAGGTGTGGATGTGAGTGTGAAAGGTTGTTTGTGTCTCTGTGTTAGCCCTGCGACAGGCTGGTGACCTGTACAGTGTGTACCTCGCCTTTCACCCCATGACAGCTGGGATAGGCTCCAGCCCCCCCACAACCCTGAACAGGATGGATGGATGATGGATGGATATTATGATTCTTTAAATGTAGATTTTCTCAAATTGGTCAATAGTGGTAAAAGTCAGTTTCTATGCAGATGACACTGATTTAAAAGTAGTTGATAGAGGCTCCAAAAGTCCAGAATCAGAACCAATACAGCTGAACAGAATCATGTTTGTATTTATGCAAATGCTGTTGGATCCCAAGGTCTAGTACAAGGAACTGTTTTTGTTTGTTTGTTTTTCTGTTATGAATTTTAATTGTAGATGCTTGCTTCTATTTGGTAAATGGTGGTAAAACCACTTTACATGCAGAACCAGGCTTCAACAACCACTGTCACTGTCAGTGTTTGTCCTTTATGGGGTATTTAAGGGTCAATGTGTTTTTATCATCAGGCACATTGCCGTGTTCCCGGTGAAGCTGCGAGTTCTTCCTCAGTTCATCTTTAACTCCAGAGATCCTATAGTGATGGGGGTCACAGTGGAGGCTGGAGTCCTGAAACAGGGAACTCCGCTCTGCATCCCGAGCAAAGGGGTGAGTCTCCCTTACGAACTACGTTTGCGTGCATTTGACTCTGTAAACTGTAAATTAACTTCTTACATATTAACCTGTCAGTTCGTGGAGATCGGCGTGGTCACCAGCATCGAGGTGAATCACAAGCCCGTTGACACTGCCAAGAAGGGCCAGGAGATCTGCGTCAAGATCGAGCCAATCCCTGGAGAGGCACCAAAGATGTACGGCCGCCATTTTGAAGCCACTGACATGATTGTCAGCAAGGTGAGGACACGCCCTCGGACGAGGAACAGAAGGAAGGAAAGAAGGAAAGGGAGATGCTTAGGAAGCCATTTAACAACTGTTTTATTTAAAATCACAAGCACAGAGACTGCTGCTGTTGCTGTCATTAAAAGATCGATTTCAGAGTGTCCAGATAAAAGTTTTAGGAAGAGGAGACAGAAATGGAAGAAGGAAATAAGGAAAGGAAGGGTAAGAATGTTTTCCTATGTTTGGAGTTAGAAAGAAGTCCTTAGTATTTTTAGTTTTTCTGTAGAACACAAGCAGAGAGGACAAAACGGTGAACTAAAACCTGGTTCTACTTTTCAGTGCAGTTTAGTTGTTGTTTTTAGTTTTACATGGCAGTCACTTTAATTCCAGTTTGGTTTTACTGCAGAGAAAATGATTTTAGTGGAGTTTGTTAGCCGTGCGGAGCAGTAGAGTATTTGGCTATTGGAGGCCTCATCCTAACACAAATTTAAATTTAGTGAAGCTGATTTTAGCAGAGAATACAAAGCTGTTTGTTACATACGAGCTTCTGTTCTTTCACATTGACGACCTCGTTGTTTCTGTTTCAGATCACACGGGCGTCCATCGACGCCTTGAAGAACTGGTTCAGAGACGAGATGCAGAAATCTGATTGGCAGTTGATCATGGAGCTGAAGAAGACCTTTGAGATCATCTGAGGGACCTGAAACACACAAAAACACACACTCGCTCTTCCTCCATCAGACGACGAGGCAGCGGCGGCGACCGACGGAGGGACAGAAAAAATAAAAATAAAAAAAACAGATGAAAGACGTGACAGTGTTTTTCTGTGAGAAACGAACAGTTTTTTCCACTGTTGTAAACAGTGATAGTTTAGACATAATTCACACACACACGCACACACTCAGTATTCCAACGTGCCTGTTCTTCAGCATCGTTATTTTTTTTTTTTCTTCTTGTTCTCTGCTCTGATTTGTGGCTGCTGCTTCATGTCCCAGGCTCCGCCCCCTTCTTACCCAGACTGAGGCTAACGAGCTTAATGAGGCTGAGGTGCCACCTGAACAGGTGCATTACGGGATTGTGCTGAGCCAAACCAGGCCTCGAAAAGGAGACAGTTTTTCTGTTTCAGCAGCGGTGAGGACGGCGTCGACTTCACAGACTTTGGAGAGTTGACTTTCTCTTTGCTGTACGGCTCAGCGGCCATGTTGGGAGGCTGGGGTGGCGTGGGATGATGGGGTGAATGACGGATTTTAACCTGTTTTTGCTGCAACTGCTGATGTAATAAATTCCCATGATTCTGATGAAAATGTGCAGTGTGTGAGTTTTCAATTCACGGGCCCCACAAATTTAAGTCTTTCTGTATGGAAGTCTGCTGATGCCAAAATAAAATAATTTTAAAATAATTTAAAAAAAATTCATAGAAGTTTGGTACATGTGTCATTTCTCATCCATATTTATAGGGTTAGATGAGCCGTTTCAAGTGCATGTTGCGTGAAATGCACTTAGAATGGTTCTCTTCTCTCGGCTGAGGTGGGCACCTTTTCTCTCACAACCCCTCCTTATCTACCCTGCTTTGCTGCTTCGCTGTGCTTGAGAGCCTCTCTCTACACATCTTCCGAACTGGAAATTAGAATTATGGATCTGATCAGCTGGTCTCTCAATGCTATTGATCAAATTTTCTTCGTGAGGAGAAATGGGGAAAGAGAACCCACTTGTCCGAGTGGCACACACCTGGCTGGTTACATTATGGATTCTTGGGGAGGCTGGAAGATTACGTGCCTGGCTGCACTGTTGATTGAGGGCGTGGAAGACGTATACATATTTGGCCTATTGATAACAGGATTTCTTCTGATTAAACTTGAGGGATACCTGATTTATCATGAAATTAGGACAGTCTGAGCAGCTGTTGGGGCCTTGGTAAGGCTGCCTGGCCAGTACGAAGGTATGTGCAGAGTAGTGCACGCTCAGAGTCAGTATCTGCTGGAGCTGCACCACAAGTTGGATGAGAGTCTTGAGGCTTGCAGGCCAGCGGTGGCTCGTCCACAGTCGGCATGGTTTAAATCTTGGAGAAGTGTCTGTTTCTGCGCAGCAAGGAAGGAACCAGGGAAATTCAGATGATTGGATTTTTCACCACTGAGAGTTTCCAGTAAGACTGTAAGGCTGCTGGCAAATTAATCAGTGGCAGCCTGTACCAAAACAATTGTAGTATCTGAAATTTGGCTCCCTTGGATAGCCGGGAATCTGATTTTTCTCCTGGATGTTATGTTAACAGATGCTCTACGCCCCAGCACGATCCCATCTTCTGATCAGTGTGAACTGGTATTCCTAGACCGAGGCTGCTGGTGAACATTCCTCCTCTTATCAGGAACTGTTAGCTGAGGGGGGAGCTGACCACTCCACAGTAACCAGAGCCCACTCGCCTCCACTGGCTCCATTCCATTCCATCCTCACCCCTCCCCACCCTAGCGCTTTCTCATGCAGTGTATGTGCTCACACTACACTATGCAGAGGTTTTTCCAACCTCATATTATGACCTGTTACGGGGCAAAGTATGAGATGCTTTTTGGCCCCATTGTGTTCACTATTGTTTCCATCTTTTTTAAATGGTAGCACCTCTGATGGCTGCAAGGCTGCAGACACTTATCTCCCCTGTTTTTTTGATTTGTTTGTCTTTTCTGGGATGGGTGTTCTGGAATGTCATTTCGCTGTATGTTTGACATATAATGACAATACAGACTCACCAGGTTACATCGGAGTCCATCCCACCTCGTATCAGCAGTCCAGCTGGTAGTGGTGGTGTAATGTGGGGGATATTTCTTCAGGATACTCTGGGCTCTTTAGTAGTGAGTGAGCATTGTTTAAACACCACAGCCTACCTGAGCATTACTGCTGACTATGTGCACCCATCTCAAATCATCTGTTTTTTTTTTAACATGATAGTGAGTTTACTGCACTTTAATGACCTCCACAGTCACCAGATCTCAGTCCAATAGAGCACCTTTGGGATGTGGTGGAACATCATTCACCAACACGTAAGTAGTAAGTGCCCATATTTCCCATTTGGTCGGATATTGAACTGGTTTATCTAAGATGCCCAGCTTGAAAGTGTACCAAGATTTTGGGTGCTGTCAGAATGAAATTTTGTAGGAGGTATCTCTCTTTTACAATTTGTAGCTTTGAAATATCAATACTTATAGCATTGGCTACTGACATGGCTATAACTTTCTGTTCAGTAAGCATCAACTTTATCGACAAACACGCACTGTAATACACGAGTGACTGCAGAAACACAGCAGAAAAATCCAGAGAGCTTAAAGTCAAGTTAGATCAATTTATTTATAAACCTCTATATCACAAAATAAAAATCTGTGCAGCAAACAAAATCCTCCATCCATCCATAGACTCTTGATTTGGAGGAAGAATAGCAACCATTAATAAGCAAAAAGGAAACATGGATGTAAACTTGACTGGTTGGTGGGGTCATCAAACCACAAGGTGATATTTCTGGTCTGCTGAGTATCATGTTGGTTCATTCAGGACATCATAACATTTCTCTTGATACCCTGCAGATCATTAGGTTTTAAATTAGGGCAGCAAATGTAGTAAATGTGAGAACAGATGTTTGTTGTTTGCATGAGAAAACTCATTTCAGTCTAAAATTTGAGTAGTCTTCTAATGTTTTATTTATTTACAGTGCCAGTCGAAGGTTCACCCATGTTCAAACTTTTGACTGGTACTGTATTTATTTTTAATTTATTGACATTTTTACTTTACAAAATTATATTTCTGGAAATGAAGAAAAATGTTAATATACCAAAAATTTCTCCACCCTGCTGAGGTGGAAACTGCACAGCTATAATGAGATTTTCAGACACTGCTGCTCTCACTGTAAACAAAAAATGTTTCTTCACTTTTTTCATTTGCATTTTTATAAATATAAATATTCCCCTAAATCAATCTTAAAGTGCTTTAAGAACACCAAAGGCAAAGTGAGTACTTTTATACTTTTGTGCCCACTGTTTTAAATTCTAATGTAGCTTAAAAAGTTTCAAAAAACCTTGATTTCATTGTTCACTTAAAAGATGAAATATTATGATGAGTCAGCGGCGGGGATGAAAAGTCCATGGAGGTCTATGTGGACGGTGGTGGGGATGGAGGCTCGGGCGAGCTCCTCAAACGTTTTGGCATTGAGGACGAGCATGAACGGGGAAATGCTGGGATCTGAAGAAATAACGGATGACAGGATAACTCCTGGAAGAAGACACATACAACCATCAGGACGAGAGAAGAAATGTTGCTTTATTGTTGTGCTTTCTAAATGTGTGAGTCTGCGTGGTTGGGCACAAAGCTCTCACCATCATCTTCCTCCACAGCTCCGGGAGATGCGACAAACACCGGCTCTGAAGGGTAGCAGTTTTCCTGCTCCCATTCAAAGTGTTTCCTTGTGACGATGTCAAACTTGGCGATCTGTTGGATAATTGTGTTAAAACATCTCATCAGCCTTTTGACAGATAGTCCTAATTTTGGTTCAGACATTCATGGCCCTCACAGGACGGCATGTTCAGCATCAGACAATGCAAACAATACCTGATGTCATTATCTGTATGTGTATCTAAGTGAAATGCCAACTTAATGATTTAGTTTGATTAGTCTAAGATTAAGATTGTTCACACTAAAATATCTCTTTGGAAGAGGTTCTTTCAGTGGTAGCATACAGCCTAGAATGAAGCTGCAGTAGTTGTTTCTAGCACTTGAAGTTTTCCTGTTAATGAACAGAAGTTGTGTTACTCAATTCTTTTCTCTTAGAAAGCTTTTGCAAAGCCCCCCTTCTGATATTAGAATGGAAGCCTGGACCATGAAAATTGCTTTAAATTGGATACATTTAAATCAGAGAGGCCTTGCTTTAATTGATCTGAATGCTTATTAAAATGCTTTGCTTGTCTTGTCCTACTTTTATATGGGTCACTTAAGGCTGGAACAAGAAGCCAGTTGATGCATCGCCTCTGGCTTTGCATTGTAATCAGGTTGACCTCAAGGATGCGATTCTCCCCAAAAGTTAATTCCAAACCACGAGTTTCAACATGTCAAACACAGGACTTTGGGGTTCGGGTCTTAAACTAGTTGTTTCATTTTTGCCACGATCCTTCATTTTGAGATGCTGTTTGGTGACATCGAAGCAGCTTAAATACTTGTTTTAAAGTGAAGAAATGAGCTTCCTCCAAAGGGTGAATGAGCTTAGTCACCCTTTGGAGGAAGGCCACCTAGGAGGGGCTCAGAGTAAAGCTGCTCCCACTCCACATTAAAACAAAAAGTTGAGGTGGTGCTGATGAGATTATATTGCTCAGCTGGCATGGGAAAGCCTTGGAATCCCCCCAGAGGTGGAGAAGGTGGCTGGTAGAGGGAGATCTGCACATCTCTGCTTAGACTGCTGCCCCCATGGCCTGGAGCCCAATAAGCAGTAGAAGATGGATGTTAGGAGGGGAAAAAAATCCATCCATCCATCCATCCATTCGCTTCCGCTTATCCTGGTCAGGGTCGCGGGGGGGCTGGAGCCTATCCCAGCTGTCATAGGGCGAGAGGCAGGGTACACCCTGAACAGGTCGCCAGCCCGTCACAGGGCCAACACAGAAAGACGAACAACCTTTCACACTCACATTCACACCTATGGGCAATTTAGAATAGCCAATTAACCTAACCCCAGTAAGTGCATGTCTTTGGAATGTGGGAGGAAACCGGAGTACCCGGAGGAAACCCACGCAAGCACGGGGAGAACATGCAAACTCCACACAGAGAGAGGGAGAGGCCTGGGCCAAGGTGGAATCGAACCCAGGCCTTCCAGATGGTATTCTATCTGTGAGGCAACAGCGCTAACCACTGCGCCACCGTGCTGCCGGGGGGGAAAAAAATGTTGGGATCAAATGTTAACCACGTTAGAAGCATTTCCTCAATTTTCGTCATTATCGGGGGTCACCTATGTATGATTGCTTGCCCCAGAAGCATTGACTCAACCACGGCTTTGCTAAAACGTTTGCAGATTTTTATCACAAGATGTCGCCTATGTAAATAATGACCTTTAAAACTCTGTGAGGGGTCTCATTTTCAGTCATCACTGAAGATGAGAAGTATAAGTCATTGTTTTGGAGAAAATGAATGACTTTTCTTTGAATATTTACATGCATTCAAAGCCAAAAATTTTCTCAGAGCTTAGGGTTAGGAGTTATTCTTTAATCTTCCTCAGGGGATTGAACTTCTTAAGAGGGTGGACTATATTTTTTGCATTTTGTGGCATCTTTCTATTTCACGGGTCACATAGGGAGATTTTTTTGGTTCAACTGGTGCCAACTAGTGGCCTCAATTTGACATTGTATTGCAATAACTGACCCATTATGTGACCACTTTCTGTCTCTACCTTCTAGCTTGACTGAGAGTCCAAATTACAATGCAGTCCATCCAGTCCAACTTACTCAAAGCCAAAGGATTCAGCTCGCTGGTAACACTAGATCTGAGAATTCCCAAGGTTTTTGGGAATGTGTTTTTTCCTGAATTTGATGGTAATTCTTTTGCTGTCAGATATTCCACCACAGTTAATTCTTGGATATTGATAATGTTGCTTCACCTTGTTGGGGTGAGGAGACCACTCTAGCCTGGAGCCATAGAAGTATCTGTACTTTTTAGCGTTGAATTTGTAGTTGATCCCGGGCAGCTCCATACCTTGAGGAGGAATCAGCCTTGTTAGGTGGATCAGACGGTGTCTACTGTAAGTCAAACAGACTTCATGGATGACTAACCTTCAAACAGAGTGTCAGGCTGACAGTAGATTGATCCGTCCTCCTGCAAAACTGCCTGTGCTGTTGTGTCACTCAGAGTCACCAGGTTACATCCTCTGGGAGACTCCTGAAGAATAGACCATTTATTATTTGTTGATGAAGTGGAATCTAAGTGCAAGTGTATTTTTATTACATATTCTAACTATACCTTGTGGACATTGAGCGGAATAACAAATCTCTGGCAGGATGGTGGGGAGAAACTCTTATGGGTCTGGATGAAGTGGCTGGTGTCCTTTTTCAAGTTCTCGAGGTAGAACATGTTGTACAGGTTGCTGTCCTTGTAGCTGATCAGGTCAAACACCACATGGCCATCATCCTCATAGGCATTGATGTGGTGGAAAACCACCAGGGCATCAGTATAAAAACGGGTAGAGATTGCCTTTCCTGTCTTTATATTGATGATATGAAACAATGTCTGGAAAAGAAAAAAAGGTAACAGTAGTATGAACAACCTCAAATGCCTGTTGTTACCAGAAATGTACTAATCCATTGTTTTAGTTTTGTTGGGAAACTTGAAACTAGCAATAAACAGTAGTTTATTATAATTAATTCAGAGGCTAGTGTTACATAATCAGGTAATTCAGCAAATAGAAGGCCTCGAACTCAGTATGTTTGGTGACTTCACTATTCTGTGTTATTTACATATGGTATAAATTTGCATAAATTCTCTAGTTTAACTGCTCTGTGCCTCTAAGCTCATATTTTTGGTTTACTGGCATGTTTTATGTCTAGAATGCAAACTTAAAGCCTTAATATAAGTTAAACTGGTGAGTTACAACAACAGTACAGTTGTTAAGTGTGTGTGTGTGTGTGTGGGGGGGGGGGGGGGGGGGGGGGGGGGGGGGGGGGGTCCTCTCTGAACTCCACCTGCTAATCACCATCCTTGGGGGCTTTATCAACCCAACGTGTAGTTACATTTCTTAAGAGGTGCATGTCAGGTTACATTCATAGGTTACTGCGTAGGGTTCAGAGTAGACCTCCAGTTATGCCAGTAGGCCCCACAAAGATCTGATGCAGAAGTCTAAATCAGGCCTAAGGGGGCTGACTCCCTATTGAGGAAGTCTCAAATGGCCAGAGGACTGCAGTTTTTGGTATTTCATCATTGGCTTAATTTTTCAGCAGGGGTTTCTGTTGGGTTAGAAATAGGCAACATGTCTTAACAAAGTGATGGGATGTGTGGTACTCACCTTAGATCAAAAATGTAAAAGGCCAAGAATAGAGCCAGAAACCAGAAACCCAAGAAAGCCAGAAACCCAAGAAAGCCTTTTAATTTGAGCCTGGTTTTGAACAAATAACACCTATTCATTATAGTTTATTCCTAATGGTTAACAGTGGGTAAAATTGTGAGGACTTACGATATCATCCTCATCAAATTTGAGGCAGCTTCCCCAGTTGATCCCTCTGAAGTAGGCAGTGGCAAGTTTAAGGATGTCCAGTTTGAAGGGCTGCTCCACAAACACAATGTAGTTCTCAGTCATGCCAAAGCTGTGGAAGTAGCTTGGGCACAGAGAGGAGCGAAAAGGGATCGAACAGATCTGCTGTACTTTCCTCAGTGCCGGCTTTTTAGGATTTTTATCTGAAATAGACAATGCAGTGTTGGAAGCTTCACTTTAATTGCCTTCCACTCAGTGAAAATACAGAGCGTCACAGTCAGCTACACTTTGTATATGATAGAGTAACAGCTGATATCAAGTCTCTTCCTGAAGAGGTCTGATTGCAGCGTAATAATCAATTAAACTTTAGTTGTAGTTGATGCAGACGTGACTTATGGAGCACACAATGACAAATCAGTAATTTTATTGCTGTGTGTAATCTTACTGTACCCTGGAAAGGATATCTGATATCAAATGCATTTTAGTAACCTCCAAACAAGTTATCTCGAGGAAGCAGAATAAAAATGTAATAATAAAAAAGAAAAAACAAAAATTTATTTTTCATTCTTTCAGTCTTTGAAGGTTTGACAGAACAGATTACTGCAGACACCGTACCCGAGGTATCAGCCGGGACTTTGAAGATCATGTATTTTGGCCGGCCAAAGCCTATGATAGCAGAGCCCATATTGTAGGTGTTGCCCTCCTCATCGTAGTGTGGATGAGCCGTTGCTAAGTTCAAGGCAATGTGATTCCTGTAGTTTATCTGAAATCAGCACAGTTCAGTGCATACAAGTTCAGTCTTTGACAAGGACGCTCCTTTTCATTATGTTCATCTGTGGTGCTGAATCTCCATGGTCTGAGGTGTACAGGAAGTAGGTGCAGACTAACTTACCCTGCCGATAGTTTCCAGAGTATCAGGGTCGATCTGATTTATGTAATTGATCTCAGAGGAGGCATAGTAGTCCTGACCGTAACGAATGATGTTGATCAAGTTGTTGTCGGTGAAGTCAGGGATGATGTTCTGGAGGTGCGTGAATGTCCTGGTGGAAGATTTGTCCATACATTAGAAACAATTTTGTATTTCTATACATTTTTTTTTTAATAAAAAGCTTCTTTGTAGTTCCACTCACCACAGCTTCTTCAGCTAATGTTTGCACAAGTGAACCACTTATTAATGCAGAGAGTGCTGTTCTGTACACCTTTATATAGCTTCATCTTCTGTATGGAATTACAAAGACCTGCAATATATTTATCTTCTGGTAGAATAGGTGGACCAAAAATTCGCTACACCTTTAAGTGTTTTGGGGGACTTGGATTAGTCTGCTCTAGATTCACTTAAAATGTTCTGTACATTACCTACTTGTTGAAAACTGACCTGATCAAACCCCAAATGGACTGAAACTCAGCTTGACCAAGGCCAGAAAGACCTCTAAGAGCCTTGTAAGTTATAATGCAGATCTTTATGTATTCTGGGTAAACTAACACCAAACTATGATGTACATCCATGATAGACTGAAGGAGAAACTGGATAGATAGACTACACCTGTTCTGTGGTCTTTATAGATATATAGATCTCAGGGGATTGTATAGTCTGGAGCAGATCTTTAATGACTATTGATCAGGTGATGAAACATATCTTCAGTGGACTGTAAGATCACGTTCTGGAGGGACTGTACCTGGAGAAGATGTTCTTGCAGGGATCGGGGTAGATCACAGTTCCAAACTCTGAGACGACAATCTTGTTGGCCTTGACGTTTCTCTTGTAGGTCTCGCTCTTCAGAAACTTACTTCTGTAAGTCACCTCTCCTGAAATGGCAACATCTGAACCTTGAACGTATTCAGCAATAGCATGGACAATTTGAATACTATGAATTACAGTTAACTGATACTGAATGTTTATCAATGTCTGACCATTGCTGAAGGTGAAGCTGTGGATGAGCGACAAGCCGTCAAACCAGTGGTTGTACTCAGAGTTCCCTATGGAGAACAGGCCAGGCCCATTCCTCAGCAGGGTGCCCTGCAGCCAGGAAGGGACAGATCCTGCTGGTCAAAGGTTATACAACAGTCAGAGGCTGTTACTTGATTCTTGACCTTGAATAAAGAGGCTGTGTGAAACAATCTAACTGCAAAGTCCATTTAGGCGTTGTTGTGGAGCATTTGATCTTCCTACATATTTAGAGTTTGGATTTATTGTGAAGCAATCAAAAGGTCCCAAACTGCTACTTTGAACCTTCAATAGATTAAGAAAGATCTGCCATCATGAAGAGCTCAATAAAAACAAATCATGTATCTGCTCATGATTTCAGTGATAACTGAAACAAAGTCAGGGTGTGGCTCATTCAGAAATGAATTTCACAAAATTAAGGTTTTAAGTGTCCTTTAAATGTTTCTATAAATCCATATTTTAAAGATGCTGCAGTCACAGCTCTTATATTTAAACGAGATAAGCAGTTCTGGTTAATAATGTCGATGTAAAAGAAAATTTTACATTTAATAGGTAATTTTAGAGTTAATAGTTAATAATAGTTAACTGGTAGTAATGATAGTTAATAATTAATAAAAATAAATGATCGTCAGCCATAACGACATATATAAAGTAACTGTCTATGTGGTATTTGAAAGATATTAAGAGCTAATAAGTTATATATGTGAGAGATTAAAAAAATTAAACATTGATAAATGAAACAGTAATAATACAATATGAATTCATTCCTGTGTGAGTGCATGTGCCCCCATATAGAAATGAAATGGAAAGAAAGTGTGCCATTTCCCATGATTTTGTTTTATATACAGGGTTTTTATGACTTCACTGAATCATTCAAGGGAACCTGGTTTTGAACAAATATTCATTCAAGGGACCAGAAGGGGCTGGAATCTATCCCAGCTTCCACAGAGCAAGAAGCAAGGCACCTCCTGGACAGGTCACCTCTCTGCTGCAGGACTATAATAAGTTAGGATAACAATAATGCATGAAAATAATCTGTTGCCAGTGTTGCAGAGTTAAATGTACGATCAGTGCAATGTTTTTGCTCTGCATGTGCACATTAAACTTGGTGCCACATTCACTTGGTTCAATAATCAGAATAAGAATAATGTCCTGGTGATGTTAGTAGACAACATATTTATGCCTGTGCTAACTTTTGAGCTTCCTGGCTGAATTTATGAATATCTCTTTAAACCAACAGACTCAGCATTTTGCAAAGTCTTTAAGGGTCAGACTCACCTTTCACTTCAGCTTTCACTGGCTCTGGAGTTTCACATCCATTTCTTGTAATAACTGCCTGCATGTTTTTGTTCCTGAGCTAGAAGCCTCTAGCACTGCTCCGGTTGAGTCCCAGCAGAGTGAACACACAGACTGACAGCAGCAGACTATTTGATACTCCCCTGGTCTGCAGGAAATGATTATGTAACTGAGCTGGCATGGACTTTACTCAGCTTTTCATAATAAAAGTCTGCCTGCTGGGTTACATCAAGCAACTTTCACATGTTAATAACTGGGTTTGTGTGGTCCACAGGTACACTAACCTCACCAAATTAGAAAATACTTTACTAAATAAAAACAAAAACAACATATAACTATAGTTTTCATCTTTATTTTGTTTCTTTAAGATTTGTCACTGTTTTAAACAAAATTGCCAATTTAAATAAGTTTTCTGATGTCTTTTAAGGTTTTGTACTCCTGCTGTAAATCTAAATTGTTTTATTACCCATTTTTGATTTTTTTTTAAGATGGATGGATTCTTAAGCCCAAATCTGAGTGATAATCTGTGAGCCAGTGATAAGAAAGAGGGTGGTTTCATTATCTAAATGCAAGCTGTAAAGCTCAGTGCCGTTAACCTATTTCATTAAATCCATATCTGGTTTTACAGACTGATGCATACTGACCTTTTATGTTTCTGAAGGCAGCAAAGTCCTGAAACAAAAGTCCTGCAGTCGTATTATTGATGTTTCAAATAATTTTCTCTGCCATTTAACACTGTTTTTATCCAACCAACCGAAAGCCTGCAAAACTTTTTTTGGTTTGTAAAATCACCGACACAGTTGTTTGATACTTTCAGATTAAATCTGAATCATTGCAGTGCTAATCATCACCATCAGATCATAACACAGTTTGGCTTTGTACACTATAAAAAGTCCCACACATGCTTTTATTTTTACTACAGTTTTAATCTGTACCTTTTTTTTTTGAACAAACAGAAATAACAAAGCTGCAGGAAAACCGATTTACCTTCAGTTTAGTTCAGTTTCTGGTTTTGATCAACAGCTACAGTTGTTCTGTTGTTCTGCATTGATTTTATGACTCAGTGAGTGTAAAGAGCCTTGTAATGATGCAATGTGTGTGTTTGAACTTAAGACTTTATCTGCACCTGTGTGTAACGCATGCAATCTTAAATGGTTAAATCAGTTTATAGCTGTACAAGTGTTCTTATCGGGATGTTATTCTAGGTCACAGTGCTGGCACGCACTCGACCATTACTCAACCCTAGACTAATACAGAATAATTTAACAGCCATTAGAAGTTTTGATTCAGCATTTAGTTGTTATGTAATGAATGACACAAGATTTACTCCAGTACTCTGCTCAGTTTCTTTACTTACATTTTTTTCTCCATTACATCTGTTTAAATAGCTATTTTTCAAAATAAACTATTCATTTAAAATACGAGCAGCGCCTCATCTTCTGATATTTACCTTCAGTAATCTTTTGCATACGAGGCTTAAATTCAGCTGTGAAATTCTGGGCCAATACCAACATTTGAATCATCTATTTGAAACTGACAGAGTCCATCTGTTAGCTGAACCTCAGATTCAGGAGGAGCAGGTTTTCATTCTGGTTCTGAAACACCAGATCAACTCTTTATTTTTAAGATATTTGAGGGTGTGTGGGAGCTTGTCCAAGCAGTCTGTATGTGTTTTATGGTGGAGAAGGCATTGGGTCGCATCCCTCTACAACCACATAGAAAGTTTTGTCTGCATTGCTGGCAATAAGTCAGACTTGTTCCTGGTGGGTGTTGGATAGTCAAGTTATGAAGGTCAGATCTTCACGATCTTCATGTTCTCATCTCTGCTTCTTTTTTGGATAATGTGGTTTTGTTGGCTTCACTGAAGAACCTCCAGCTCGCACTGCATGGTTTGCAGCCGAGTGTGAAGTAGTTGTGCTGAGAATCAGCACCTCCAACTCTGAGGCCATGGTTCTCAGCCAGAAAAGAGGAGTGGAGTGGAGTGCCACCTCCAGGTTGGGAATGAGTTGCTGCCCCAAGAGCAGGAGTGTAGATATCTCAGGGTCTTCTTCCTGAATGAGAGTTGAGTGGGATATTAACAGATGGATTAGTGCTGGAGTGGTTGGTTGTGATGAAGAGAGAACTGAGCGTGAAAGTGAAGCTGCTGATTTACTGGTCAGTGTGCCTTCCTACCCTCAGCTATGGCCAGGAGCCGTGGGTACTGACTGAAAGAATGAGATCGCAGATACAACAGACCAAAAAGAGCTTTCTCTGTGGGGTGTCTGGACTCTCCCTTACAGACAGGATGAGTAGCTGTCATTTGGGAGGGAGTCAGACTACAACTGCTGTTCCTCAGCATCAAAAGGAGTGAAGTAATTCAGGTGTCTGAGCAGCACGACTCTTAGGTGAGGTGTTTTGGGCACGTCCAACTGAGGGGAGACCACAGGGAAGACCCAAGACTCAAGACTCTATATCGCTCACTTTGTTTGGAAACCAGCTGTCCAGGGAGAGGGGGGAAATGGATGGATGTACGGATGTTTTATGCAGATACCAACACTTTTTTGTTGTTAGGTATTCTTTCTCTGTCCCAGGACAATAAGGAATTATATATATAAACTCAAGTGAAATTGTATGCATTATTTACAATTATAACTTCTCATTGTTGTTTTACATTGACTAAAAATGGTTATAATATATAAATGTAGTGATTAATCAGTGTATTATAAAAAATGTCCACAAAGAGAAGCCACACATTTGGATGAAAAATGAAGTTTATTACAAACACAGAGAGCTGTTAGCAGTCAGTTAGCAGCTGTTAGTTCTGTACAAATAACACTGTTTGATTGGTTAGTTGAGTTTGCCAGTCGGCAACAAGGCTGGGTCTCAAACAGCACCCTATGCCCTTTGTAGTGTACTATTTTCCATTCTAAACCTTAGTACACTACCTTTCACCTCAAACCGTTCATAGTGCACTGATTTCAAAGCTGTGTGCTATTTTCCACCGTATAAACACCTTTATAGTGCACAGTTATCCATCTTTCACCTTTAAAACTGGTCCACACTGTAGTTCAAGCTTTACTTTGTAGCACCTTCATCGTGCAATACATTTAACCTAAAAACTCTTCATAATGCACAGTTTTTCCACCTTTCAGAGTTCCCTTTGTAATGCTCTGCAATCACATTGAAACCCTTCTGGTGCACTCCGAGTTCCAAAGTTGTGACTTTGCTATTGTTTTAAACATTTTGAACACTATAAACTTTTTAATTTTTTTATTTTTTGCATTGACAGTCATCACACTGACACAAAATCCTTCGCCAGCCCTGAAAAGGGAGCAAAGTGGCGTCTGTTTTTAAGGGTCATTCACCTGACGAATGTCATATTAATGTTAAGTGGCTTGAAGGTCTTTAAGGAGTCCTTATTAACTTATTTTTCAGACGATCAATTTGTACTTGCATGTTTATGTGAACAAGTGGATGTTGGTATTTATAATGACTCCCACATGACATTAACACTGCCTCTAGAAATTCTGCTTTTTACTACAAAGTTGTACATTTGTGTAATTTGTATCCAGTTTCCCAAAAACAGTTGCTGCTGCTTAGCTGCAAATTAACAAGTATTTTAAAGAAACCAGTTTCATTCTAATTATAAAGGAATAAGAGTACCTGATCATCACATTCAACATTTTAATGCTAAAAAATCGGAACTTCTGTAGGGATATGAAAAATAGTTGATATACCGACATCTGTAAAATCAGAGTTTACTAAAAGGATGATTGGCCACACTGAATGCGCTTATTCTACGGCTTCTCTTGTGAAAATCAGTATAATATCTAAGTGGCTGAAGTTTTATAACACAGAGGATCGTCATTGTATCAGTTTAAACACTAACGAACAGAATTTACACTGCTGAACGTCAGCTCAGAGACTCCGAGGATTATCGGTTTATCAACTATTTTTCACTTAGCCAGTATATAACAGGCAGCAATGAACACGTTCCCTCATAATTACAACCAAACTGTTCAACAAATGTGATAAAATATCATGTAATTTACAGCTGAATATATATGATTTAAAAATAATATTTAAGAAATTTTTACTTGAAATTACCCAGTAAAGTAAATGTTGCCAAACTGCTTAATATTTAACCCCAAATACCATCTCCAACCAGAATGTTTTGGACAATCTGGTGTCCACCATCCACCTACCAAAAATATTTCAAGCAGACTGGATCAAAGCTCTGCTGCCAAACATTGTTGGAAAAACCAGTAGTGTAGTGTACAAAGCCAGGTGTGCAGTAGCTGGGATAAGACTTTTCATGAGTGTCATAGTCAAGTGCCATAGGTGCGTGTTGCCCTTTAAGAAAAAGTTATCTTTCTTTCAAGTCTTTCTTAATACTGTCCTCACAATCACAATCCATATGCACATTAAGAGAGGCTTTGGTGGCATACGTTCCTGTGAAACCTGCTCAGGAACCAGCCATGCTTCCTGGTTTCTGTTGAAGCATTCCACACAGGGTCTCGAAACCTGCAAATGTTGGGTTCATGCATTGTTTACAAATGCAGATAAGTTTTAAAAGGCTAAATTATGGACGGTTGGTAGTTTTGAGATTTGTATTCATGTGAATGCAAAAGATTTCTTGCAAGTCTTAAAAATGCTCCAGAAAGGATGGATTGACTATAAGCTATATGCGTATCCTATACGCTAATGATGTAATTCTATTTATTACCAAATTACACAAATCAGTTCAAACATGGTCCAGAGAAATTCTATCCTGTACAGCTACTATAAAGAGGGAAATTAGACCAAAACTCACATGGGAGTCTATGGGAATTGACTCACTTTTGGAGCCTCAAGTGGACATTAGAGGAACTGCAGGTTTTGGTACTTCCATTGTATTTCTACAAACAGAAACCAGAAAGCTGTTGCCAACAGGTTGTACATATTAAGATCAATTTATAGACGCTGAATTGAACAGACTTTAAAGAATTCAAACTTTTCACAAACAAACACCTTAAAACCTTCATAAATTGCTTTAGAGCCCACTGTCCTCCACCCTAACCACTCTTTAGTGCACCTGACAGGCTGCGCAGCTCCTTAAGGACCGGGGTGTTGTCTGAGAATGGCACCAGAGAAACAGAGAGAGACAGAGAGGTAGAGAGAGAGAGACGGGTAGAGAGAGACAGGTAGAGAGCGTGCTGAAAGGTTACAGTTTTAGTAGAAACAGACAGTCACAGTAGGTTGGGCTGCTGAGAGACAGACTGGTTCAGTGTCCACGGTTTGTGGAGTAGCAGTTGGACGTCAGATTTATATACAGGAACGAGAAATGCATAATCAGAATATCAAACTAACCAAAGCTGAGGCTGCCATGTTGGCTGGAGAAAGATGGAGGAGGGGAGGGGAAGAAGATGGGCGGCGGCAGCTCTGGTTCGCTAAAAAAAACCAAAACAAACAACCAACCAAAAAAAAAAACCCAAAATGGTGTCACCGCAAACACAACGATTTGTCATGGCAACGCTACACCGGGACACCACCTAGCTGTCCCTGGAAAAAACACACATACACACACACACAGGACGGCATCACTAACACACACACACACACACACACACACACACACACACACACACACACGCACACACACACACACACAGACACACACACACGCTCTCCCTCTCTCTCATGCACACGCACACAGATATTAATATGACAAACAGTTTCTCTCATTTTTTCTCCCTATTGAGGTGAAAAACAGATTCTATTATTCTTAATTATCTTCATAGTAATCTTCATCTGCATCTTCATCATAGCAGGGGTGTGTGTATGGAGTGTGTCCTCAGTCTCTTTATACACACTATTAACAGGACGAAATGTAGAGAGCTCAGTTCTGATTGGCTGATGAGTCTTTTTGCCTCTTCTCGTCCAGGAGGCTTTTTTTTTTTTTTTAACCTGTCTCTTCTTCCTGGAGTCTCCATCTGTTGATAAGGACGGATGATAGTGATGATTGTAATGATGGTCATGTGACCTCCCTCCTACTGACCCACGGGGAAGTCAGAGTGGATTACTGGTTGCTTGGGACCCTGACGGCAGCGTCTGATTGGACGAGGTGGAGAAGTGTGTTCTTGCAGAATGTTGAAGCACCAGGAAAGAGGGAGGAGACTAACAGTACCTGCTGCTGGGAGAGTGTGTGTGTGTGTGTGTGTGTGTGTGTGTGTGTGTGTGTGTGTGTGTGTGTGTGTGGTCTTTAATACTGAACAGTAATCAGGGCTTGAAACATGTCAGGAAACCTTCGAAGCTTGAATGATGGCAACGCCTACCTCTCCAGTTCCCAACCTAAGGTTCAGGTACCCTCTGAGGGGTCGCAGTACTGTTACATAAAGAGACAATAATGAAAAAAAAAAGTTTAGGTCGAGATTATTATGTGAATGAGAAAGGAGCAAGCTGAGGTGGTTCAGGCATTGGATCAGGATGCCTCTTGAAGCATGCCTAATTGAGCACCAGAATCACTACATCTGATCTGTCTTGGGAAATCCTCAGGATGCTCACAGGAGCTGAGATTCTTCCATAGGCTGGATTCTTTTGACACCTCTGAGTCAGAAACTGATGAGATGGCTACTACTGTGGTTTGTTGGCAGCCAAATCAAAGTGATTCAGCTTTGTTTTGGAAGAAAGAGATGGGAGAAAAGTAAGCAAAATTGTCAAACTCTGGTAAGTCAATTTTGCTTAGGAAGGAAGTCGTTTACCCACTGGTATCTAGTAGAGAAAATCTGGGTGTTGCAAAATGGTCCAAAGACTGTATTCACATGAGCAATATGAGGCAAATCTTTGCTTCCCGTTTGGACTGAGCCCACCACAAGGACTCACCTACACAAGAGCCTGAGATTCTACATCACTCAGTAGCAATTCAAACTTTTCTTTTTCTGTCCGCTTCCATGGGCTCAGACCCGGAAGTGTATATTCTATCTATGTTCCTACCCTCCGTCTATAGCCAACGGTGGTTAGTGACCAAGGACTAAGGTCGAGGATACAAGAGGAAGATTAGCCCAAAGCGTCTGGACATCATATGATCCTTTTTATATATTTTTGTACGGATAGGCAGACATTGCCATCACAATGATTACATTTCACGCATCACAAATATTTCCCAGTATGGTTCTGACCCAGTTCATGTTCAGTATTTGGAGTGCTGCCATTGTGTTTGTGTATCTACTAATAGTAAACCAGACTCTGACCCTGCTGTCAGTGTTTGTTCATGTGTATGTGTCAGTGTGTGTTGAGTACGCTGCGTGGCACCCAGCCCTCGGCGGCTGGCGAGTCGCTGTTTGCCGGTCGATAGACCAGACTCTGGCCCTGCTGGTTGGATGCAAGAATCTGGACCTTCTCTCCCCGAAACACAGAAATCTCATCTTCCCGCACTGCCACAAAGTCCTGTAGCACCAGAACCAGCTCCTTAAGGGTCAAAGGTCACATGGTCTGATGTAAGAAACCTTTTCAAGAACTTATAGTGTAACGTAAGGAAAGAGAGAGGAGGGTTTCAAACCTGATCTTCCTGCTCACTGTCAGGAGGGGGCTGCGGGGCGTGACCATTGGGAGTAGGTGGGGCAGATGGCGGCCTCCCTGATGACAATGGGCGTGTCACAGAGATAACGCCCTCCTTTCTCTGATACTCAATAGGAGACTGGAGAGCTGTGGACATAGATTGGCTGTACATTGGAACTGCAGGCGTCAGTGAGCTGTAAGGTGTTGAAGATGGTTGAGGGAGATTTGGGAATGTTTGATGGTGGTTCACAAAGATGATACTTCAAATTGATTCAAGGAGATTGTAACGAAAAGTATCTGGGGAAATTTAAGGGAACTTAGAAAGGACTCAAAGATGTTTCAAGCATCTTAAAAAAATCTGAGCGAATGTTTTAGGAAATGTTCTGACGAAGCTGAGTATAGAGATTCAAGGAACAATGATTAAGTTACATTGCTGTCAAAGGCATTTGATTCAGATTAAGAGGTTGAATTTAAAATTAAGGGTATTCTGAGAGATTCAAGGGGGTTTATGTTAATGTAAGTCCAAGGTTACTGACCTTAAAGACTTCAAGAGTGTTTTTGAAAGATTTGATTGAGATATGTGAATGTTTGGTTTAGAGATTATGTAAATTTACAGATTTATAGAGATTTTAAAGTGGAGGTATTTAAAGATGTGTAGGATAAAATAAAGAGCATTTGGAGAATTTAAGGAAGATGATCAAATATGTTTCATTGAGATTTGATAACAATTCAGTTGGATAAGAAATACCAAAATCAGTGATGACACAATGGCATTTGGGAATTTTCCAAGGACATTTCAGGTGATATAAAAGATATGTCAGAGATTTAAGGGATGTTTTTGTGGAGGTACTTACCTGACAGGAAGTTGTTCTGGGCATCCAGCAGGGCAGCAATGGTTTCTACCCAGGTCATTTTGATACTGGCAGACGATGCCTGCAGCGTGAAGCGCTCGGCCGATCCACGAGACCACAACACAAACTTACAGGGATCACCATCCACGCTGTCCTGCATTGCCAGGTAACTCACCTGATCACAGACAAACACAACAATAACACAATTACTTCTAATTCAGACCTTAATTCAGCGTCCTTTCTAACCATCGTTGACCAGTCTGACCTTAATGCTGTTCTTGAACTGGTACCCTGGATTGTTGGAGCCTTTGCGCAGAAGTTCGCTGAAAATGATGATCTGCTCAAACAGAAAAACTCTGCGTTCTTTACTGCGAGACAGAACTCCTCCATCTTGCTCCCAAACACAGAAGGTCTCCTGCTGCAGTAGCTTCCCCTGAGACGTTAGCTTCCCCTGGACAACACGAGGATAGACGAGTGAGGACAAAAAAGTCAGGTGGATGGGAATCAGGTACCCTCAAAATTTGGAGTAAACTTTACATTTCCAGGAAATCAACAAAAGCAAGTTGTATTGTGTGATGAAGTTGATTGGTTGATGGAGATAAACAACAGCTACACAATGTTTTTATTTTTATAAAATTAAAATGTGCCTGAAACAGGTGACTGTACATGTTATCTGAAAAGCTGTTGTTCTAAAGCTTGGTTAATTGTTTTGTGGTCAGCATAACTTTTTAAGATAGCTCATAGCAACATTATTATGAAATGTGTGCTGTTAATAATTTAATGTGGTGTTCCTCAGAGTTCTGTTCTTGTTCCTTTATATTTCCATTGTGGTTCAGTTCATTTGTTTGTCCATCAGTGGCAGTGGACCAAATTGGAAACACATTTGAAATATTATCACATTTACTGTAGAGCTTTTAGTGTTGATGAGCCTGAAATAAATTAGGCTACTGTGTTAGCCTAGGGACATGAAACTGCTAACAAAATAAATCAGACAGGTAGGTGGACTGGCAGGCGTACCTCATATCCCTGCAGGCGTCCCAGGTTCATCATGTCATTGCAGCGTTTTGGAACCAATGACATCAGCTCCACGGCTTTCTGTACACAAACCACATACACAGTTACTAAATATTACAAAAGTCTGTGCTGGTCTTCAGGGCGATGATTCACCATCCCGTGTAAATCATTTATAATGATCGTCACTATGCCAGGAGCAGCAGCTCTTTGCTGTCTCCTTCTGCTCTTCGGTTATAAGACAAAAACAGCTGTCTCCAGCTGCTGCTGAAAACCAAACCGACAAAATACATCATATATTTGTTGTCAGTTTGATGTTTTTACAATTCTTAACGAAGCTAAAATCATTTTAATCACATTATCAGGAAAAAATACAGTATAATTGATCATTTTAAAAGACATAAGAATGAGAATGAACCATTGAAAATATAATAAATTCAGCAAATATAATCTGGTTTTCTAAGAAACCGAGATCTAAGTATACAAGGTATGTACATAAGGTGGATCCCCTTTACAGTTTCAGAACAGTTTACGGCACATCTTATTGGTTTGAAACAGCCCCAAAAAATTATGATTTAGAAAACAAACTATTCTTTTACATTTTTTATTCATGAGGTTTGCAGCTTCCTACTTTTAACAGCCATGATCACATAAACTCTTTTATATAACTAAAAAACTATTCAATAACAGAAAATGTGAATAAAATCTGTGGTTTATTTGTTTGATATTTCTTAAACCTTATAAGATGATTAACAGACTCACCTCAATCTCCTCACAGTCCAATCCTGCTTTGGACGTATACTTGAGGAAATCCTGATGAATAAACAGAAAAATAAAATTCAGGTTATTGACAGTGAGTGAAAGTCATAGTGTTTAATTTTAACATCAGAAAATATCTTAAAAGATACAGTGATTAGATATCCTGATGACGTTATCACTCTAATTCCTCCCAAAAAGCTGTAACCAAGAGTCAGAAATTTGGTTAAAATAGCATTACTGGTGAGAACTCATGGATAGTAACTGTTAAAGAAAATATTAAAACAACTGACAGATTCCTTCCTGTGGTGGACTTGAATCAAGTCCTATATCATTATGAGTTAATTCAAGTCCCTAGGAAAGTTCAGACACAAGAACAACAAATCCTTAGTTGGGTCCTGAATCAAGTCTCTCTTTGAAGTTAAATACCCTTTTTAAAATAAATAAATAAATAAAAGATAATTCATGAACAGCTTGTGTGATAAGACCTGATGGAAGATGAACATGTTCTGATTCAAATCTGGAGCAAAGTCCAAACTCAATCCCAGCATCTCAGGTCAAATTCCAAGTAAAATTTATTTTGGTTTTGAATTTTATTACATATTTGTCAGGGAAAATGTGCAAAAAGATAAATAAGACAAAAGCTCTCTTGTGCCACATTTAGCTACTGGCTAATTTCCTTCTGTGGTCTCCTGGCAGATGTATTTTTAAGGATTTAAAATACTAAAGTTTAGGAGATACTAGACTGAGTCCAGAGACACCAGTAATTACCTTTATAACATTTAGATTCCATTTAACAGGGGCTCATTTTAAAAGTTCACACAGACCTTGAGCAGCAGCTGGTATTTGGTGATTCTTTGGATCGGTTTGATCAGATAATCACTGATGGACATCCTGCAGCTGATCTCATGCTGGATCTCCTGCAGAGAGACAGTCAGACAGAGACAGAAGGATTGGTTTAGCTTCAGTTTTTGGCTGATTTTTTAAATGCACCAAGCTCCATTCAAGGATCTGCATTTTAATGAATCCTGCTCCTTTTTTCTTTTCTATTTAATTTTTACTTTTAAGCTAGTAATGATAAAAAAAAAATCAGAAGCATAACTGATGAAAAAATAAGTAAAAAAAGAAAAAAGAATCAGCACAAAAAACATCAGTTAAACCTGAGAATATAATGAAAAAATGAGCCATAGAACACAGAAATAAAAAGAAACCCTGTGCTGCATTACCTCAAAGTAGGTCTCATACTCGATGACAATGAACTCTGATCTCGGCTTGTTCTGACAGTAAACCACATACATGTGCAGACGACGCTCCTGTAACAAACAAGCAAAAGGAAAATAAATAGTTACATTAGGTCTCTTTGACATACACTGAGTTAAGTCCTGAGCCAGAAACAAAAAGTCCTGAGAGCTCTGATAAATCAAATCCTATGTCCAGAAAAAAAAATGAGTCAAGTCCCAACTCAAGGGCAAGTCATGAATCAAGAATTGAGTTAAGCTCCTAAATCAACTTCATAAAGGCATCAGTACTTAAATAAGTCCAGGCTTGAGTCCTGCATTCGGTTCAAAGTCAAAAATAAAAATTTCTGAGTTCTGTCTTTAATCAAGTCCTAAGCCAAGACAAACAAGTCTCGAGTCAAGTCTTAACACAAGTAAAAGCTGAGTCCTGAGTCGAGAATTGAAAGTTCTAAGTCAAGACATAAAAAGTACTGAGTCGAGTCCTTGTTGGAGTGCTGAGTCCTGTCCTAACTCAAGACAAGCAAGTCAAGTCCCAACCAAAGTCCAGTTCTAAATCTATGTCAAGTCAAGACTTTAAAAGTACTGGATTGAGTCTTGAATAAAGTCACAAGTCTAGACAAACAAAAATGTTGTGAAATGCTGAAGCGCCAGTTTCCTGCCCTTACTAGCCCCAAACAGCTGGTTAAGACATAGCGTATCACCGCTGAGTCGGCTGATCAAAGGAATTTTGATCAGCTGGCTTTTTACCGTAACTCCACGATCGTTTGTCCTATTGAAAAAATTCAAACAGTTTCGGAAAGCTCTGAACTTGCAATTCACAGCCATATAGGGATATTATGGTATTTGTTGCCAGAAGTCCGCAAATGGTGGCCCCGTTTACGGAGAAAATACAGTACGTTGTGCCACGGCCGATGCATTCGGAGTTAAACGGTTAAACAAGGCATAAATTGAGCCCCGAATCAAGGTCTAAATCAAGTCCAAAGTCAAGACAAATGAGTCCTGGGTTGGGTCCTGAGTTGAGACCTCAATCAGATCAAGGTCATACCCTATCTGCTTTGTTCTCAACAAGTCATTGTGTTTGTAGAACTCACGTGTCTGATGAAGAGGTCAGCAAGCAGATCATGATTCTGAATACAACGTTCCAACTCCACTAGGAAGAAACTGAAATGGGAAAACACACAGTGAGCATAATGGTTTGCCTGTGTGTGTATGTACTGAAGTGTGTTTATTTATGTGTGTATTTGTGGCACGGACTCGCGGTGCCAGTCGTAGATCTGCTGGATATTGCCGAAGACGATTTTGTCTTTTCCTCTCATGTCCTCTGGAATCCCTCTGACCTCCAGGCGAGACATGAAACCCTGAGATATGTCAGCAGAGAACATGTTGAAGGTTTAGTTTAACATTGATGGAGGCTCGTTGGTGGAGCTTCACCAGGTCCATTCTTTCAGTGTGTTTTATACATGTTTTCAATTTGGTTGTCTCACCTCAACAATCACTCCTAGGTCTTTCACATAGTCCTTCTCTGATTGGACCATCTCATTAACAACAAACCTGAGCAACAAAACACAGAGCAACAAAAGTGATGTTTTCCTTAAATATTCAGTAGACACTTGGATTTTGTAATTAGTTTTGTGTGTCTTACATGCGTCCTCTTAGTGCCTTGTTTCTCTGTTCGGTGTCCGATTCATTTGATCCTTGATCTGAGTCCAGAGCCTGAAGAGACAGAAAAAGTTTAAATTAAAAGACTTCTGTGTAACCTCGGAAAACTGTAATCTTTTATTAATGGCAAGAGAGCAGCAAATAGGAGACATCTGAGCACAGAGAGACAAAACACAAACACAAACTATGGGTACAGAAGACAACATTTATTGGTAAATAGATTGTGCAGTAGTTGCATGGGTAGTGAAAAGGGGAGAGTGGAAGAAAAATACTCAGTACATCATAGGAAGCTCACAGCAGCCTACTACTTTTAAATACTCTAGGAACCACCAATAAGCCAGCAGTCTGAGAGTGAAGTGCTCTGTTGGGGTGATATGGTACTATAAGGTCTTTAATGTAAGCTGGGCTGTGATTATTCAAAACCTTGTTTATGAGAAGAATATGTGCTCTGTTTCTAGACCCTGTCAGTACTCTCAGTGTAGCATTTTTAAATAAAATCTTTTGGGGGAGCTATTGAACAAACTGATAATAATGAAATGCAATAGTCCAACCTAGAAGAAATATATGCATGAACCAAGTTTTCAGCATCACTCTGTGACAGGATGATTCTAATTTTATTGCACAGATGAAGGAAACCAGTCTTAGATATTTGTTTAAATAGCACTAATGTCGCATTGAAGGACATATCCTGGTCAAAAAGGACTCCAGGATTCCTCACAGGAGGCCACAGTAATGCCATTCAGTCAGAATCTGTTAGACGTCTTATTTCGGAGACTTTTGGGACCAAATGCAATAACCTTAGTTTTGGCCAAATTCAGATGAAGAACTTAATATGTCATGCAGGCCTTTATGCCATTAAGATATTCCTGTTGTTTAACTAATTGATTTGTGTCAACACGTTTCATAGATACCTACAGCTGAGTATCATCTGAGCAATGAAAATGTATGCTGTGTTTTCTAATATTACCTGCATGTATAACATGGCAAGTATTGGTCCCAGCATGAAACCCTGCAGAACTCCATGACTAACTTTTGTGTGTGAGGAAGACTCCTTTCTGGATTCCATCAGATAGACATGACTCAAACCAGTGCAGGCCATTTCCATCAGTATAATATTACATTCCTTTAGTAACATAGTACGATGGTGTGATCAGTGATGTTGAATGCAACAATCACATCTAGCAGGACAGCAAGATGAGTCCACTGTCAGAAGGCATAGGAAGACCATTGGTAACTTTAAATACTGCTGTTTCTGTGCTACAATGAACTCTGAATCATGATGGAAACTCTTCAAATAAACTATTTTTCTATATAAAAATGTTTAGTTTATTTTTGCAGTAATACAGAAAGTTTTCACTTTATAACTAAAGCAGAAATAACAAGGTTAAAATGGTCACAGCACATTCATTAAACTTTTTTTGTTGTTGTTTTAATTCCCATTTGGAGAGACATTGACTAAAAAGAGCTACTATTACCTCAGGGTTGTTGGGGTCTTTGATGATCTGCATTGGGGGTGGTAAAGGTGTGTGGCTTTCTTCTTCTGGCTCCTCCTCCCCACCGCTATGCCCCGCCTCTTCCTTTCTTGCCTTCTGCAGAATTTAACAAGTAATTAGTTTATGATTATTATTATCTTGTGTTTTTAAACTATTGCTTGGGTAGGTGCTTACACACCGTCTGTGCGTTTCCAGCGAGGGGTGTGGTCAGCTCTGCCCTGTTGTCCCGCCTCCTCATTCTGATTGGTGGTTTCTTCTGTCCATCAGCTTTTCCCTGACTCAGCCTCCGTACAGGACTAGTCAACCAGCGCTGCAGCAGTTAAACAGTTAAAATACAGTTACCACTGTTGATTACACTGAATATTGTACCACCACTGTCCATACAGCTGGTCCTTATTGGACCGATTACTGCCAATTAAAAACTCTGGAGTCTCAGATGAGCTGTCTGTGTAGGTTCTCAGTCATCAGGTTGTGGTAGTCTTAAGAGCTTGAAAATAAGCGACTGGACTCTCATCCAAGAGGCTTCTTCAGTTCTAAAACCTAAAGGTGGAGAGTTGCAGGTATAAAAACACTAGAAGGGGTTGTCCATTTTGGAGGTAGTCGTTGATCCACTATTGATCATATGCGTCATCACATGAGCCAAGCTACATGGATCATTACCATCTGGTATTTCGGGCGAAACTACTGTGAAACCTTGCCTCACCTCACCATGTGACCTATTGAGGTCACCTGAAGTGAGGTGTGAGTGGGGGAGTAGGAAAGGATCTCAAGGCTGCATTGTAGGTGGTTGACAGCTGATGTCATAAGCCACGTGTCAGGTGCCTTTTTCACGCCTTGGCTCATGTGACAATGCATGTGACTGACAGTGGGTCAACAGCCACCTCCAAAGGGGACAACCCCCACTAGGGTTTAAATACCTGGGACTCTCCATGTTTTAGTTTTTAGAACTGAAGAAGGCTTTTGGATGAAGTCCAGTCACCTTTTTTAAGCTCTTAAGACTCTAAGATGAGCTTCATCAATGCTACCCAGCACGTTTCAAATTTGTTAATCTAGTTATAAACTGAATTTTATTTAACAGATAGGATGTGCTGAGAACTGCTGCTATGAATACAGTCCAAGTTTACCATATGAAGAGCAGTTTGTAGAGATTTTCTTGATCTATAAAACATTCCATTCTCTTTCCACTTTTTTCAACAGCAACTCTTAATTATTTAAACCATTACCTTCAAATAAATACTGACTTTTAGCCAGCTATTTAATTCTTTACTATAATTATTGAATAGTCATTTATACACAAAAAATAGCTTAAAATTCAGCTATTATTATTATATATCATCATTCATAATTTAGACACAATGATAAAAACTTCAAAAACTGTGGAAACATTTACAAGGAGACAATGTTTCCACCTTTAAGCTGACCACGATCCATTCCATTTAGATATTTAAGGAAAAGCTCTTCAGAGTTAGTGTCAGATGTTCAAATTGAACAAGTTCATATTTTACATAATCAGGAAAACAGAAAAGAAAAGATTTTGAGCTTAAAGCTCAAATCTTCAGATTGCTCTTTCCAGCAGGACACCTCACAAACTCTGAAAGGAGCTGCTTAAAGGAAGATAATTTTGAACTGAACTAATATTTTTGACTAACCATAAACCACTGCATTAAAAAAATGCATATTTTAATTTCCCTTTGAGAATACCAGAGTACCATAACTGGGAATTGCTGTCATAGATAATTAAACCTCTCTGACTGCAGGTTAATATCTTGACCAGAATTAATGTAATTTTGTACACTTCAATAGTTTTTCTTTATTTTTGTTAACATGTTTAGTTATTAAATCCATTGCGTTTCAGTTTAGGTTTTATTAGTCCTGACTTTATTGGTCCGGACTAAATTTATTTTCATTTCAGTGATGCTCTAACTTGCAGAAGTTCTTGTGCTTTGCTCCAAAAATTAAGTGACTTTGAGTTTGTCAGCTTATCTCTTAACATTTTGTTCCTCATAGGGTTTGGAGATGTGCAATTAAAACTTCTGATATTCCAAACAGAAATCCTCCTCACACTTCGCTGACAGATTATCCCAGCACTTCTTGTAGCCATTACCTTCAGGGTGTTTCCAGTTCCAGAGCCGCTGCGTTTTGGCCCCGGAGAACCCACAGCACCTCCTGGAGCCCCGCCTGCTCCAAGCACTGTGGGAGAGGTGGCACCTGAGAGACAGGAAAAGCAGGGAGGGGTCAGAAGTGAGTTTCACTGTTGGATTTTCAAAGCGTGATGAGTGCTCAGAGTGATTATTGTGGTCTCACTTTGGCTCATGGTCTGAGTCTGGAGGCCTGAACCTTCAGAGCTGTACAGACTTGACTCTGTGGACACAAAGACACACATATTCACTCATTAACAAATGAAAACTGGACTGGAATTTCCAGGAATGGTTTCAATGTGTGAGGTAAAAGCTACTGTAACAACTAAAACACACAGATGACACTGTTTCTTCCTCTCCTATATATTGTTCTATTGTGGTATATGAACACTTCTGGAAATCTAATTTCATGCTTTTTAAGCCCTCAACAAGGAAAATGTAACAGTCATAACTCAGCAAAAAAAGTGCCCAGCAGTCATAAAGACAGAGTTTGTTTCTTTGAAGTTGGGTTGTATGAGGGACTTATTAATATCCAGTATTTCGTTGGCTCAACTTAATTTTAATAGAACTTTTAATTTAAACCTGAGGATTAAAACAATTCACAAGAAAAAGCCTGAAGAACACAGAAAAGTAAGTAAATAACAAGAAAAGATGATGTATACGATACATGATTCCCAAAGAAACAATCAACAATACAAGAAATACTAAAACTTCAATGAAGTGAAAAAAGTATTTGCTTGCTTCCTGATTTCTTTCTTTTTTTTTTTTGTATATTTATTAAGGGAGAAACGTTATCCAAACCTACCTGCTCCTGTGGGAAATAATAATTGCCCCTGTGATTAACCACATTTTTTGGAAAGCTGAGTTTAATGTCATTAGCTACACCCAGGCCTGATTACTGACAAAGTGAACAGGCTAAAAGATTTCAAAAAAGCAACACAATCTAAAGAAACAGCTGAGAAACAAAGTCTGGAAAGGACTGCAAAGTCTTTGGGACTCCAGAGAACCACAGTGAGAGCCATAGTCCACAAATGGAGAAAACTTGGAACAGCAGTGAACCTCCCCAGGAGTGGCTGGCCCACCAAAATTACTCCAAGAGCACATCAACGACTCATCCAGGAGGTCACAGAAGAACCCAGAACAACACCTAAAGAACTGTAGGTCTCACTTGTCTTGTTAAAGTCAGAGCTCATGATTCAACAATAAGAAAGTGACTGGGCAAAATGGCATCCAAGGGAGAGCTCCAAAGAGAAAACCACTGCTGACCAAAAAAACTCCAAAGGCTTGTCTCACATTTGACAAAAACCATCTTGATGATCTCCAAGACTCTTGGGAAAATACTCTGTGTACTGACAAGACAAAAGTTAAACTTTTTGGAAAGTTTGAGTCACGTTAGATTTTCTTAAAAGAACATCATGCTAACAGTCAAACATGGTGGTGGTAGTGTGATGGTCTGGGTCTGCTTTGCTGCTTCCTGACACGGACAATGGGCCGTAATTGATGGAATCATGACTTCTGCTCTCCGCCAGAATGTCCAGCTATCAGTTCATGTCCTGAAGCTCAAGTACACTTGGGTTAAGCAGCACCAGGACAATGATCTGAAACACACCAGCAGTTCCACCTGCATGGCTCAAAAAAAACCCCCCAAAAAACAAAAATGAAGGTTTTGGAGTGGCCTAGTCAAAATCCAGACTGAAATCTGACTGAGATGCTTTGGCGTGACCTTAAACAGACCGTTCATGTTGGAAAACCCTCCAAATTGGCTGAATTAAAACAATTGTGTAAAGAAGAGCGGACCAAAATTCCTTCACAGCAAAGTAAAAGACTCACTGCCAGTTATTGGACATGCTTGATTGCAGTTCTTGCTGCCAAGGGTGGCACAATCGGTCACTGGGTTTAGAGGGCAATTACTTTTCCACACAGGACAGGTAGGTTTGGATCGCTTTTTTCCCTTAATAAATTAAATCATCATAAAAACTGCATTCTGCATTTTCTAAGGTTGTCAGTATTAACATTTGTTTGATGATCTGAAACATGCAAGTGTGACAAATATAAAAAAAAAAAGAAATCATGAAGAGGGCAAATTTTGTTTTCAAGGCACTATTAAGAGACACAACTTAATTTATGTTTTTTTAGTGATGTGGAACACCACCACCATTTTCAGTTCTTGTGCCTGACCATTTTTCAGAGGATTGTTTTGTGTTTGTTAAGCCACTTCACACTGACCTATGAATTATTCAAGCATAAAAAGTACCTAACTCAAGGGACGGACCAGTGTTGTGTCTACACATAACAGACAATTCATCAAAGAACCAATTTTAACTGGTGTCTTTAGGCACTTTGTTACTCGCAGCCTGTTACAAAAACACAGTATTTGTTCCAGTTTCTTTACGATACAATAAATAACTATTCATATAACATGAAAAACAACAATAACAACAACAAAAAGAGCAATAATACAATATAGGTTTGAAAATAAATATAAAATGAAAATATTCAAAATAAGAAAAAGAAAACTTTAAATCTGGCCCTTAAAAATACATGTATATGATTTAATAAAGGCACTTGTGAAACAAAAAGGAAAAAACAAACCATAAAATGATAAAAAACACAAAAAAGTTAATTCAGTTATTAAAAAGATTCACTATAAATGATACATAAAGACATACATGTTTTAATGGTTTAGCAGTTATATTTGTTTTAATGACTTAAAAGCAGCATCAGTGTAAGTGTAAGGTATATTTAGAACAGTTTCCCTGTCCCCAGATAGCTTCTCTAACAGGAGCGTTAAGCTGTTCTAACACTCTACATCCACCAGAGTCCACTGAACAACAGAGTGACTGACCTCCTGCTGCCTCCTCTTTGGTGCACCAAAGTCACACAGTAAAAGTATTTAGAGCAAGTACCTTTTAAATTAGTTGTCCTGACAGGATACAACACTTGAGATCTGCTGC